>NC_037676.1:65054577-65371338 GCF_003255815.1 Theropithecus gelada | reverse complement strand
AAAAAAAAAAAAAAAAAAAAAAAAAAAAACAAACAGAAAGCACATTGTTCTCCTTTAAGGACATTTTGTAGAAATTGCATTTTTCCCATCTGTATTAGTCTGTTTTTGCATCACTATAAAGGAATACCCAAGACCGAGAAATTTATAAAGAAGAGAGGTTTAGTTGACTTACTGTTCTGCAGGCTATTCAGGAAGCATGGTGCCAACAACTGCTTGGCTTCTGGTGAGGCCTCAGGAAGCTTACAATCATGGCAGAAGGCAAAGGGGGAGCTGGCTTACACATGGTGAGAATGGATGCAAGAGTGAGATGGGGGAGGTGACATACACTTTTAAACAACCAGTTCTCCTGTGAACTCACAGAAAGAACTCACTCATCACCAAGGGGATGGTGCTAAACCATTCGTAAAGGATCTGCCCCAGTGATCCAAATGCCTCTCCCCCATCAACATCAGGGATTACATTTAATTGTGAAATTTGGAGGGGACAAACATCCAAACTATATTACCATTTCTGGCTACTTCCTACTACCTAAAACATAGTTTCCTACAAGTATTTAAAGCTACATGAAAGCTGGAAAATATATTCTGAGTGGCCATGTGTTCAGTTAAAATGAGGGCTTTTACTACTAAGGAAGAAGGGGAGAATGGTTGGAGAGATACTTAGTAGTAAACTCTGTGCCTAGTAATTTCCTGGATTTGCTTTGTTAACTAGCAGCACTTAAACTTATCTTTGAATTTTACCAGTGTTTAAGCCAAAATTTCTAAGGCTTTCTGTTATTTAAGTAACATACATAGTACATGAACGAAGTGTAGAAAATTCAACTTGAGGATTGGTTGATGCACTTTTAAAAAGAAGTATTCTTAAATATGCTTAAGGTAAAATCACTAACAGCTTAGAAAGACACTGAATAAAGTAAAAAATCAGTCAATCTTCTTTGAAACAGAAAAGCCAAAACTTTTCCATTTATTCTTATGTTTACTGCAGGGAAATTTACAGTGACAAGAAAAAGGCAGCAGAAAACATCAAATAACCTTAAGATTTGATTAAAGCAATTTCTTCAAACTGTTTCCTTGGGACTAGCAGCAACATCTAGGAACTTATTCAAATGCAGATTCTCGGGCCCAGCCCTTATTTACAGAATCAGAAGCTCTAGGGTTGGGACCAAAAGTCCGTGTATAAAAAAAAAACAAAAAACAAAAAAACAGTCATAGTGACCCACGCCTATAATCCCAGCACTTTTGGGAGGCTGAGGCAGATGGATCGCCTGGGGTCAGAAGTTCGAGATCAGTCTCACCAACATGGTGAAACCCCATCTGTATTAAAAATACAAAAATTAGCCAGGCATGGTGGTGTGCGCCTGTAATCCCAGCTACTTGGGAGGCTGAGGTAGGAGAATCATTTGAACCCAGGAAGTGGAGGTTGCAGTGAGCCAAGATCACATCACTGCATTCCAGCCTGGGCAGCAGAGTGAGACTATCTCAAAAAAAAAAAAAAAAGCATCTTTGGTTGGGCTCATGCCTGCCTGTAATCCCAGCACTTTGGGAGGCCGAGGCGGGAGGATCACCTGAGGTCAGACCAGCCTGACCAACATGGAGAAACCCTGTCTCTACTAAAAATACAAAATTAGCCAGGTGTGGTGGTGCATGCCTGTAATCCCAGCTACTCGGGAGGCTGAGGCAGGAGAATTGCTTGAACGTGGGAGGTTGCGGTGAGCCGCAATGGTGCCATTTCACTCAGGCCTGGGCAACAAGAGTGAAACTACGTCTCAAAAAAAAAAAAAAGCACCTTTATTTTGAAATAATTGTAAATTTATGGAAGTATTGCAAGGAGAGTTCCCATGTGTTCTTCACTCACCTTTCCTTAATTTTCACATCTTACACAACATTGTAATTATGCCAAGATATGGGCTTTCAAAAATTGTAATTGACATGGGTACAATACTTTTAACATTGGTACAATATTATTAACTATAGACTACTTAGAGTTCCTCAGTTCTTCCATGAATATTTTTTTTTCTATTCTAGAATACCATATAACATTTCAATGTCATGTCTCTTTAATCCCCTACAATTTGTCAGTTTCCTTGTTAGGTCTTTCCTTGTTAAGTGTAGTTAGACTGGCGTGAGTAGGGCAGGAGAGGGCTCTTCCCCTACCCACTAGGAATGTCGGGTAATGGTTTGGCAATTATCACATTGCCTTTCTAAAAGTGATAAATTGGCAGCTGGTGCCAGGAAGAGGCCATTTCCTGATTGTCCACACCTATTGCACTAAAATGTTAATTGAAAGCAGACGTCAGGGAGAAGCAACTTCCCATGTATATGCATTAAGAGACAAAATGGTGGAGTATGATGTCTCCAGGCACTCCACCAGAAAAGGGAAAAAGTCTCAGATTGGCATGCATACGGGCTGGGTGCTGTGGCTCACGCCTGTAATCCCAGCACGTTGAGAGGCCAGGGCAGGTGAATCACTTGAAGTCAGGAGTTGAAGACCAACCTAATCAACATGGCGAAACCCCATCTCTACTAAAAATACAAAAATTAAGCCAGGCACGGTGGCTCACACCTGTAATCCCAGCACTTTGGGAGGCTGAGGAGGGCGGATCACCTGAGGTCGGGAGTTCGAGACCAGACTGACCAACATGGTGAAACCGCATCTCTACTAAAAATACAAAAAGTAGCCATGCGTGGTGGCCAGCGCCTGTAGTCTCAGCTACATGGGAGGCTGAGGCAGGAGAATTGCTTGAACCTGAGAGGTGGAGGTTGCAGTGAGCCAAGATCACGCCACTGCACTCCAGCACTCCAAAAAACAAAAACAAAAACAAAAATTAGCCAGGTGTGGTGGTTCATGCCTATAATCCCAACTACTCGGGAGGCTGAGGTAGGAGAATCACTTGAACCCGGAAGGCAGAGGTTGCAGTGAGCCAAGATCATGTCACTGCACTCCAGCTTGGGTGACAAGTGAGACTCGTCTCAAAAAAAAAAAAAAAAAAAAAGGATGGGCATGCGTACAACTTCCTAAACACAGTACGCATGCTCACTTCCCAAGAGGGGTTAGGGCACTGTGCCTGCGGGTGGCCCACCCTAAGGAAAGAATCCTGGAAAGGGGTGAGCCTATAAAGTCCTAGGGTCAACGTTAAACATCTCACTTGACCTCGGTGCCCCCTTGGAACTCTTCCAAGGTTAAACATCTCACTTGACCTTGGTGCCCCCTTGGAACTCTTCCAAGTGTACCTTCCTTTCTTTCCTGTTCTAAAACCTTTTTTTTTGAGACGGAGTCTAGCTCTGTCTTCCAGGCTGGAGTGCAGTGGCATTTGATTTCCACTCACTGCAACCTCCGCCTCCCAGGCTCAAGTGATTATCTTGCTTCAGCCTCCTGAGGAGCTGGGACTACAGGTGACTGCCACTATGCCCTGCTAATTTTTTTTTTTTTTTTTTTTTGTATTTTTAGTAGATACATGGTTTTGCCATGTTTGCCGGGCTGGTCTCGAACTTGTGATCTCAGCTGTCGACCCACCTTGGCCTCCCAGAGTGCTGGGATTGCTGGCATGAGCCACCGCACCCAGCCCCGTTCCAAGCCTTTTTAAATAAACCTTCACTCCTGCTCTGAAAGCTTGCCTCAGTCTCCTTTTCTGCCTTGTGTCCCTCAGTTGAATTCTTCCTTCTCAGGAGGCAAGAATTGAGGTTGCTGCAGACCCATATGGATTCACCACTGGCAACTTGGATACCTTCTACCGGTAACAGGAATGCTTTTAACTTTTCCCCATTCAGCAAGATACTGGCTGTGGGTTTGTCATAAATGGCATTATTACTTTGATATTCCTTTACTTTCGTAACAAACTTGCTTTCACTTTACTCTGTCAGCTTGCTTTTGAGCTCTTTCCTGCATGAAGCCAAGAAGCCACTTGTCCTTCCAGACTGAGCCCCAATTTGTGAGTTCACCCTGCCACGGGAGGACAGTACCACAAGGATAGGTGCCTTTCTCATCACATCATATATCAT
The DNA here is from genome assembly GCF_003255815.1 of Theropithecus gelada. Lineage (NCBI taxonomy): Eukaryota > Metazoa > Chordata > Mammalia > Primates > Cercopithecidae > Theropithecus > Theropithecus gelada. The sequence goes on along the minus strand of NC_037676.1, from coordinate 65,367,340 downwards.
ACATGACTTCAGTATGTATATATTGGTGATATTCCTCTTGATCATTTCGTTAAGATGATGTATGCCAGATTTTTCCATGACAAAGTTAGTATTTTCTCCTTAAGATGAGTCATTAAATCCAGCCCACACTCAAGAGGAAGAGAATTAAAACTTCACCTCTTTGGTGGGAGAGTACTTAGATATGTTATTTAGAATTCATATGTAAGTAAGGCTTGCCCCTTCTCCCCTATTTATTCTTTTTTTTTTTTTTTTTGAGATAGGGTCTCACTCTGTCACCCAGGCTGGAGTGCAGTGAAGTGATCTCAGCTCACTGCAACCTCCGCCTCCCAGTTGCAAGCAATTCTCCCACCTCAACCTCCTGAGTAGCTGGGAGTACAGGTCCCTGCCACCATGCCTGGCTAATTTTTGTATTTTTAGTATAGACAGGATTTCACCATGTTGGCTAGGCTGATCTCGAACTCCTGGCCTTAAGTGGTCCACCTGCCTTGGCATCCCAAAGTGGTGGGATTACAGGCGTGAGCCATGGCACCCAGCCTCCCCCATTTATTTATATAACAATGGACTATGAACCCAAAATATGTGAGACAGGTCTTACTCAACTTTGAAAGTTTATTTTGCCAAGGTTAAGGACACATCCATGACACAGCCTCAGGAGGTCCTGTTGACATGTGCTCAAAGGGGTCAGGGCACAGTTTGGTTTTATACATTTTAGGGAGACATGAGACATTATTCAATATAGGTAAGATGCACAATGGTTCAGTCCAGAAAGGTGGGACAACTTGAAGTGGGGATGGGGCGTCCAGGTCATAGTGATACAGAGGGCTGGGCTCCCTGCTAAACCCTACCCTTAAGCCTGAAACTGAGGCCCTAAGTAAAAACAGCCAACCCCATTTTTTCCACCCAAATGTTGCCTGTTTGATCTGCCATGCCCATATCATGTGCCCATAAAAAGACTTCAGCTGGCAGAGCAACATAAGCGACTGTTGGGGATACAAGCAGCTGAGCATTGGGCATACAAGTGGTTGAGTGGTGAGCAGAGAAGCAACTGAGCATCGGAGACTATGGACAGACATGGCTAACTTCAGATGTGAGGGTTCAGAGAGAGGCCTGGCCGGAGATGGCCAGTCTTCAGGGAAAGATCACTTTTTTTCCCATACCATCCATCCCCTTTCTCACTCCCCATTCCACTGACAGCCACTTCCACTGCCCAGTAAAATCCTCCACATACATTACCCTTCAATCCATTCATGTGACCTGATTCTTCCTGGATGCCGAACAAGAACCCAGGTACCGAGAGGGCAGGGGCTGCCAACCTGACCCTTTCAACTGTTTGGCACTTGGCCATCCCCAGATGGCAGAGATGAAAGAGCATTGGTTGTAACATGCTTGGATGCTGCCACGGGGCTGCACAGAGCCTGCTTCCATCAGAGGGTAACAACAAATGGGTTACAGCGTTCATTTGGTTCATTTGCTCCGGTTCCCATACTTGCTTGCTTGCACGTTCCCTCTCATGAGGAGTGGCCAGCGGAGGGCTAAGCGAAACAAACTATTCCAGTTCCTGCCCATGAAGGGGGTCAAGGGAATTATCCCATCTGGATAGGTAGATAAGAGACAAATGATTGCATTGTTTTGAGTTTCTGATGAGCCTTTGAATACACAACTTATAGTAGTAGTCACTTATGCCTTTGTCTAGCTTAGTGAAACAATAGGGCAAAGGAAGTAGTCACATATGCATTTGTCTCATGGGAGCAGAGGGATGACTGAGTTCTTTCTGTCCTTTGTCTACAAGAAATTTCCTTGTGGGAAAGCTGCGAGGGAGGTATACAGCTTTTTTATCTTTGTAGCTATTTTATTTAGGAATACAATGGGAGGCAGTTTTACCCTACAGCTTGACTTTTCCCTTTGGCTTAGTGAATTTGGGGTCCAAAGTTATATTTTCCTTTCACAGGACTTAGAGATATTTGTTTTATTCTTTAGGTTGTAATCCAGTACAGTTATTACTTACTTTATTGTTCAAATTATTCTAGTTTTAGCCTTTTGAAGATCAGGTTGGTTCTTGCGTCTTTTTGACATGTCTCCAACCATTTTTGTTTTTTGGTAGCACTTCACTTTTGAGCACAACTTTCTCATTCATTGTCAGTTTACTACAGGAAAATTTACAATGACAAAATGGTGGGTGTGGTGCAGTGGCTCACACCTGTAATCCCAGCACTTTGGGAGGCTGAGGCAGGCAGATCCCTTGAGCTCAGGACCAGCCTTGGTAACGTGGTGAAACCCCATCTCTACAAAAACTACAAAAATTAGCTGGGCGTGGTGGCATTCACCTGTAGTCCCAGACACTTGAGAGGCTAAGGTGGGATGATCACTTGAGCCCAGGAAGTTGAGGCTGCAGTGAGCTGTGTTTGCACCATTACACTCCAGCCTGGGCAACAAAGTGAGACCCTGTCTCAAAGGAAAAAAAAAAAAAAAAAAAAAGGCAGCAGGAAATTATTTCCTGGAATAAGAGGATCAGCAACACAAGGGAGTTTATTGGAAATGCAGATTATCTACGGCCCACCCCATAGTTACTAAATCAGAAATTTTGAAATTTTGGTTGCGTCGCAACAATTTGTTTAATAAGCTCTACTCATGATTCTGATGCACACTAAAGTTTTAGAAGCACTACACTAAAATTTCCCCAGAGATGGAGGTCAAAAATTTATCCAAAGAATGGCTTAATTCTGTTATTACCCCTGGTGAAAATATTTCTAAAGAACTGCTGGTTATTTACATTAAAAATAATGCAGACAAAGAGATATGGACAGATACTTTACCAAAGAGAATATACAGATGCCATGTAAAAACCATGAGTATATCCAACATCTTTAGCTATTAGAGAAATGCAAATTAAAGCCATGGTAAGATATCATTAACCACCTATTAGAATGGCTAAAATAAAAAAGAGTGACAGCACCAAATGCTCGTGAAGTTGTAGAGAAACTATGTCACTCCCATGTCGCTTAGGGGATTATAAACTGAGGCAGTCAATATGGAAAACTGACAATTTCATAAAAAACTATACATACAACTATCATATGAACAAATTGTTGCACTTTTGGATACCTGTGAAGCTGCCATTGTAAAATTATAACTGAGACAGTGAAAGAGATCTTAGCTAACCAAGTCCATTTTGCTTCTAGCCTCCAAATAATGCTTGCTCATCCCTGGGCATAGGTTGAACTACCTTTGGGAGGAACTTAATTTGTAGTTTAAAACAAAGATGATAAAAGCCCTTTCCCAAAACAGACCTCCTTCTTGTCTGGGGACATGACTGCCTTTGTAGGACTAACAAATTAGCCACAAGATTAGAAATTATGGTTTTGGAGTCATGTACCTGGAGGATAACATTATTATTATAAAACCTAAGATCACTGCTTGAGATATTTTGCAGCCCCTGCACTTCATGAATCAGCTGGCACTGTCCAAGGGACATGAACCAGAACGACTCCATCTTAAATGGGGGCTGGGTAAAATAAGGCTTCTCCTACTGGGCTGCATTCTCAGGAGGTCAGGCAGTCTAAGTCACAGGATAAGACAGGAGGTCAGCACAAGGTCATAAAGACCTTGTTCATAAAAGAATGAGATAAAGAAGCTGGTCAAAACCCATCAAAACCAAGATGGTGACAAAAGTGACCTCTGGTCATCCTCACTGCTCATTATACACTAATTACGATGCATTCACTTGCTGAAACACTCTCCCACCAGTGCCATGATAGTTTACAAATGTCACGACAATGCCAGGAAGTTACCCTATATGGTTGAAAAACAGGAACCCTCAGTTTTGGGAATTGCTCCCCATCTTCCCAGAAAACTCCTGAATAATCCATGCCTTGTTTAGCATATAATCAACAAATAACCATTAAAACAGCCAAACAGCAGCCCTTAGGGCTGCTCTGCCTATGGAGTAGCCATTCCTTATTCTTTTACTTTCTTAATAAACTTGCTTTCACTTTATGGATTTGCCTCGAGTCGTTTTTTGCGCAAGATCCAAGAACCCTCTCTTGGGGTCTGTATCAGGACCCCCTCCAGTAATAGCACCACCCAGACTAATAAACTGGCTCATCTGATCTTGTGATCCCCACCCAGGAACTGACTCCGTGCAAGACAGTTTTGACTCCTTATGATTTCATCTCCTTACCCCATCAGTCAGCACTCCTGACTCACTGGCTGTCCCCAACCCACCAAATTATCCTTAAAAACTCTGATCCCTGAATGCTTGGGGAGACTGATTGGGGTAGTAATAAAGCTCCAGTCTCCTGCACAGCCGGCTGTGCATGAATTACTCTTTCTGTATTGTAATTCCCCTGTCTTGATAAATAAGCTCTGTCTAGGCAGCAGGCAAGGTGAACCCATTGGGCAGTTACACTTATCCCAGAGAAGTGAAAATTCATTGTGCCCAGCTAAATAATAGCCCCATAATGATGTACACATCCTAATCCACAGAATTTGGGAACACATTACTTTACATGGCAGAGGTTTTTTGCAGAGGTGATTAAATTAGGTAGATTAATGAAGCCAAAAGCAAGAAATGCCAGCAACCTCTAGAAGGAAAAGACAAAGAATGGATTTTTTTCCCTAGAGCCTCCAGAAGAAAGGCAGACCTCTGACCTCCCTAAGTATAAGATAATAAGTTTATATTGTTTTAAGCCATTAAATTTGTGGTGATTCGTTACAGCAGGAATATAAATCTAATGTACTTTCATGTTCATGCAAAAACCTGTACACAAATGTTTATAGTCACTTTATTGGTGAGAAATCAAAATGAAATCCTAAGACCCTCAACAAACTGGACAGACTCCCTCTTGGCCAAGGGAACCCCAGAGAAACCTGGGGTTGGACACACCTCCTTGTACCCCTCTTTATACTCCCTCCTTATACTCCCTCCCTTACTAACCACCATTAGGCTTTCTTTCCTAAGAGTTAAACAGAAACCAGCCCTTTGGAAAGACTCACTCCACCCTGATATCAACCAACTGCCTGATGCTGCCCCTCCCTTTTGAAGTTTCAACAAGATAACCAACCAGCATTCCTTACTGATAGAGACCACTGACCATGGAGTCATTCTGGCCAGTCTACAGAGGATGCACAGTGAGGGTTTTTGTTTTTACTATTTTTATTAAGACAGGATCTCACTCTGTCACCCAGGCTGGAGTACAGTGGCATGATAATGGCTCACCGCAGCCTCCACCTCCCCAGCTCAGGCAATCCTTCCACCTCAGCCTGACAAGTAGCTGGCATCACAAGGACACCCCACCACACCCAGCTAATTTTTTGTGTTTTTTGTAGAGACAGGGTTTTGCCATGTTGCCCAGGCCAGTCTTGATCTCCTGGGCTCGAGCAATCCACCTGTCTCAGCCTCCCAAAGTGCTGGGATTACAGGCATGAGTCGCTGTGTCTAGCTCAGTGAGACTGTGTCCTCTGCTTCACCTTTTGATGTCGGGGGGCCAAAAACTCTCCCCTCAGATTGTTATGGCCACTAGTTTTTGAACATGGGTCCCTAAAGAGGCATGAAGCTCAACTGCATGTGTAGGTTTCTCCTTTCATGAATATTCACGACTGCTCCTATTACTTATTGAATATGTATATTTTGCTACTTCATTTAGCATAAATCCATGTCTTATTCTTTCTACCCTCAAGTGTCTGTTTTCAGCTTCTGACCAGAGGCTGCATTTCCCAGCCTGTAAGAATGGCCAACCTACAGGCTGCAACTCTTTATAAGAAATAAAGCTCTCCTTTCCAAATTTATGAACATCATTCTTCAGTTGACATTTATAATAACACAAAACTGGAATCAACCTAGATATCATAGTGACTGAATGGCTGAATAAACTGTGCTACACTGACACTTGGAATAAAAAGGAAAGGACTTGTGACATGCTCATCAACTTTGATAAATCTCCAGGGAATTATGCTGAGTGAAAAAAACCAGTCTCAATGGTTCATATACCATATGAATCTATTGGGGCTCAGCAAGTGATATCCCAAAGACTGGCACTTTGACATGCTAGGAAGCCTTGCATGCTGCCTTAAAGTCAAGGTTTCTCTAACCTTGTCCTTCCTTCTCTCCCAAATGCAGAGAAAGACTCTCTTTGGAGTTTTCTTGTCAGATCAACAAAGCTTTCTTTCTAAAAGAAATTCCATTGTCTTAAATCCGCTCCCTAGAGATCTCAGAAAATAATTGGAAAAGATTAACTACTGGAAAAGAGATGAGGCTACGAGTAATCACCATGCCCAACACACTTTTCATCTATTCTTCCAAGGGCAGCTCCCAGAGATTACCTGGGGGACTTCATCCACATAATAATACAACCTTAATTCCTGTGCTACTCCATTCCTCACTTTCCCATAATGTCTGCCTAACACCTCCCAGGTTCATTCACTTCTCTCTAATGATTTACTATCCCTCAGAAGAACTGTCTACATTCCCAATCTCCTTCCTACTCTATGAAAAAGGATAAACAGGTTTCTACATCTCTTGGGTTATTTGGGTAATCATTCTCCTGCTCTTCCCCTATAGTGTGGTCATTAAAAAAAAATTATGTGTGATTTTTTTTCTCCTATTAATCTATCTTTTTCCAGTTTATTTTCAGTGAACCCGCAGAGGGTGACGGGTAAACTTCCCCTAGAATTTATTTATATTAACATTCTCAAAATGACAAAATTATACAGCTGGGCGCAGTGGCTTATGTCTGTAATCCCAGCACTTTGGGAGGCTGAGGTGGGTGGATCACAAGGTCAGGAGTACAAGACCAGCCTGGTCAATATGGTGAAACCCCATCTCTACTGAAAATACAAAAAAATTAGCTAGGAGTAGTGGCACATACCTGTGATCCTAGCTACTTGGGAGGCTGAGGCAGGGGAATCGCTTGAACCCAGGAGGTGGAGGTTGCAGTGAGCCGAGATAGCGCCTCACTGCACTCCAGTCTGGGCAACAAAGCAAGACTTTGTCTCGAAAATAATAATAATAAAAGACAAAATTAGAAAATAGAGAACACATTAGCGGTTACTAGTGTTTAAGGAGGAATTGGGGGCAGTAGAGACGTAGAGTTAGCTATAAAAGAACAACGCAAATGACCCTTGTTTTGAGGGAAAATTTTGCATCTTAGTGTATTGATGTCAATATCCTGATCGTAATTGAAAGATTCTCTCCGGGGCCTGAAAGCTTAAGGGAATGAATAACTTCTCCCTTCTCAGGCCCAGTCCCAAGGCACAAGACCACTTGTGCCAGCAGCCTGCAAGATAGCAGCCAGCAAGATAACAGAAGCAGGAAGAGAGCTGGCGGGAAGACACATACCCGCCTGAAGACTCAGAGAGAGGCCGTCTGGATACCACGCATAGCAGTTACGTCAGACTGAGGCACTTCCTGTTTGCAGGAGACTGTGAAACCCCTGCCCCGTTCTCATTTGGTACCGACGCCATTTTAGGCCTCAGCTCGCCTGCACCCAGGCGCTCATTAAAACAGCGTGTTGTTCCACACCACCCGGTGTTGTCTGCTGGCCGCTCTTGGGGTTCGAACTGATACAAGAACCTTTCAGTAATATAGAACGCTAGTTTTGCAAAATGTTGACATTGGCAGGAAACTAGGTAAAACTGTGGAAACAAGAAGCACAGAAACTTTTTATTAGTAATTTAAAATATTAAAAAGTTGTGTTAAGTAACGGAATCATAAAGAGTCTGAGTCGTTGCTAGGTAAATTAAAATATTAAAACACTAATTATTACACATAAGGTAAAGTTTATATACTTTGGCATCTTATGTTTAATATTAAAAACAATATATTTAGATCTGTTAATTAAAAAATGAGAAGACATTTTCCTCAAAATTATGAAATGGTTTTAATCTATTGATACTGATATAAAACAGTTCAAAATCACTTCCTAGTTTTCTCACTGGAAATAAGGCTTACTAAGATTTAACATTGTAATTAATATATGTAATTAAAACTGCTAGATACAAGAGGAAGACTCTTTATGCAAAGTATCAAAAAAAACCCAAAAAAACAGGATGTGGGCTGGGTGTGGTGGCTCATGCCTGTAATCCCAGCAATTTGGGAGGCTGAGGTGGGTGGATTACCTGAGGTCAGGAGTTCGAGACCAGCCTGGCCAACATGGTGAAACCCCATCTCTACTAAAAATACAAAAGTTAGCCGGGAGTGGTGGCGGACACCTGTAATCCCAGCTGCTCAGGAGACCGAGGCTGGAGAATTGCTTGAGCCCGGGAAGGAGAGGTTGCAGTGAGCCGAGATGGTGCCACTGCACTCCAGCCTGGCCGACAGACTGAGACTGTGTCTCAAAAAAAAAACCAAACAACAACAACAACAAAAGCAGGATGTGTTTTGCATGAAGAGCATTATAAAAAATAAATGAGATACAGTTTTTTAAAATACTTTTATTTTAAGTTGAGGGCTGCAAGTATAGGATTGTTACATAGGTAAATTTGTGTATTGGGGTTTGTTGTACAGATTATGTCATTACCCAGGTGATGAATATGTACATGTGTTAGTTACATGTGCTCCAATATTGTATGATATTTCTAAATTCTGATATGTCTTGGTATATGAAAAGTACTAAGCTTAGTACCCATTAGTTAATTTTAGTTATTAAATGTATTAAGCCTAGTATCCATTAGTTATTTTTCCTGATTCTCTCCTTCCTTCCACCCTCCACCCTCCAAACGCCCTGTTGTGTGCACTCCTCTCTATGTGTCCATGTGTTCTCATCATTTAGCTCCCAGAAGATGTAGTTTTTGTTAAAGGCAAAGTACTTTTGTCTAGTTTAGAGGCTGGACACATTTCACATTTTAAAAATTATGTGGAGAAACTAAATGAATATAAAAAGTTGGGAAAAAGACTTTTTAAAAATTTGTAAAAAGTTATAAAATTTTATTAAAAAACTTTTGTGGTCAAAGCAGATTGAGATTGCATAGATTTATTTATAAGTTTTTACTAAAATTAGCTTTCACATTAATAATATACTAATGCAAAGGTCTAATTTGGTTTTCTTGTATGAACAAGATTTCAGTGTAGTATTAATAAGGGATATTAAAAGGTTTTGTTCACCTTTTGTGTAAACTGCCGAAAAAAAAAAAAGAGAGAAGGGAGAGAGGGAACGATAGATTCAGCTGGCTTTATGCTGTCTGTATTGGGTCTTTTGATTGGGAAACTGAGTCTCCTCTCTCAAAGAGTAAAGGTGTTTGTTTTTTGAAATGTCTTAATTGTCACTTTGGCTAAATGACTGACTTATTTTATGGTGATTTGTGATCCGATTTTGACATCAATCATTTTATACTTGATCTTAGCCAAAAGGCTGAGAAACGACAAGTATCTTAAACTTTGATATTTGAAATACTTCCCAAAATCAAATTTCAAATTCTAAAATCAAGTCTTTTTCACCTAACTTGGGGACTAACTTGGAAGTCCCTGGACTTCCAAAAGAGACAATTAGGCTTGTTTGGCATGTTAAAATCACATGGAAAGCACTGTCAAATAAGAAATGGTGTTTAAATTATATTTGTATACATATACATGTGTTGGTTACATGTGTTCCAATATTCTATGATATTTCTAAATTCTGATATGTCTTGGTATATGTTATCAGTCACAATATGATTTTACGTTAACTTCTATACCACAGAAATAATCAAATTTCTTTGTCAGTTGCGTCTTTGCATCTTTTTTTTTTTTTTTTGGGAGACTGAGTCTCACTCTTTTGCCCAGGCTGGAGTATAGTGGCATGATCTTGGCTCACCACAACTTCTGCCTCCCTGGTTCAAGCGATTCTCCTGCCTCAGCCTCCTGAGTAACTGGGATTACAGGCATATGCTACCACACTGGGCTAATTTTGTATTTCTAGTAGAGACAGGGTTTCTCCATGTTGGTCAGGCTGGTCTCGAACTCCTGACCTCAGGTGATCTGCCCACCTCGGCCTCCCAAAGTGCTGGGATTACAGGCGTGAGCCATCGCTCCCAGCCCCAGTTGCATCTTTAATCATGGCTGTTCTAAGTGTTGTTATCCACAGAGAATTGTTTTTTTTGTTGTTATTTCTGAGATGGAGTTTTGCTCTTGTTGCCCAGGCTGGAGTGCAATGGCATGATCTTGACTCTCTGCAACCTCTGCCTCCCAGGTTCAAGTGATTCTCCTGCCTCAGTCTCCTGAGCAGCTGGGATTACAGGCATGTGCCACCGCGCCCAGCTAATTTTGTATTTTTAGTAGAGATGGGGTTTCACCATATTGGTCAGGCTGGTCTCCAACTCTTGACCTCAGGTAATATGCCTGCCTCGGCCTCTCAAAGTGCTGGGAATTACATGCATCAGCTACCGTGCCTCGCCAAATTGTTTTAATTTGATTCTCTTAAAAAGCCATTTACTATTTGTTAAAGTCTAAACTTTGCCTTTTCAAAGAAATTTATGGAAAGGACACTGATAAGTACTGTTGAATATACATTTCTGATAACTTTGGAGATCATACCATTGCATGAGGTTAAAAACTTCCAGATCTCTAATTAAAAGCTGATGTATTCATGAAGATTGCTAGGCCAACGTCAAACAAAACAAGAATTCATTACATGGGCCTTAACTGATAAAAGACTGATATAATTGTTTATGACTTTTGTTTTCTGAAACCCTTATGATTCCTTTAAAAAAATTTTTTGAAGAGACAAAGACTGCCTCTGATTTTCTCTACTATTCTAATCTTCCTTTTCTTTTTCCTTTTAACTTTAAAATTTTATCCTTAGAAATTGTATCTAATTATGTTGTCCAGGCTGGACTCAAACTGCTAGCTCAACAGATCCTCACACCTCAGCCTCCAGAGTAACTGGGACTACAGACGCGTGCCACCACACCAGGCCTTCATTTTACATTTTGTTTTCCAGAGTCAGTAAATCATTTTATATTTTTCTTTTGGTCATTTATAGCTTACATTAATTGGGTAAAATATACTTTTGTGAGCAAAATTGAAACATTTACCTTTCTCTCTACCTGATTTCTCCAGAATTTAAAAACTATTCATGAGTATTATTTTATGACACTGTAGTTATTTGCATAAGTTCAATAAGAATATGTTTTCTTTTGTATCAGGACATTGGAGACACTGGTTATTTTACCAAGGCATTGATTGGAATGCCATATTTTCAGATATGAATAGACTGCTTGAGGAGTTGATGTTGTCTTTATAGAGTTGATAAAAAGCCCCTAGCATTTTGTGGGAGCGAAGTGGTTATTGGGCTGTGCTTGAATCTGTCACTCCCTCGGTGTCCCTGTTGGGATTCCCAGCAGCAGCCTAGCAGAAAAGTGAAAGATGTCTGAATAGATTCAGGTAACCGAAGATGAGAACAATTAGCCCATTTAAATACCACCAGAAAACAATGGGACGGCGCTGCTGTCCATGGTTACGGCCAAGGGGCTCACAGGCTTTGCTACGGGAATCCAGTGTCTCAGTGTATGAGAGGTTTCCGGCTGGTAGAAGGAATTCTGCATGCCCCGATGCTGGCTGGGGAAATCTGGTGTATGTTTTCAACTATCCCAAAGACAACAGAAGCAAAATGGATGAGACAGATGCTTCATCAGCAGTGAAAGTGAAAAGTGCTGGATCTCCCATGGAAAACAACTGAACAGGATCTGAAAAAATATTTTAGTACCTTTGGAGTTCTTACGGTGCAGGTCTAAAAAGATATTAAGACTGGTCATTCAGAGGGGTTTGCTTTGTTCATTTTATGGAATATGAAACACAGGTGAAAGTAATGTCACAGCGACATATAGTAGATGGACAATGGTGTGACTGTAAACTTCCTAATTCTAAGCAAAGCCCAGATGAAACTTTGAGAAGCAGAAAAGTGTTTTGGGGGCAGTACAGAGAACACGACTGTGGATGAGCTGTCGCGGTTCTTCTGTCAGTACGGGGAAGTGGTGATGTCTTCATCTCCAAGCCATTCAGGGCCTTTACCTTTGTTACATTTGCAGATGATCAGATTGCTCAATCTCTCTCTTTTTAAAATTTATTTTTGATTTTTATTATACTTTGAGTTCTAGGGTACATGTGCACAACGTGCAGGTTTGTTACATAGGTATGCATGTGCCATGTTGTTTTGCTGCATCCATCAGCTCGTCATTTACATTAGGTATTTCTCCTAATGGTACCCCTCCCCCAGGCCCCCACTCCTTGACATGCCCTGGTGTGTGATGCTCCCCTCCCTGTGACCAAGTTTTCTCATTGTTCAGTTCCCACCTATGAGTGAGAACATGCGGTGTTTGGTTTTCTGTCTTTGTGATAGTTTGCTGAGAATGGTGGTTTCCAGCTTCATCCATGTCCCTCCAAAGGACACGAACTCATCCTTTTTTATGGCTGCATAGTATTCCATGGTGTATATGTGCCACATTTTCTTAATCCAGTCTGTCATTGATGGACATTTGGGTTGGTTCCAAGTCTTTGCTACTGTGAATAGTGCCGCAATAAACATATGTGGGTTGCACAATCTCTTTGTGGAGAGGACTTGATCATTAAAGGAATCAGCATTCAAATACCCAATGCCAAACCTAAGCACAATAGCAATAGACAGAAAGAAGTGGAAGATTTGGTGGTAATCCAGGTGGCTTTGGGAATCAGGGTGGATTTGGTAATAGTAGAGGGGGTGGAGCTGGTTTGCAAAACAACCAAAGTAGTAATATGGGTGGTGGGATAAACTTTGGTGAGTTCAGCATTAATTCAGCCATGATGGCTGCAGCCCAGGCAGCGCTACACAGCAGTTGGGGTATCATGGGCATGTTAGCCAGCCGGCAGAACCAGCCAGGCCCATCGGGTAATAACCAAAGCCAAGGCAACACGCAGAGGGAGCCAAATCAGGCCTTCAATTCTGGAAATAACTCTTATAGTGGTTCTAATTCTGGGGCAGCAATTGGTTGGGGATCAGCATCAAATGCAGGGTGGGGCAGTGGTTTTAATGGAGGCTTTGGCTCAAGCATGGATTCTAAGTCTTCTGGCTGAAGAATGTAAACAGTGGGATTGTGGTTGCTTGATATAGAATGGTGGGAATTTAAATTTTTCTAAACTCATTGTAAAATACATATGTACTAAGAATTTTCAAAATTGTTTTGTTCAGTGTGTAGTACATTCAGTAGTGTTTTTGATTTTTCTTTAGAAAAAGGAAGAGCTTAAGGAATTTTATGCTTTGTTACATGAAAGGTTGAAATATTGAATGGTTGAAAGTAAACTGCTGTTTGCCTGATTGGTAAACCAACACACTACAATTGATATCAAAAGGCTTCTATAATATTTTATCCCTGGACTTGTCAAGTGAATTCTTTGCATGTTCAAAATGGAAACCATTGATTATAACTACATTCTTTACTCCTTGTTTTAATTTGAACCCCACCATATGGATTTTTTTCCTTAAGAAAATATCCTTTTGGGAGATCGTGGTGTCATAGTGTTTAGTTCTTTTGTTTTTTAACACTTTTCTTCTCTCATATACAAAAGTACAATAGCCTTCATTTAATCTCTGCAGTTCATCTCATTTCAAATGTTTATGAAAGAAGCACTTCATTGAAAATAGTGCTGTAAATATTCTGCCATAGGAATACTTCTTCTGTCTACATGCTTTCTCATTCAAGAATTCATCATCACGCATCACAGGTTGCGTCTTTGATGGTGGGTGTCCCATTTTTATCTACTATTCTTTATTTCATGGAGTAGTATCAACGCTGTGAATGCAAGGCTGTGATATGGAACCAGAAGGCTGTTAGAACTTTTGAAACCTTGTGTGGGACTGATGGTGGTACCAAGGCATGAAAGGTTAGTATGAGTGAGAAAAGGAGAGAGCGTGTGCGGAAACTTGGTGGTGCATAATGGATATGTTTTTATTTTATTTTTATTTTTTATAGAGTTTCACTCTTGTGGTCTAGGCTGGAGTGAAATGGTGCAATCTCGGCTCACCACAACCTCCACCTCCCAGGTTCAAGCAATTCTCCTGTCTCAGCCTCCGGAATAACTGGGATTAAAGGCATGCTCCACCATGCCTGGCTAATTTTGTATTTTTAGTAGAGACGGGGTTACTCTATGTTGTTTAGGGTGGTCTGGAACTCCCAACCTCAGGTGATTTGCCCGCCTCAGCCTCTCAGAGTGTTGGGATTACAGGATTACAGGTGTGAGCCACTGTGCCTGGCCAATGGATATTTTTTAACTTGGCCAGATGTGCCTCTCAGTCCTGTGGCTTTGATGAGACAATGTGCAGAAGGCAATGATAGCAAATAATGTATGAATTTTTTTTTTTTTTAGACGGAGTCTGGCTCTGTCACCCAGGCTGGAGGGCAGTGGCGTAATCTCGGCTCCCTGCAAGCCCCATCTCCCAGGTTCACGCCATTCTCCTGCCTCAGCCTCCCGAGTAGCTGAGATTACAGGTGCCCGCCACCACACCCAACTAATTTTTCTATTTTTAGTAGAGACGGGGTTTCACCATGTTGGCCAGGATGGTCTCGATCTCCTGACCTTGTGATCTGCCTGCATCAGCCTCCCAAAGTGCTGGGATTACAGGCGTAATCCCACACCACGCCCGGCCATGTATGAATTTTTTTTGCATTCAAAGGACATCCACATCTGTTGGAAGACTTTGAGTTTTTGTTCTTAGATAACCCACATAAGTTTAATGTGTTAAGTGAAATGATACTTGTATTCCCCCTACCCCTTTGTCAACTGCTGTGAATGTTGTATGGTATGTGTTCTCTTCTGTTACTGATCTGTAAGTGTGGTAATGTGAATTGAAGCTGATGGTTTGAGAACATGGACTGAGCTTGCAGTGTGCTTTGCAAGAGTACTTGGAAGCAGAGTTCGCCAGTGAGCTTAGGTGTCTCAAAAAAGAGTGGAAGTTCTAATGTCTGTTAGCTACCCATAAGAATGCTGTTTGCTGCATTTCTGTGTCCTGTGCTTGGATGCTTTTTATAAGAGTTGTCAATGTTGGAAATTCTTTTTTTTTCTTTTTTTTTTTGAGACAGAGTCTCGCTCTGTCGCCCGGGCTGGAGTGCAGTGGCCGGATCTCAGCTCACTGCAAGCTCTGCCTCCCGGATCTCAGCTCACTGAAAGCTCTGCCTCCCGGATCTCAGCTCACTGCAAGCTCTGCCTCCCGGGTTCACGCCATTCTCCTGCCTCAGCCTCCTGAGTAGCTGGGACTACAGGCGCTCGCCACCGCACCCGGCTAGTTTTTTGTATTTTTTAGTAGAGACAGGGTTTCACCGTGTTAGCCAGGATGGTCTCGATCTCCTGACCTCGTGATCCGCCCGTCTCGGCCTCCCAAAGTGCTGGGATTACAGGCTTGAGCCACCGCGCCCGGCCGGAAATTCTTAAATAAAGCTGATTTAATTTTTTAAAAAGCCCCTTGGTAAGACTGGCCTGGTACATTGTCTATGCTGTTCTTTCACAAGATTCTTGACCTATGGTTAGTGAAGAATGTTACTTTCTGACAGGCCTAGGAAACTAAGATATTTTGAAACTTCAAGAAGAGAGAAATTCACCCAATTTGGACATGTATTACAAGCACAGTCTGATGGTGAATCCTTGACTTGGCTTCCTAGCCTTGAGACGTTTTAAAAACTCTAATCTGGATGGGGCATGTGGTTCACACCTGTAATCCCAGCACTTTGTCAGGCTGAGGCAGGAGGGTTGCTTAAGGCCAGGAGTTCGAGACCACCCTGGCCAACACAGCAAGACCCTGTCTCTACTGAAAAATAAAGAAGCTGGTTGCAGTGACTCATGCCTATAATCCCAGCATTTTGGGAGGCTGAGGCAGGCAGATCGCTCGAGGCCAGGAGTGCAAGAGGAGCCTGGCTAACTGGTGAAACCTATCTCTACTAAAAATACAAAAGTTAGCTGGGTGTCATGGTGCATGCCTGTAATCTCAGCTACTTGGGAGGCTGAGGCAGGAGAATTGCTTGAACCCAGGAGGCAGAGGTTGCAGTGAACCGAGATCATGCCACTGTACTCCAGCCTGGGTGACAAAGTGAGATTCTGTCTCAAAAAATAAAAATAAAAATAAATAAATAAGGCCGGGCACTGTGGCTCATGCCTGTAATCCCAGCACTTTGGGAAGCTGAGGCAGGCGGATCACTTGAGGTCAGGAGTTCCAGACCAGCCTGGTCAACATGGTGAAACCCTGTCTCTATTAAAAATAACAACAACAACAAAAAATTAGCTGGGTGTGGTGGCGGGCACCTGTGGTGGCGGGCACCTGTAATTCAAGCTACTTGGGAGGCTGAGGCAGGAAAATTGCTTAAACCCAGGAGGCAGAAGTTACAGTGAGCTAAGATCGTGCCACTGCCCTCCAGCCTGGGCAACAGAGCAAGACTGCGTCTCAAACAAAACAAAACAAAACAAAACAAAGCAAATTTCCAGCAAAGCCAATTTAAAAGGAGCCTATGGCTGGGCACAGTGCCTCATGCCTGTAGTCCCAGCTACTTGGGAGGCTGAGGCAGGAGAATCGCTTGTGGACCTGGGAGGCAGAAGTTGCAGTGAGCTGAGATCACCACTGCACTCCAACCTGGGCAACAGAGTGAGACTCTGGCTCAAAAAAATAAAATAAAATAAAACAAAACAAAACAAAATAAATCAACAAAGAAGCCTATATGGCTAATCACTATTCTTGTTGCACATTATGCAAATAATCAGGCCAAGTATAATAACACTAATTTGTTTTCGCTAATAAATTGGTCTTTCCGTGATTTCTCATTGGTAGAGAAGGAGGACTATAGTGAGAAAAATTACGCTTCAGAAGGAAACTATAGTGCAACTGTTAGTTATTCGATTCTAGCTCTGTTCATCATATTTGAGCTTTTATTACCTTCCCACAATTTGGACTAAATTCTGAATTATTTCCTGGCTACAAGAAGTCTCTGCCAGGCACGGTGGCTAATGCTTTAGTCCTAGCACTTTTGGAGGTCAACGTGGGAGGGTCAATTGACCCCAGGAGTTCATGATCAGCCTGGGCAACATGGTGAAACCCCATCTCTACAAAAATTCAAAAATTAGCCATGATGGTGTGTCTCTGTAGTCCCAGCTACTCAGGAGGCTGAGGTGAGAGGATCATCTGAGCCCTGTCTCATCTGAGTCAAAGCTGCAATGAGCCCCAGTCTGGTCAACTGAGTGAGACCTTATCTCAAAAAAGAAAAAAAAAAAACAAACAAAAAAACTGGTTGTCATTTTCTTCATGGTGTTTTCAGTTGACTCCTTAATGGAATGTGTTTTGTTGTTGTTGTTGTTTTTCTCATTCTGGCATACAGATTCTTTTTTGTTTGTTTGTTTTGTTGCTTATAAATCTTATGTGTTACTAGAAAACTAAAGTCATGAATTCCAAGGACTAGAGTGATTCAATAGGCCATAGCAGCTCTATAAACCAGTGATTAACTGAGGTCTCATTTTTGTCATTCTGTGATGCCATACCAAATCAACTTTTGGGTACTCTTTAAAAATTCTTCACTGACAGCATACTGGCTTGTGCCTGTAATTCCTGTTATCTGGGAGGCCGAAGTGGAGACTTACTTAAGTCCAGGAGAGGGAGACCAGCCTGGGCAATATAGAGAGACCCCATGCATGTATACTAAAACAAAATTCCTCATTGAAATGTCTCTTTCGGCCGGGCGCGGTGGCTCAAGCCTGTAATCCCAGCACTTTGGGAGGCCGAGACGGGCGGATCACGAGGTCAGGAGATCGAGACCATCCTGGCTAACACGGTGAAACCCCGTCTCTACTAAAAAAAATACAAAAAAAACTAGCCGGGCGAGGTGGCGGGCGCCTGTAGTCCCAGCTACTCGGGAGGCTGAGGCAGGAGAATGGCGTGAACCCGGGAGGTGGAGCTGGCAGTGAGCTGAGATCCGGCCACTGCACTCCAGCCTGGGCGACAGAGCGAGACTCCGTCTCAAAAAAAAAAAAAAAAAAAAAAAAAAAGAAGAAGTGTCTCTTTCTTTCCCTCTTGATGTGGGACAGGACTATCCAAGAATGGGCCCTCCGGGTGACAAAGAACACCCTAACACTCAGATTTTGATAATCAATGGTTTCAAGAAGATAGTTATTAAATTTTTAATATTTAATACTTTTTTTATTTCTTTTTTTGAGACAGAGTATCACTCTGTTGCCCAGGCTGGAGTGCAGTGGCATGATCTCGGCCTCAGGGCAACCTTCATCTCCTGGGCTCAAGTGATCCTCACACCTCAGCCTCCCGAAGAGCTGGGACTACAGGCACATGCCCTCAAACCCAGCTAATTTTTGTATTTTTTGTAGAGACAGGGTTTCCCCATGTTGCCTGAGCTAGTCTCAAACTCCTGAGCTCATGCGATTCTCCCACCTTGACCACTCAAAGTGCTGGGATTACAGGCATGAGCCACCACATCTAGCCAATGGAAAGATTTTTTTTTAATCAAAAGGGGAAATTTGAAAAAATAAAATAAAAGAAGAGACATTTTATCTGAGGAATATGAGTCCCTTTTAAATTGTCAGGCCCAGAGAAGTACTGGAATAAAACAGCAGTCATGTTACTTCACCTTGAGCCAATAATTACCTTTTGAGTCCCGGCGCAGTGACTTAGGTCTGTAATTCCAGCACTTTGAGAGGCCAAGGAGGGCAGATCGCTTGAGCTCAGGAGTTCGAGGCCAGCCCGGGCAATATGGTGAAACCCTGTCTCTGCAAAATATACAAAAAATTTGCCAGGCATGGTAGCATGCGCCTGTAGTCCCAGCTGCTATGGCGGCTGAGGTGGGAGGATGGCTTGAGCCTGAAAGGCAGAGGTTACAGTGACCTAAGATTGCATTACTAAAATCCAGCTTGGGCAACAGGGTGAGAAGCTGTTTCAAAAAGAAAAAAAACCAAAAATCCAAAAAAAACCCCTGTTGAAGTCACTTGTTATGTGGGCTCTAGACTAATAATGCCGAGTAGGCATAAAATGCCACACACCCTATAGTTCAACAGTGTATCACCAATCACTGACTATTGTAAGTTCTGTAAACCAATGAGAATTCCTGACAAAAACCTGTGTAATCACTCCCTCTGCTGATTCATCCCTTTTTCTTTAAAAATGGGATCCTCTCCTTTGTTCCCCAGAGCACTTCTCAAGGTAACGTGGAAGTGCGTCCTGGTCTGCAGTCCTCAAACTTGGCCCAAATAAACTCTCTATATTAATTTTGCCTCAGCTTCTTCCTTTTAGGTTGGCAAAGTGTATACTTTATTGTCTGTATTCTTTCTTACAACATATATGAATGTACAATTATCTCAAATGACATTAATTTTAAATAAGTGGTCACATCTCTCTTAAAAAGTAGGGTAGATATGAAAAAATAGTATGACATTAAACGAGAATGTGTAAAAAGTTATATTTTATTTTACATGCACGCGCACGCGCACGCGCGCGCGCACACACACACATTTTTGAGATGCCTCTGTCACCCAGGGTAGACTGCAATGATGTGATCATAGTTCACTGTAGCCTCTACCTTCCAGGGCTGAGGTGATCCTCCCACCTCAGCCTCCCGAGTAGCTGGGATTATAGGCTTGTGCCACCATGCCCAGTTAATATTTGTATGTTTTGGTAAAGACGGGGTTTCACCATGTTGCCCAGGCTGGTGTTGAACTCCTGGACTCAGGTGATCTACCCAACTTGGCTTTCCAAAGTGCTGAGATTACCATTGTGAACCACCATGCAGAGGCTATTTCACTATATTTTTGAAGAATGTTTAACGTTATTTAAAAAAATTTAATGTTATATGAAAAGAAATCTAATCAGAATGATTTCAATCTTTTAATTTACTCTATACATAAAAAGACTGAGAAAAATAAAATGTTAATTCAGTATTAATTTATATAGTTATTTTCTCCTCCTTGTAACTCTTCCAGAGTTGAGATTATCTATTCTTATAATTTTAAAAAGTTAACAAGAATTTAATGTATAAAGTAGATAAGGCTGAAATGATACAATGTCTGGGATTTGTGTCAAATGCAAGGAGGAGAGAAGGAATTAGAAAGGTTAAAGAGAAAACAAGTTTGGCTGAGTTGGTAATTTTTGAGGCTGGGTGGTACATCCCCAGGGTTTCATTTTACCATTCTCTTTACTTATCTATTTGAATTTTTTCATAACAAAAAATTTTAAAAGAAGAATTAGCATATACAAACAAAGGCACATTGTTTGTGCCTACTGCGATTTTTTCTTATCCGCAGTAGTTCTATAAAGTCATCTCAAACATTGAATTAGAGATTATGGAGTCATTGCTCCTGGGTGTAATATAGCGTTAGGTTCCCTCAAGCCCCTGGTCACAACATTCTCATCAGGGGATAACCAGGTAACCTTGTTTTATTCCTGTTTCTGTGTAAAGACACCTTATGTAATATAAACTGTTGATTCATTAACAACGAACTCAAGGCCAAAGCATTATAACTGCTGCCTGAAGGAGGTTTGTTTAACATACTTAATTTTCTTCATAAGACACATTACAACTTCTTCACTTAGAAACTCTGGACAGCACTTCAGAACTACACTTCAGAGCCATTTCAGACAACAAAATCACCAAGAAAAAGTACAAAAATTTAAAAAATGTGGCGCTAAGAAGATCACAAAAAGGAAACTTGTTTACTGTGTAAGAACTGAAAGAAAAAGGCAGAGCATCATCTGGTTTGAGTTCAGCTAGGAAATGGGCCTCCTCCAGCAATGCAATTTGTTTTTTCTGTTCTGTGCATGTATATGTCTGTGACCATGAAAACACTGGAGTGTTGCTTTGGGGATTACAAATTTTTTTTTAGAGATGGGGGGTTGGGGTGTTCGCCACGTTGGCCAGGCTGGTCTCGAACTCCTGGCATCAAGTGATCCACCCGCCTTAGCTTCCCAAGGTGCTGGGATTACAGGTGTGAGGCACCATGCCTGGCCTACAAATAAATTTTAATGAGTGGACATATTTGCAAATACAGAATTTGCAAATAATGAAGATTGTATTTAAAGTAACAAGCATAGTGATTGACACATTGTGATACCTAAGTGTTCCTTCTTGTTGATATAGACTATGATACTGAATTATTAAATATTATTGTAGTTCTCTAAGTTAAATATATTAGAAAGCAATGTATAGATTAAACAGATATGTCATTTGTAGCTGATTAAAAGTGGTGGTTGGGTCGTAGAAAGTTGGACATAACCTCGTAGCCTATGAGAAAATCAGCTTTAATATGAATGTTTTAAAATTAAAGTTTTTTGGCCGGACATGGTGGTACATGCCTGTAATCCCAGCTACTTGGGAGGCTGAGGCTGGAGAATCGCTTGAAGCCAGGAGGTGGCAGGTGCAGTGAGCCGAGATCATGCGACTGCACTCCAGCCTGGGTGACAGAGACCCTGTCTCATATAAAATAAATAAATAAATAAAGTAACAAAATAAGCAGAAATAATAACAAAATACTATATTGGACAAACCATGAGTCCAGAATTCTGTAAGAGGCAGTGATGCGCTTTACCACATTCTCACACTTACAATTAGCAAATAATCTTAAATTCATCTTTAGAAACCCATCATGAGTATTTCATTCAGGAATTACAATTATACTTATTAAGCAGGAGACTGATTTTGCAATATTTATTGGTCTCTATCCAAACCCCCTCTTCTCTTTTTTCCACATTTTCCTTTTGCTTCTTGATCCTTTTTCCATATTTAAGCAGCAGCTGTACTCTTTGATTTATACTCAGGGAAAGGATGTGGCTACAGAAAAAAATAAGGTTGGGGGAGTCTCTTCCTGGCTTTTGATTTTTAAAAGCAGAGACCTACAGATAAAAAGAAGAAACTGATGAATAGACAGAAGAGTTAGAAGATATCGAAAGAATACAACCCTTCCTCTTCCATATCCCTATACACCCTTTGCAAACAAGAATCCCCAAGGTTGAGAGGAGTTTGCAGAGTCTGAGAGGAGGGGCGTGGGAGGGCCCGAGAGAAAGAAGTTGCCCTTGCTGAGCTCCAGAGAGCACTACCCCATGTGGGGGTGAGAGGTCCATACCACTTCCTTACTCCAGCAATGCAGACTTCAGCAATGTGCCCAGACTCACTGGAAGCAGCTGTGAGTTGTGTCCGCGCAGGTGCGGTCTTAGCCTCAGGAGAGTTCCCCTGAGTCAGGTTTCAGGACTGGGGTAACCGAATGGGTCCCATGGATCCAATAATGGAGAGTAGAGGAGAGACACCCTGGCTCAGCGGAGTCTAGAATAGGAACAAGGATGTCTCCAGAGAAATCTTCTTGGACTAATTCAAAATGGCCAAATGAGGAATGGATATCTCAGTAACTGAAGGGACAGATGACAGTGAGGATAAAAGAGCTTCGTTTTAGTAGGACTTTGGCTCCATACAATCACAAGAGGAAAAAGAGGGAAAGACATGGAATTGACCAACACGAAATTTCTACTAGCCTTGTAAAACGATGCCGTGAAATACAAATAAAGTGGAATTGTAGAAATCAAGTTATATTTCTTGCACGTCTGAGTTTGTAGATGGAGATTCTGGCCTAATATGCCTGTTTTATATGTTCAACATATAAAGCTTAATTTAATTTATTCAACATTTACTACGTGCCCCTCATGTGCCATGCAGTGTCCCTGCCCGAGTTATGATTATAGTCCAGTGGGAGGCAGGTAGTAAAAAATAATTGCAAATCAAATAAATGTTAGCAAAAGGAAGTACATGGGAGCATGTGGCAAAAGTATTTAAACCTTATAATGGTATGGTAAGTGCCTTCTTGAGAAAATTAGTAAGTTTAAGCTGAAACATGAAAAATAATACCCAAGGAAAAATGCAGGGGCAGAAGAGTAGTAGAGGGAAGGGAGGGAAGAACATGTCTTAGAATTGAGAGGATAGAATCAGTACGGGTAGAGCATAGAGGGCAAAGGGAAGAATATTAGTGGCTAGGGCTCAAAAAACTTTTTAGATTTTTATTATATTATTTCTTTGCTGGGTAAGTTGGCTGCAAAATAAGGTAAATCCCGTATTTCGGTATAAAACAGGGAGAAAAAGTGTAGTAATTATTTAAAATAGCATTCTATCATAATGTTCCAAATTAACTTGCAATGAAAGTTTCTGAAAGATTCTCCCCGGGGCCTGAAAATTTAAGGGAATG
Source organism: Theropithecus gelada (assembly GCF_003255815.1). Lineage (NCBI taxonomy): Eukaryota > Metazoa > Chordata > Mammalia > Primates > Cercopithecidae > Theropithecus > Theropithecus gelada. Next base: position 65,344,197 of record NC_037676.1, on the reverse strand, counting down.
AGTAAGTCCTCCCTTCTCAGGCCCAGTCCCAAGGCGCAAGACCACTTGGCACCAGCAGGGTGCCTCAGCAAGATAGCAGAAGCAGGAAGAGAGCTGGCCGAAGACACATACCTTCTGAAGAGAGGCCTTCCGGGTATGGCGTAGCAGTTACATCAGACTGAGACACTTCCTGCTTACAGGAGACTGTAAAACCCCTGCCCGGTCTTCATTGGATACTGATGTCATTTTAGGCCTCAGCCCTCCTGCACCCAGGCGCTCTTTAAAACAGCGTGTTGGCCAGGAGCGGTGGCTCACGCCTGTAATCCCAGCACTTTGGAAGCCGAGGCGGGCAGATCAAAAGGTCAAGAGATGGAGACCATCCTGGCCAACATGGTGAAAACTCGTCTCTACTAAAAATACAAAAAAAAAAAAAAAAAAAAAAAAAAAAAAAATTAGCTGGGCGTGGTGGCGCGCACCTGTAGTCCCAGCTGCTCAGGAGGCTAAGGCAGGAAAATCGCTTGAACCCAGGAGGAGGCGGTTGCAATGAGCCGATATCATGCCACTGCACTCCAGCCTGGTGACAGAGCAAGACTCCGTCTCAAAACACCAACCAACCAACCAAACAAAAAAGCGTGTTTCTCCACACTGCCTTGTGGTGTTTGCTGGCGTGCTCTCGGGTTCGAACTGACACAAGAGCCTTGCTGTTTCAGAGTAAAAAGATTTTCACTCCTACACCCTGTGCCTATCTCTAGACATTATCTGTAGCTTTGCATGGTTTCCAGACGGGGATTCGCTGAACTTTAGAAAGACTGGGTACTCTTGTAATTATGTCACTATCTTTACAACAATGGATGGTGTTTACAAGTAGAAATTAATTTAGAACTTTAAACCACTTCCATTGGAACTCATTACATTTCAAATATTTCTTTCAATCAGAGTGTGATAATTTGTTCTACTTCTGGGTTAATGGTATCCAACTACATATATTTTAGACAGAGTCTCGCTCTGTCGCCCAGGCTGTGGTGGATTGGTGCGATCTTGGCTCACTGCAATCTCTGCCTCCTGGTTCAAGCGATTCTACTGCCTCAGCCTCCCGAGTAGCTGGGACTACAGGCGCCTGCCAACAGTATATTTATTATGTTATATCTGTGTAGGTTGGCAATTCAGAACTTAAAATGCTTTCTTGCACTAAACTAATGTAAATGGTGACCTATACAAGGATATACATCCTGTAATGTTGCTGAAATGATTTATTCTGCTTGAATTTATTTATTCTTGACATTTGATTGTCATTGTTCATGTGAGACCTGTCCTCGAGATCCGTCCTCTTCTTTCTGTTATTTCTGTTCTTTTTTCTCTGCATTCCACAAAGTATTAATTTATTAAGCCTGCTCTATTTTACTTCTATCACTCCAATATGTCACTTTCTCACCATTCCCACTCCTGTTTCTTGAGTTCCACTTTTCATTATTTCTCACTTTGACTCGTACCTCCAGACTGCTTTTCAGGCATCAGCATTTCTCCACCCTGTTGCCGAGGTTTCAGGTCTTGTTGACATACTTTCTTACTTAAAACCCTTCATGGTTCCTCTTTACTTAAAGTAAGAGTAGTTACTTTTTAGGGTAGTTGTTTTCAAATTTCATTGAACCCATATCCATAACCAGAAAAACAATTTTGAGGATTCAATGTAGCCTAATTCAGTTTTTGTAATTTACGTATTGGTATTATTGTACTAATATTAGGTGTAATATAGATTATATCATAAGAAGACATTTAGTTCCTAAAAATAAGAACATATATATTCCTACTTTTTTTTTCTTCAAATTAAAATTTTCTTTTCACTTTTTCTTTTTAAGACAGGATCTCACTTTGTCACTCAGGCTGGAGTGCCATGGCATGGTCTTGGTTGGCTCACTGTAGCCTCGGCCTCCCAGGCTCAAGGGATCCTCCCGCTTTGGCCTCCCGAGGAACTGGGACTACGAGCATGCACTACCACACCCGACTAATTTTTATTTATTGATTGATTGATTGTAGAGCCAGGGTTTCACCACGTTGCCTAGGCTGGTCTCGAGCTCCTGAGCTGACGTGATCTGCCCGCCTTAGCCTCCCAAGGTGCTGGAATCACAGGCATGATGCACCGTGCTGGGCTTATATTCCTATTAGGTTGGTGCAAAAGGAATGGCAGCTTTTGTCATTTCTTTTAATAACACTTTCTAGCCGCTATAAAGTACTTAAAATTCTCAGTGTACTGTTATTCTCTGTCTCTTTGCGCAGATTGTTCTCTCTACCTGGAAATTCTTTTACACTCCCATTCTCCCCAGCCACCTCTTTGCCTAATGCATACTCATCCTTCAGGGCTCATTTCTATTACTGTCCTCAAGAATATCTTTCTTGATCCTTTATCCAAGATTGGATACCTTTCTCTGTATATCAGGAGCATTCTGGGAATCCTTTATGTTGCCTGTGTCTCTTAAAGCTCCTTGAAGATAAGGATGAGGTATTTCATCTTTGGGAGCTAAATGATAAGAACTTATGAACACAAAGAGGGAAACAACAGACATTGGGGCCTCCTTGAGGGTGGAGATTGGGAGGAGGGAGAGGTGCAGAAAAGGTGACTATTGGGTGCTGGGCTTAATATCTGGGTGATGAAATAATCTGTACAACACACCCCTGTGACATGTGTTTACCTATGTAACAAACCTTCACATGTACTCCCAAACCTAAAATAAAAAAAAAATTTTAAGGTATTTTATCTTTAATATCATCATTGGCTAGTATAGTACTCATAGTGAAACATTACTATTTTACTGAAAATAATTTGGAGGAAAGCAAACTGGTCAACAACATGTCATTTGGGTCATGGGGATGGTTTTGTAATGTTTTATGCATCTTTAAGCATTTTTTGCTTATTTTTTATCGCCCCTCGCCCTCCCCCCACCATGGCGGATTTTACTTTAAAAAAAAAAAAAACACAAACTAGATTTAATGTACAAAGGGATTGTACTTTTTAATACTAACTTATTTTCATCTACTTTTAACTGCTCTTCAGTGTCATTTCAAAAATTTGGGGTACCCTACTTGTCCAATAAATGGTAAATTGCAAAAAAGTATGTGTGACATTAGGTTGTAGAAAAAGGATACATATTGTTTGTATAATAGAATATTGAAGGATATAATCTAAGGTATTGGTAATCATATTTTATTACAAAAATAGATTTGCATTATTAAAACTTTTTGCTCCTTACAGAAAATCAGAAACTACAAACAAGCAAATGAATAAAAGAACAGTCAAATTTTGGTGATTTAGAGACAATTGCTACATGGGAAAAAGAAGATAGGTATATGAATTAAGGATTAGTGACTAGATTAAGAAGAGTTTACTCTTGATAAGATTTTTGGAGGAGGATATAGAATATTAAATGAATTTGATGCTAATCTAGGAGGGGTAGCTTGAAATAAACAAGGAACTCTTTTGAGGGATAGTAAAAATGCCTATGGCACAACTTTGCTGAGGGTACCTGTTGTGATGGTGCCCAGTTGTAGCTAAACTGATCTTTCTACCTCAGATTAAAGCACAACTTGTTTATTTTATTCACCTACCCTGAATCAAGATGAATTAAGCATACATTCCTGAATCTAAATTTCTAGACTTATTTTCTGCTACTTTTCCAGCCAAATAATGTTCTCATGCTTCTACTAAATTCTTCCCTTTCTTAATCTAGTCACCAATCCCCAATTCACATATATATCTTCTCTTGACTTTGTGTCTATGCACATAGAACCATTGCCACCAATCATTGTGTACTGAAGCATATTCACCTTTTGAAGCTCACCTAAAATACTTCCTTCCCCATGAAGTCTTCACTTCTCACCCCATGCCTACTACTCAACTACAAGGAATCTCTTTCTTTTGATCCTCCATAGTACTTTGTATTTTACTGATGGCCTTTAAATTCTGGTAGCATAGAAAGGGGGGCAGAGAGGTGAATTCACAATGTGTGAATTTACAATGTGAAGTTCTTTGTAAACTGAAAAGCGTTGTAGAAATATATGATGTTGCTACTGCCTCATCCTCAGAATTACATTTTAAGCTCCTTTAGGGCAGACATGATACTTTATTCAACTTTTTGTCCAGATTACCTAATGTAATGTCCAACACATAGTTATTTAAAATATATTTGCTAAATAGCATATAGTAGTTCTCTTCTGCCTTCCTCGGTACTGAGGAGTGGTCATGGATCTTAAAGAAATGCTTCTTGTTTGTACTAAGCTATTATTCACAAATTCTAAAGAAGTCTTTTCACTGATTATGAATGATGATAAGATATTCATCTTCCCTATTGAGTTTGTGAGGTGTTGGTATATAAGGTTTATTTCCAGGCTACTTCCAGGCATCATGCCCAAATGTCGACTCTTTGATGAACAGATAATGAGAAGTTGTCTTGGTCCTTTAGATCTGGGGCAGTTTATGGACATGTGCTTGGTATAGGTGAAGGATTTTTAGTGTAATGCTTTCTGTAATGCCCTTAGAATACAGACAGCATTTTAAGGGCATTAGAGAAAGTGTTACACCATCTGCATGACCCAAATGACATGTTCACCAGCTTGCTCTTCTCCAAAAGGGCTTTCTATAATGTCCTTAGAATAGAAGGAGAGCAGACATGCTTCTCTGAGTGACACATTTCAGGACACCTGCATTCACTTTGGAATATCTGCTGCACATTGTCTCTTGCCTCCAATCTTGTTTTATGGTGCCACCAGGATTTTCCCCCTGCCTCTAGGAGTCTGAAAAGGTAACAAATTCCTTCCACAACAGCATTTTAGATGATCTTGTTATTTATGCCCATTATGAACAGGTGGGACTCAACATAAAATTAAGAAGCCTGGCTCTCTCATTCTACTAGCTACTTCTGGACCATACTGAACTATTTGCCAAATGACATAAATTTTCGTTTTTAAAATGTGAGTTATCAGAGTGGGAAGGTTGAGACAAATCACTACTAGATACAGAATTATGTTGTTAGACAGATTTATTCATCAGAAAATTTCCTTTATAAATGTGCATTCATTCATGCACACATATTTACAGAAACATGTTTGTTTCTGCACAGACCATTCCTTTCAGTTCAGTACCCATTATTTGTAGCCTTAATCTGTGCCAGACACCATGCTAGCTCCTGAGCACGGAGAGACGCATGAATTGCAGCCCTGTCTTATGGAACTTAGATAAACCCTCCAATATGCTTAAGAGTTCACAGGGAATTGGGGAAGATCAATAATTTAAATTCACTATGACATGTAGGGCAGCAGACACAAAGTATAACATTAGTTCATAGGAAAGTAATTTTATCACAGTCTAAAAGAACCAAGGAAAGCTTCACAAAAGTGGTAAAAGTTTTGAAGGATAAGTAGGGGTTCACCAAGCCCAAAGGTGTAAAATGGTGCGGCAGTTTTGGGGTACTATAGTAAGTAATGTATTTGAGGAGATCTGTGAGATGATCAATTAGAGTACCAGGTAATATATTAGAGCTTCTATTTAAACAGAAACATTAATTAAATATATGCTTAGAAGCTATTTCCCTGTCAGATTAGCAAAAATCCATAAATTCTACATACTCTTTTTTTTTTCTTTTTGTTTTGAGACAGCATCTTACTCTGTCACCCAGGCTGGAGTGCAATGGTATGATCATAGCTCACTATAACATTGAAATCCTGGGCTCAACCAATCCTCCCACTTTAGCTTTTCAAGTAGATGAGGCTACAAGCATGTGCCATCATGGTCACCTAATTTTTGTATTTTTTGTACAGACAGAGTCTCACTATGTTGCTCAGGATTCTACACACACACACTCTTTTGAGCACCCTCTACACTGCTAGTAGGAATGCAAATTAATATAGCCCCCAAGGAAGGCAATTTTGAAATATCTATCAAAATGACAAACACACATGTCCTCTGACCCAGTAATCCCTCTTCAAATAATTTATCATATATACATCTACACATATATATTTGCACACTTGCAAAATTATATGTGTTATATAGGTTATTCATTCTAGCATCATTTGTAATACTATTGAGATTCATCCAGGTTATTGCATGTACCAGCACTCATTCCTTTTTCTTGCTGATAGTATTTCATTATAAAGAGGTTTATTCATTCTTTTTTTTTTTTTTTTTTTTTTTTTTTTTTTTTTTTTTTTTTTTTTTTGTTGAGACGGAGTCTCGCTCTGTCACCCAGGCTGGAGTGCAGTGGCCGGATCTCTGCTCACTGCAAGCTCCGCCTCCCGGGTTTACGCCATTCTCCTGGCTCAGCCTCCCGAGTAGCTGGGACTACAGGCGCTCACCACCTCGCCCGGCTAGTTTTTTTTTTGTACTTTTTAGTAGAGACGGGGTTTCACCGTGTTAGCCAGGATGGTCTCGATCTCCTGACCTCGTGATCCGCCCGTCTCGGCCTCCCAAAGTGCTAGGATTACAGGCTTGAGCCACCGCGCCCGGCCTTTATTCATTCTTTTTCCACGTTTATCCACAATCTATTTAACAATAAATGGATATGTGTTTTTTCCCAAATTCTGGCTATTATGAATAAACATTCACCTTTACCTCTTTATGGTATTTTGATTTCTCTTGATTGTCTTCTTATGGACTTCTGAGGGTTCTTTGCATATCCCATATACATGTCCTTCATCAGGACATTTCAGGGAGAAATTTTCTCCCAGTCTGGGGCCTTTTTTTTTCCCTTTTTCACAGTAGTTCTTCTAAAGACTGGAAGTGTTCAATTTTTATTAAGTCCAATTTATCAATTTTATTTATTATGGTTCATGCTTATTGCATCCTATCTAATAAATGTTTGCCTTACGTAAGGTCACAAAGATTTTCTTGTATGTTTTCTTATAGAAGTTTATAGTTTTAGTTCTAACATTTAGAGCTGTTATTTGAATTTAATTATTTGTACGTAGTGTGTACATGTTAATTTCCAATAAAAACTTTAAAAATAAAAAGTTTCTAACTTTGTTGACCTTTTGTTGGTTTTGTCAGATTAGTATTACTCCACCTAGTGGATACCTAAAAACACACATTTTATCTGTCACTTCATATGACATTTTAATTACAAATACAAAAGTTGTTTTTTTCCATAAAATAAACAAAAGTGTTTTGACACCAAATGTTTTTAAAATTATGATATAATTTTATTTTTGGAACAAATATATCACCTATACAAATTCTCATATCTCCACATGCTTAGGAAATTTAGAAAGAGATTTTTTAAAACATATTCTAAAGTCTTTCAATTTAAAATGAAGCACTTCTGTGAGATTCCAATGCTTTTAAAGATTTGAAAATACAGCACCTTCCAGGTAGTTGACATTAGAAAACAGCTACTTGACATGAAAAGTGGAAATGTATTAAGTTTTCATTGATTAAGTATATGAAATTGAATAGCAAGTATTGGATCTACATATTTTTGTGAAGTATCTTTTAAAACTATAGCTGATTATCAAAATAAGCTGAACTTATAATTCAGCTTTTGATTGTTGTATTGAAAAGTGATCACTCAAAATTTTAAAAAATGATTATGCATATTCACTTAGTACTCAGCAAAAATATTAATAGTAAGAGCAAAAAGTATCTTTATAACATTAGTAAAACTAAATGATTTTAAATTATTTCTTCTTTATATCATACTGTAAAATGCTTGTGTATATTTTATAATACACATACTTTATAAGCATTTAGTACATAACAATTAGCTATATCCTTAGTCCTAGAACTTTGGGAGGCCTAGTCAGGAGGATTGCTTGAGGTCAGGAGTTTGAGACCAGCCCGGGCATCATAGCCAGACCCCATCTGTACAAAAAATTTTAAATTAAAATATTAACCAGGCATGGTGGTGCACATCTGTTGTATCAGCTACTCCAGAGGGTGAAATGGGAAGATTACTTGAGCCCAGGAGTTCGAGGCTACAGACAGCTATGATCATACCACTGTGCTCCAGCCTGGGCAGCAGAGTGAGACTCTGTCTCTTAAAAACAAAAAGGAAAAAGAAAATTCCAAGCTTAGCGATCAAAAGAATGGTGATATCATAGACAGATATATGAACATATTTAAAAAGATATCAGTTCGTGATGGGAGAATGTTGAACTCAGTGGTGAAGGTTAAATTTGAAGTTGTTTTGGTAAGTTATTATTTTTCTCTACATTTTGCTAAAAAAAAAAAACAGATTGAGGAAAAATGGATTGATATCCTTAATGGATAAAGGTCATGTACAAATCAATAGAAAAAATAAACACATTTTCAATGAAAAATGGGCAAAAACAATAGGCAGGAATTCATCAAAGAAAATACCCAAATGACCAATAAACATGTGAAAAATGTTCAACCTCATAAATAATTTATGAGATGTGAAATTAAAAAAATAATAACTTGTAAAGACGATCAGAATAGGCTTTAGCAGAATTACGTTGCTTCTTTAGAGAAATGATTATTTTACATAATTAGACTTGAATTCACTTAGAATATACTTAGAATTGCTGAGTGATGGAAATGAGAATCTGAGAGGGAGTGCAGCAGGGTGATGCCACAGGACAGATGGGCCAGGAATGCTCTGAGAGGGGCTGACAGTTGGAGCAATTAATAGTGACTACACCAAGTGGAGAAGGCAATCTTTCCCAACATATCTGGAGAAGTTAAGAAAGCACCAGACAAACAGAAAAGTATTTTGCAAATACTTTTCTGCCAAAAGTTGCAGAATCTTAGGCACATCAATACAGAACATAAAGTTTGTCACGTGCACTCCAGTATCCAAGAAATGGAGAAGTGTTATTTGAATATCTAAGAGGATGCCCTAGGAATTCAAAAGAGAAAAATAGATCCCGTTAAAGCATAATCATCAGGGGAAATAGAATTCCTCCAACTCTATTTGGAGTCTACAGAAAAAATTAAGGAACAACACAATTATGAAGAAACTTCCTTTTACCAGCTTCAGGACTTGTGGTGTATTTTATGGCAAGTCTTCATCTTCATCAAGATTAATGCAGTTAGCTAGTTTCCTTCTCAACATACTGCTGATTCTTTGAATGTCTAGTGACTACCTCCTATTCTAACTGAATGAAGCTTAGAAACCTCAGAGTGCGTCCTCATTTGCATGCTGAAATTTTTAGGCCAAGTTGTCGTGCTATGTAGAATGGACTTTCAGGGCCTCAAGCCCTTGTTTATCTACATTTGGAAAGAAATTTTAAAAAATTATAAGTAGATTCTGGATCTGACCTTCAGCATACATACTTCTTTGGATCATCTATCTTCTTGGAGAAGTAGTAACCTTCATTCAGATGCAATTTTTGGTTAGTCTTCTCAGTTTTCACAGAGGATGTCAGACCTCTGACTTGTCTGATAACACACATGAGTCTATTTAAGTGACAGCAGAGAAAATCTGCAGTTTTAGTAACAGTCAAGCATTACATGTCAATTGCTGAGATGTTATCAATATCTTAGGTGAGTGAGAGAAGTCATGTTCTGGAAAGACTGACAGAGAATTTATACTTTGTGCTGGCTGCTGTGGTGTCCTGCCCGGACCTGGCCCTTCAGGACTGACACGCTCATTTCCCCAGCTGCTCACACTCTTGGCTACTGATGTCTCACAGTTCCTCTTCAGAAATCATCCTTAGCAGAAGGAGGCTGACTTATCCAAGGTTACGCCCCCTCCCTGGAGACAGCTTCTATCCAGTTATTGGTTGGGGTGAGGGCACAGGCGATCTTCTTTCCTTCATCTCTGAAGGGCGATCCAGATCCAGGGCTCTCTCTGGGATTGACTGACGCCTCTCCAGCTGCTGCATCACAGTTTCTGCTGCATCACAGTTTAACTTCTGCCCAGTTTACTTCCCTGGCTCCCCTAGAGGTGTTCCTCCTGAGTGCATGCCCCAATAAACTCCCTGCGTGCAGATCGCTGTCTCAGACGCTATTTCCATAGAGCCTGAACTAAGATGTAGTCTGAATATTCTTTTAGGTATTGTAAGCTCAACACCTGGATCTAGCTGGATCATAAGAGAGATGCCTTTCTTGGTAGCTTACTAGTGGTCACCATAAAATTGCTTACTTTTAGTTTGTTTTAAGGAGTTACCTCTGCTTTTGTGGGGTGATTCCTTAAAGAACAGCCTGTCTGGCACAGGCTGGGAAATTGTGGGAATAACGGCAAGTTACAGTGGCTTACGCCTGTAATTCTAGCACTCTGGGGGGCCGAAGTGGGAGAAGTGCTTGAGGACAGGAGTTCGAGACCAACCTGGGCAACATACTGAGTCATCCCCCACCTGCCCATCACTACATAAAAAACCAAAAAATTAGCCAGCTGATAATGGTGCATGCCTGTGGTCCCAGGTACTCAGGAGGCTGAGGTGCAAGGAACTTTTGACCCCAGAAGTTTGAGGGTATAGTGAGCTATGATTGTACCATTGCACTCCAGCCTCAGTGACAGAATGATACTCTATCTCTAAGAAAAAAAAAAGTTATAGTCGCTATTCTAAACTTGCCATTATTACCACAATTTCATTTCTTTTTTAAAAATTAAAAAAATTGATCACTGTTTCTACAATTTCATTTCTGCATTGGCTGCATGCAAAGATGTATAAATACAGATAATGATCATAACAGTTTAGAAATAAGACAATAATGGAAACTATGAATATTCACCACATAGACATTAGTTAAAGTTTAAAAACACATGTAACAATATATTCATATTGTTGAATTGTTTAATCTCATTTTTTAAATGCCCTAAATATGTTCATGAGTGAAGACGTATGAAGTATGTCATGACAGATCATGACATTAGATGTATAGTAATTAAATACATTGAAGTAAAAGCTGAAACCACATTATTCTTACAACTTCATAAAATGGTATGCATTTGACTCATTTTATTTATTTTTTAGAGACAAGGTCTCACTCTGTCACCCATGCTGGAGTGCAGTGGCACAACCATAGCTCACTGTAGCCTGGAACTTATGGGCTGAAGCAATCCTCCCGCCTCAGCCTGCTGAGTAGCTGGGATTACAGACCCACGCCACTGCATCCAGCTCTCATTTTTATTTAATTTCAGACAGTTATTATGTTAATAAAATGTGTGTGCTATAAAAATTTAACATTTTATTAAATCAATTTAATTTTTAAGCAAATTCTATGAATGTTCTTCAAAATAAAGGAGTTTTAAGGCTTAGTTGTGATAGGTTAATTTTAATAACCATGGAATTACTTCCCAGCATAACTAAATTATTTATTTATTTAGAAACAGAGTCTTGCCTTGTAGCCCAGGCTGGAGTGCAGTGGCGCGATCTCGGCTCACTGCAACCTCCATCTCCGGGTTCAAACAATTCTCCTGTCTGAGATTCCTGAGTAGTTGGGGTTATAGGCCCCCACCACCATGCCCGGCTAATTTTTTTTTTTTTTTTTTTTAGTGGTTTCATCATGTTGGCCAGGCTGATCTCCTGGCCTCAAGTAATCTGCCCCTCAGCCTCCCAAAGTACTGGGATTATAGGCGTGAGCCACCGCACCTGGCCAGCTAAATGATTTTTATATCTATTTAATTTGCATCAACCAACTTATAGCTATAGTTACTGTTTATTAATTGTCTCTGTACACTAGTTTTTTATTTGCACAATGTGCCATTTATTCCTATTAACCTTATGAAATTGACTTTCATCAAGTTTTATTGAGAACAAACTGACCTTCAACAGATTTAGCCTGAGGTTGCTTATCTAGTTCATAGAATTTTTCAGACTCAACTTCCAGCCTATCTTTTTCAAAGTTTTTTCTTTTGCTTATTTGCCAAGACATATGTTCAAATTACATGTATTTTTACTGAATCCGTCCATGAAACACTGTAATAAATATTTAATAGCTTGATATAACCAACGAAGTGTTAAATGAAAACAGTGTTACAACATAAACTTCATTTTGAAATGTAAATATATACCCATGGACATAGAAAAAAATGTCTGAAATCACATACATACTTGAATGGGGGAATTATGAATGAATGAGTTTTAACCTAGTAGACTTTTTTATTTTGTAAAATACATAAGATGGGTAAGTTTCAACTTATAACTAGAAAAAAATAGTTTTACAAATATAAAGTTGCTTCCACTTTTTTTTTTTTTTTGAGATGGGATTTTATAATGTTGCCCAAGCTGGACTCTAACTCTTGGGTTCAAGTGAACCCCCCTCCTCAGTCTCATAAATAGTTGAGACTACACGGCTTCTCATTTTTAAATGGAGCATATTCGTTTCCTTGATCACTTTAGGAAGTGCAATTTACTTTGAGCTGACTTTAAAATGAACTCAGTTCACTTTATTTTTCCTTGTTTGAAAGAGAAAAAAATCCAATTTATTTCTTCAAAATTTCCACTAGGTGGTGCTAAAGTAAAATTAATTAATTGCCTTTTTAAAAAAATCCACTCGTTCTCAAACTTTAGATCTTAGTTTGGTGTTCAAGGTGTCTTTGATTTCCCCCACTCAATCTCTTCATTGTGTTACTGCTGATAAACAAAAGCAGATCAACTTGTTGCAAGTCTAGAGCTGATTTAATGAAACACCTGGAAGGTGACATCTATCAAGTATTATGGAAAATAAATTGACTTATGTTACATGACAAACAAGCAATGATCTATTAAAAACATTTAAAAGACATAATTTTGACCCTTATAACTGTGAGGTCCTTTGAAATAACAGGTGGTACCTGGACCGTACTTTGTAAGCCATTAATTTACAATATAGTACTTTTAGAAATTTGGGTAAGTAATTTTCCAATTACCAGTAGTTCTCAACTTTCAGATATACAGTTAAAGTAATAAAAAATTATGGCACACTTCTGATCACATGCACTTATGTGGCATTACCTATGGTATTTAGAGCAGTCTGCAAAAACTGTGACTTAAATCTTCTCCCTTGGCGCTGTGGCCCAGAGGTCCTTTATCAATGAGGCTCAGTAAGTTTCCCCCTTTACTGTATGTCTGTTCCCCAGTGATCTCTCTGGCTCATGACTACAGATATCACAAAATTACCTCATTGTAATACATGGTAGTCAGCTTTCTTCCTGGTTGTATCATCAATAAATGCAGGTTAATTTTAATGAAATTAGTTGTAATTTTATGCCATTACACTGATTTAGCAACTAAAAAATGTGAAAGTTTATTACTTGTGAATAAATTTATAGACTGTCTATAAAAAGGTTTTTGTGGCAGACTGAATAATGGTTCCCAAACATATGAGGGAACTTCAAAAAGTTTATGGAAAAATGGAATTAAAAGATAAAAATAAAATGATAAACTTTATTTCTCAACATAACCTCCATCAAGGTCAAGATACTTTTTTTTGTAAGCAATGATATCAGCTGTTTAGTCCATTCCTAAAGAATTGAGAATCCTGGGAATTTAACCATGTTAATGTAGTCTTTTTAATCTTACTAACAGAAATGAGTTCCTTTTAAAGATTTTTTTAAGATTAGGAAACAAAAAGAAGTTGAAAGTGAAATCAGCACTGTAAGGTAAATACCTAATGATTTCCCACCAAAACTCTCACAAAGTTTCCCTTGTTTGATGAGAGGAATGAGCAGGAGCATTGTTGTGGTGGTGAAGAACACTCTGATAAAATTTTCTTCAGGGTTTTTCTGCTAAAGCTTTGGCTAAATTTCTCAAAAACGCTCTAATAATAAGCTGATGTTATTGCTCTTCGGCCCTCCAGAAAATCAACAGGTAAAATGCTTTGAGCATCCTGATACACTGTTACCATGACTTTTACTCTTGACTAGACACTTCACCTCTTGGTAGCCATTGCTTTGATTGTGCTTTGTCTTCAGGGTCATACTGGTAAAGTCATGTTTCACCTTCTGTTACAATTCTTTGAAGAAATCCTTCAGGATCTTGATTCCACTTGGTTAAAATTTCCATCGAAGCTTGTTCTTGTCTGTAGCTGATCTGCATGCAATGGTTTTGGCTTCCATTGACTGGAAAGTTTGTTCAAATTTGTTTCTTCAGTCAGAATTGTGTGAATGAAATCTGTCAGGATATCTATAGTGTTGGCTATTGTTTGTGCTGTTAACTGTCAGTTCTCTTTAACTAGGGCATGAACAAGGTACATTTTTTTCCTGACAAATTGATGTAGATGGTCTGCCATTCAGGGCTTCATCTTCAACATTGTCTTGTCCTTTCTTAAAACAAGTATCCAATTGTAACCTCTAATTCCTTTGAGGCACTGTCCCTGTAAGCTTTTTGTAAAGCATTAATGATTTCATCTTCTTTCACCTAAGCTTCACCACAAATTTGACGTTTGTTCTTGTGTTAGTTTTAGCAGAATTCATGTTGCTGTGATAGGGGCTTTTCTCAAACTGATGTCTTATACTTTTTCGTGCCTTAAACTAGATTCTGTTTAGACATGTTGTAATAAGTTAGTATGAGCTTATTTTGGTGCAAAAAAAACCTTAAAGTCCGTGCATAGTTTTTTCATCATATGTATTTTCTGTGAGTTTTTTGAAGACCTCTCCTATTTATGTCTTATTCTCTGGAACTTGTAAATGTTACCTTATATGGCAAAACACACTTTACAGCTATGATTAAATTAGAGATCTTGAGATAGAGAGACTATCCTGATTATTTAGGTGTGCCTGATGTAATTACAGAACTCATCGTAAGAGAGATACATGAGGAATCAAAAGTTAGAGAAGAAGGTGATGTGATGATGGAAGTAGATGAGTGGTGATGACATACTTTGAAGATGGAAGAAGAAGCCACAAGCTAAAGAATACAGGCCAGGCTGGGTGCGGTGGCTCGTGCCTGTAATCCCAGCACTTTGGGAGGCTGAGGTGGGTGGATCACTTGAGGTCAGGAGTTCGAGATCAGACTGGCTTACGTGGTGAAACCCTGTCTCTACTAAAAATACAAAAATTAGCCGGGCGTGGTGGTGGGTGCCTGTAATCCCAGTTACTCAGGAGACTGAGGCATGAGAATCATTTGAACCCGAGAGGAGAAGGTTGCAGTGAGCCAAGATTGTGCCACTGCACTCCAGCCTGACTGAGCGATAGAGCAAGACTCAGTCTCAAAAAAAGAATACAGGCTAGAAGCAGAAAAATGCAAGAAAATGAATTCTCCTTTAAGATCCTCCAGAACAAACCCACCTTGTAAACACCTCAACTATAACCATGTAAAACTGATTTTGAACTTCCAGTCTCCAAAATCGTAAGATAATACATTTGTGTTGTCTTTTAGAAACAGGGTCTCACTGTGTTTCCCAGCCTGGAGTGCAGTGGCTATTTACAGACCTGATCATAACACATTACATCCTCAAACACTTGGGCCCAAACAATCCTCCTACCTCATCTTCCTGAGTAGCTGGGACTAGGCACATGCCACTGCACCTGGCTAAATTTGTGTTATTTTAAGTTACTAAATTTATGGTAGTTTGTTACAATAGCAATGGGAAATTAATATAGTTGCATATTAGTTCCTTATACCCATAAATATAACACTGCTGCATATATTTCAGATTCATAACTTGCCTATTTTGTTGAAATATAAAAATTGTGATTCATTGGAAATATACGGTCTACTTTTGCTAGTTTTATTAACTAATTTGATTTTACTGGAAGAAGGTTTATCAACATGTATCAAGATATTTAAATACATTTATACTCTGACTGTAGAGTGATTCTAGATATCTAAGGAAAAATCTGAATTTTAAAACATACTACAAAGCTATAGTAATTAATACAGTGTGGTATTGGCATAAGGATAGACATATATAGATCAATGGACTAGAATTGAGAGCCTAGAAATAAACACTTTTCATTGACAGTTGGTTGATTTTCTTTTTTTTTTTTTTTTTTTTTTTGAGACGGAGTCTCGCTCTGTAGCCCAGGCTGGAGTGCAGTGGCCGGATCTCAGCTCACTGCAAGCTCTGCCTCCCGGGTTTACGCCATTCTCCTGCCTCAGCCTTCCCGAGTAGCTGGGACTACAAGCGCCCGCCACTGCGCCCGGCTAGTTTTTTGTATTTTTTAGTAGAGACGGGGTTTCACCATGTTAGCCAGGATGGTCTTGATCTCCTGACCTCGTGATCCGCCCGTCTCGGCCTCCCAAAGTGCTGGGATTACAGGCTTGAGCCACCGTGCCCGGCCGACAGTTGGTTGATTTTCAACAAGGGTACCAAGACTGTTCAATGGGGAAAAATAATATTTTCAACAAATGATGTTGTGGCAACTGAATATTCACATGCAAAAGAAAGAAGTTAGATCCCTCCCTCACACTTAATACACAAAATTAAGTCAAAAGTTACAGCTAAACATAAAAGACCTAAACCTAAATGTAAAGGCTAAACTTATAAAACATATAGAAGAAAATGTAAGAGTAAATTTTGATGATTTTGGTACAGGCAAAACCTTCTTAGATGTGACAACTATAGCACAAGTGACAAAACAAAAAGTAAATTGAATTTCATCAAAATTAAAAACTTTGTATTTCAAATGACACAAGCAAGAAAGTCAAAAGACAACCCAGAGAATGGGAGAAAATATTTACAAGTCATGTGTCTGATAAGGAGTTTACATCTAGAACATATAAAGAACTCTTACACGTCAGTAATAAAAAGATAATTTGATTTAAAAATGAGCAAAGGATATAAACAAATATTTCTTCAAAGAAGAGATACAAATGGCAAATAAGTACATGAAAATATATTCATCATCATTAGACGTCAGGGAAATGAAAATCAAAATCATAATTAGATACCATTTCACACCTGTTAGTATGGCTATAATAAAAAAGTCAGATAATAACAAGTGTTGATGAGGATGTTGAGAAGTGAGAATCCTCATACATTGTTGGTGACAATATGAAACATTTCACCTACCTTGGAAAACATCCTGGCAGTTCCTGAAAAGGTTACACGTAAAGTTATCGTAAGATGTAAGCATGAGGTTACATCAATGTCAGTTAAATGGGAATCTTTTTTGCTCTTTCTTATCTTTCATCCTTCAGCCCTCTTCTCCTTGTCCTTTTAAACCCTGAAAGGGCCATAAATAAGATGATGTCAAATGAGTGGAATTTTCAGTTAATTCTCCTTTTTCTAACTGCAGAAAGGCCAAGCTGGGAGTCAAGTGCAATTTTATCTTATTTTTTAATGTTATTATTTGTGCTCTATAATTCAGAGAAACTTTTCTTGTAACAAACTATAGAAATGATCCCTGAAAGTCTTTCAGGTGACAATTTAATTCATAGTTGTGATTCTTACGTGATTATTACGTAGGACTAAACATTGTAATTTCTAAATCGAGACTGTTTTGCTGAAAATAAGGGATCATGGGAATGATTTTAAAAAAATTTTCCAGTGGTTGGTAAAGAATTTCTTCCAATAGACAGATTGTAAAGCCATACTAGGATACAAAAATAAAGTTTCCTTCTGATTAACTTCCATGGGTCCTGGTTATTCAATGTATTGGTTACATATTAACAGTTTTTTAATTATAAATTTATTTTTATAAAATGATATTTTTATAAAACAATGGGTATTGCCATATTATAGAAACAAACTTATAGTAGAAAAATATAAATTATTATATATGTGTGAGATATGATTCACATATGTAATAATGCATCCATTTATAGTGTACGTCTCAATGGTTTTTAGAATTTTAGTATGTTCATAGAATTATGCAGCCATCCCACAATCCATTTTTTGACAGATATTTAATACTGTACTGACTCTCTCCTTCTCCATGGTATAGATCAGGGTTTCTCTTTTTTTTTTTTTTTTTTTTTTGAGACGGAGTCTGGCTCTGTCCTCCAGGCTGGAGTGCAGTGGCCGGATCTCAGCTCACTGCAAGCTCCGCCTCCCGGGTTTACGCTATTCTCCTGCCTCAGCATCCCGAGTAGCTGGGACTACAGGCGCCCGCCACCTCGCCTGGCTAGTTTTTGTATTTTTTAGTAGAGACGGGGTTTCACCGTGTTAGCCAGGATGGTCTCGATCTCCTGACCTCGTGATCCGCCCGTCTCGGCCTCCCAAAGTGCTGGGATTACAGGCTTGAGCCACCGCGCCCGGCCTGATCAGGGTTTCTCAATCTCAGCACTCTTGCCATTTGGGCTAGATAATTGTTGTCTTGTATAGGATGTTAATCACCATATCTGGCCTCTACCCATGAGTGTAATGCTTGTATCAGTTGTGACAACCAAAAATATCTTTGGACACTATCAAATGTCCCCAAGGGTGTAAAATAATCCCCGGTTGAGAAAGTACAGTTATAGATGATGTACTTTCCAACAGCTGAACTCTACCCCCTCAACTTCTGTTTTCTATTCATGGTCTGTAGAAGACATACTTCTGTCCACAGCATGGTCTGCTTCATACAGACTGTTTTTGGAACCTGATCCCTCCAGACAGCTTCCCTTGGACGGAATTTAAGGCAGCACCAGGCTAGCTCTTTCTACAAATGTGCTCCAAATCTCATTCATGGGAAACACTCAGCATTTTTTTTTACCCTAACAAGCCCTGAGAGTGGAGACACTCAGCTTCCCTCCTCTCCTCTTGCCATAAAGCAGCTCACCAACAGGTCTCTGCCTGGTATGCTTTCCAACCAACAATTACATGCTAGTCTACGACATCCCCCTAATTACAGGGGAGTCATATTAGCCCTCAGAGTGACCCCATTGAGGGCCAACTTTCTTGATGTAAAAAGAAAAAGAGAAAGCCTTCCTTTTCCCTTCCCCACTGGGACTCAGCTTCAATCTCTCTGGAGAACTCCGTTTTATAAATCTCCCCTTCGTCTCCACTTTTGGCCCCTTTATATCCGAGATGAGGATAAGGTATTCAAAAGTTATGAGCAAGTTTTCAGACAATCATTCTGATATTTCTACAGAGTAATTTGTCTTACAAATCACATTGGTATCTTATATCTAAATACCTTAGGGTCTAGAAAATGTCCATTTTATCATCCTGTTCCAAGTTTAACAATGTTGTGAATGGTTAAGTAACTTATAGTGTATGTTATTTGATAAAATATTATGCAATTATTAAAGTTACCCTATAAAGAAATATAATATGTTGGTTAAAGAAAAAGCTATAAAATATTTTTACCTTATCGTTTTATTTTTATTTTTGACATAGGGTCTTACTCTATCAGCCAGGTTCGGGTGCAGTGGCGTAAACATGGTTCCCTGCAGACTTGAACTGTGAGCTCAAGTGATCCTCTCACCTTAGCCTCCTGAGTAGCTAGGGCTACAGGCATACACCACCATGCCCAGCTAATTTTTTTTTATTTTTAATTGTCTTTTAGAGATGGGATCTCACAATATTGCCCAGACTGGTCTCGAACTGCTGGGCTCAAACAATCCTCCTGCCTCAGCCTCTCAAAGTGCTGGCATTACAGGTGTGAGCCACTGCACCTGCCTTACCTTATCATTTTAATATTTAAAAACATGTATTTTAGACAAAAAGAAGGAATATACTGAAATAGTAATTGTGACAATCTGTAGATGGCAGGATTATTATTTTTTAAAATAATTTTATGTTGTTCTCAAATTTTCCACTGTAAGCATGTATTTTTTAACAGAAGAAAAAGGTGTTGTGTGATAATAAAATGAAGTTTGGTCATAATTACATTCTATTCCTCTTCAATGTAACTATTGTTAAAACTCAGGTACAGTTAGACATCCAGAAAATCTAATTTATTTCTTCTTTGGAAAGCCTCTTGTTGCCTCAGGAACAATCCAAACCTCTTGGCACGGCATTCCAGGCTCTCATCAGGTGGCCTTTTGCCTGTCATCTGCCTCTTTGCTCTCAGTCCCCATGCCCACCTCTCCCTTCTGTACCTGGATATGTATTTTTGGGCTGAGAACCTTGCAAACTTTATTTCTCAGACTCCTTTGCTAGCTGGCTTCTGGTCAACTTCTTTCTACCAATGAGAAGATAGTGGGAGATTAGAAGATGGGGGGAAAGGAAGAGAAATGCATCCTTCGTTGTGTCAATATTCTTTCAGAAGCAGTCAGCTATGGCAAAGTGTCTTTTAACTGTCTCATTGTTCAACGGGCGCAGCCCATTCCCAGTGCTGACTTCCTCAGTCCCAGCATTAGCACTCAGATCCTGCTCGTAGTCCCAGCATCTGCTAGGGGCCTCTTCCTCATGATCCCAGCAGTGCTCTGTGGTGGTCCCTCCATCTTTCAGTGGATCCAGCACCAACTCAAGGGCTCTTCCTCTGTGGTCCCAAGCACCAGCCCTGGTGGCATCTCCTCTACATTACTGGTCGCTGGTGACACCAACCCTTCCCATTATTCTTCCAATTGTGCACATGGTAGGTGCTTTCTGACATTACTAATCTTGGCATTTCATCACTTTATTCTTCTTTTTACTTTCTCAGCCCTTTCGATACCTGTGCAAGCAATAATCTGCATTAACTTTCTGTTACTAGAAATGCTTTTTGTCTGCTTTCCTAATTGGCTCTTGACATCACACATCACATCTGCTTAAATTTCACTGGCCAGAATTCAGGCACATGTCCCACCCAACTGCAAAAGGAGGGTGCGCTGGGAAATGTGGTCTAGCTGCCTGTCCAGCAAGGAAAACACAGATATAGGTGGTACCAGTAGTTTCTTCCACACTGCCTAACGAGGCACATAGTAAGTTGACCATAATGCAAATGTAGATGATTAGGAGTTTTTTTTTTTTTTTTAAAGAATATAATCTTCTAAAGAAAACCTGTGTGTGTGTGTGTGTGTGTGTGTGTGTGTGTGTGTGTGTATATATATATATATATGTATATACACATTTTGTTTTTGAGATGGAGTTTCACTCTTATTGCCCAGGCTAGAGTGCAATGGCACGATCTCGGCTCACCACAACCTCTGCCTCCCAGGTTCAAGTAATTCTCCTGCCTCAGTCTCCCGAGTAGCTGGGATTACAGACATGTGCCACCATGCCCGGCTAATTTTGCATTTTTAGTAGAGAAAGGATTTCTCCATGTTGGTCAGGTCAGTCTTGCACTCCCGACCTCAGGCGATTCACCTGCCTCGGTCTCCCAAAGTGCTAGGATTATAGCTGTGAGCCACTGTCCAGCCCAAATCTAGGTACATTTAACCAAAGACCTGAAATGAGTTGATTTGTTTTCTTTTCTCTTTTTGTTTTTGGCAGAGTCTCACTCTGTTGCCCAGGCTGGAGTACAGTGGTGCGATCTTGGCTCACTGCAGCTTCAACCTCCTGGACTCAAGCCATGGTCCTCCTGGGCTCAGGTCATGATCCTCCTACTCCTCTTGTGAATGACATAGCTTGGTCAGTTCTCCTGGAGCTATAGCAACAGGATGCCCCCTCTCCTGCTTGTTACATTCAGTTAGGGGGATTTCACAACAGAGACTTCAGGCCTTAACTTTTAAATATTTAGCGAGAAATCTCTGAGTTTACCCCTCCTACAATGAGCATGTTTGTATGTCATCCTTTATATTCTTGTCCAATAATTTCCTCAAAATAAATCTTTGGATTAAATTGCATGTACTTTTCCCCCAGAGCATTTGAATATGAATTGCCAAACAATCTGGAAATGTGTGCCAAACTGTACTCCCACTCTCTGTGGTGTATTGTTCTGTATAAGTATTGGTTTCCTAATGTTCTTCTCAACAATCATGTTAATCTTTGATCTTCATTTAACCAATTCTAATCTGATGTATTAAAATAGTATTTCTGGCCAGGCATGGTGGCTCATGCGTATAATCCCAGCACTTTAAGAGGCTGAGGTGGGTAGATCACCTGAGCTCAGGAGTTTGAGACCAGCCTGGGCAACATGGCAAAACCTTGTCTCTACAAAAAAATTATTTCTTTGATTATAGTTTATGCAAGCTGTATAAAAATACATTTTGGAAACATTTAAATCAGGAAAATACCAATTTTTTGGTGTAGTACAAAAAAGCAAATACTGTTTTGAAATATTATTTGAACTTGGCTAATAGGATGAAAGTTAATTTGTATAGCTGATCTCCAGAACTAACTCAAAGGGCAAGGCTAAGTAAGCACATGCTGGCATTGGCCTTTGGATATTTACAACACTGGGTAGCCAGCTCCTTTAGTACACTACCCTAAAAAAAAGTAGGTTACCACTGAATAAACAGACTACAGATGCCTGGGTGCCTCATTCTTTTTAAAAACTCTGCCTTCAGACACTTATTCCTATTCCCAGACTACGACAATCTATACAAATGACTTTCATGTAGCGGAGTAATTATGTGTTAACATTCTCTGAAACCAGACAAATTGGCATTTTTCATATTCTTAATCTGACGTTAAATTATAAGTGTAACAGAGAAAATAGCTTCCCTCATATAAAATTCCTTCCTCAATTATGACTCTGCTGCTGTCATCCTTGCTGGGAGTGCGACATCACTTGGGAAGAGGGCTTTTCTTAGTGTGAATTCTAGACGCTACATGCCAAGTAGATATGGCTATTTAGGTTTGTTTTACTTTTATACCATATAGAAGCTCTTTCATGACAAAGAAGATTTTTATACTTTCTAGATATAACATTAATCACATTAATACTGTCATTTAAGATATTACAGGGGAAAAAGCAAATTTTAGATTGAATATTTTCAAATATTTTAGAACTATAATGCTTACACCTAAGAAAGTATCTAGTCCAATTCCTCTCTTTTTAGACAAGGAAAACAGATTGAATGATTTTCTGTCACTTAACTTTTGAAACAAGCTGTTTTAGCTTGGTGATTCCAAAATAAAGTTTCAGATGATCTTGCAGTGCCTACAACACAGAAAGCTCTTACCCACGTATATCCTATCTCCCATGCTGTCAGTGGCCTTCAATTTCCCTAGACCTCATGTATGCCATGAATACTAGCATGACTTTTATCCATGGAACAGGAGGAATTAGTCAAGCTCACGTGTGCTATGCCTTTTAACTTCCTTTATTGTCTGCCTCTGGATCCCTCTGATCCAGTTTTCTTTCCTAAGGCTTTGACTCTAAGCTTGGAACTGAATTTGGACAAAAATGTGTCTCAGGGGATTACATGGACTCTTTATCATCAGCCAAATGCTAAGGCAAAGCTGTGGAATTGAGTCCTCCTCCAACGTGAGAGAGAAAAGGATGTCTTGTGACACACCCAGATAACTGGTGGCTAGAATTACGCTTGCTAAGATTCGGGTGCATAGGGCTTGGCTTTGGTTAGCTACCTTGGTCTCACTTTCCCAAAAAGGAAACCTCTGTATTATGGGCACCCTATTTATTCCCATCACTTGGCAGAATTTGCAGAATAATTGTTCAGAACTAGAATATTGATCCAGATTTTTACATTACCCATCCCTTTTGTTCCTTCTGAGCTGCAGTCAGAGATTGCTGGTTGGTCCACAGGAATAAGCAGGGTTAGATTAAAATGTAGGCAAAAACTTAATAACAACTAATGCGTATAGAATTTAATGACAAATGTATGATAAACCCTGAAACACAATTTCTTTCTCTCCAGTCCTCACTTTTGTTAAAAACAAATCATAATGGGACTGAGTTGTTTGTAAAATAAACTTTAGTCTTATACTTGGCCTGATCATTTGCATAAAGTGCAGCAAGAATAATTATTTCTACATAGGCTTTTAAAATTGGCTTTCGTGGAACTCTATTCTGCAAAGAATCTCAGATAGGACTTTCTAAAGCCGAGCCCAGCCATGAGTTTGTACCCTCAAATACCTGTGAGTTGGGTAAACTTCTCTCTTCTTGAGGTCCCAAGAACATGGAGTTCCTGGGCCTGTTAGAAAGTGACATTCTTTTTTTTTTTTCTTTCCATTGAGACAGAGTCTTGCTCTGGAGTGTAGTGGCATGGTCCTGGCTCACTGCAACATCTGCCTCCTGGGTTCAAGGAATTCTCGTGCCTCAGCCTCCTGAGTAGCTGGGACTGCAGGTGTGCACTACCATGCCCAGCTAGTTTTTGTGTGTTTTAGAAGAGACAGAGTTTCTGCATGCTGGCCAGGCTAGTCTCAAACTCCTGGTCTCAAGTGATCCACTCGCCTTGGCCTCCCAAAGTGTTGGGATTACAGGCATGAGCCACCGTGCTCAACCAGAAGGTGACATTCTTTCCTCACTCATTCTTTATTTGCAGATTAGGAACCCTGTCTACACAGGGACTGTGTAGAGAAGTCCAGTTTTCTCAAGGGAATTTTACTGGCTCTGCAAGTCGAGCTTGACCCCTTAAAAGGAAACATACCCTTCCAGTCAATGTTTTGGTAAAAAAATCAGTTTCTCCAGTTGTGTCCTGTTGCAAAAGGAAATGAATTTTTATTATGCTGATGCAAACAACTATATTGTCATAAGTTAAGAATACTCACAGCTAGTTTCCAAATTCTGGAGAAGCCAGGCAGAGAGAAACAAATATGCTCCAAATTTTGTTCTCAGGAATATACCTTACTCAATTATTAAGGGCCATAAATAGCTCAAAATCAGTTTCTTTGACTCTGAATAACAAAACAAGGATCAGCAATGTTCCAAGCAAAAGTCGAAAAACATTACTTCAGTTTTCTATTAGTTCAGTCCATTCTGTTAACTCTTGTTCTGTTTGATATTTGTGAACATTTCAGCTTTTCATGAGTCCTGTACGTTTTTCCTTTATTCCAATGTTATAATCTCCAAAGTTATCAGAAACCTGCATTTGAGAGCACCTGTCAAAGTCCTATAGCTGATTATAAACCAACTTTTGAAAATAATCAAAACAAAACAACAATTGTCTGTGAATAACAAACTGTCCAGGGTAGTTACAGTTGGAAACATGATTGACAAAGAAATTTGGTTACCTCCATGGTTTGCAATAGCTTAACATAAAAACTTCATTATGATTGATAGCATATAATCACCTTTTCTCATGTGCCCATATGGGTCATGAAAATAATGCAAGATTTTCTGCTTTTTAGTTAAGCTACAATCTGGGTTCTTGTGTCACGACCAGGAAAACTTAGGCACGTGGATACATTGAAAGGTGAGTACGGTGGTATCTATTTATTTATTTATATTTTTTGAGAGGGAGTTTCACTCTTGTTCGCTCTTGTTCATTGTACCCCAAGCTGGAGTGCAATGGCGCAATCTCAGCTTTCTGCACCTTCCACCTCCCAGGTTCAAGCAATTCTCTTGCCCCAGCCTCCCGAGTTGGTGGGATTACAGGCATGCACCATCACGCCCAGCTAATTTTGTATTTTTAGTAGAGACAAAGTTTCTCCATGTTGGTCAGGGTGGTCTTGAACTCCTGACCTCAGGTGATCTGCCTGCCTTGAGCTCCCAAAGTGTTGGGATTACAGGCGTGAGCCACCGTCCCCAGGGGAGACTGGAATTTATTAAAATAAAGCTCCCAGTGAAAAAAGGGTGTCCTGGCAATAGGCTCCCACCTCACAAATTGAATACCAGGCCACCACACATGAGCTGAAGAGGCTAGGCTCCTCTCCCCTGCATAAGGTGTGAATTCCTGGTGGCTCCACCCCATTCTCCCAGTGTGCAGGTAGACTCCTGGTCTGAGCTACTCCACATTTATTTATTTTCCTTAATGCACATAACACATGTCCCTTAACACAAGGGACAGAATTTCTCACCATGGGCATGTTTGAGCAAGTCCCCTGTGCACAATGACCTGGGTGGCATTTGGCTGTCTCCTCTCTCTATCACATGTTTTTCCATACAATTATCATCCCCTGTGGCATCAAAATTCAGAATTTGTTAAAAGAATCCATGAAAGGACTAAGCCCCATTGGTTATGAACTCTAAGCCAGCTTTGCAATTAAATAAAACTACCATATTTTGACTTTGGGAATGTTGAGCACTGCATCCGATTCATCAACTCCCCCACCTATTCCCCATGGCCATTGATTTATACCCATGACCTGCTGGTTGGCAAGGATTAAAAGATCGTACCAGTTAAAGCCTCTATGGAAAACAACATGTGAGTTCCTCAAAAAGTTAAGTAGAGAACTACTGCAGTACCCAGAAAGTCTACTCCTGGGTATATATCCAGAGAAACTGAACATAAAGACTAAAACAGG
Organism: Theropithecus gelada; assembly: GCF_003255815.1. Taxonomy (NCBI): domain Eukaryota; kingdom Metazoa; phylum Chordata; class Mammalia; order Primates; family Cercopithecidae; genus Theropithecus; species Theropithecus gelada. The sequence goes on along the minus strand of NC_037676.1, from coordinate 65,318,186 downwards.
TATTTGTATACAAATGCTCATAACAGTGCTATTCACAATCACCAAAAGAAGAAGCAACCCAAGGATCCATGGACAGATGAATGGATCAAGAAAATGTGCTGTATACATAAAATGAACTATTATTCAGCCATAAAGGGGATGTAATTTGATATATACTACCACATGGATGGCCTTGAAAACATTATGTTAAGTAAAATAGGTCAGGCAGAGAAAAACAAATATGGAACCATTCCATGGATTTTTATTGCACTGATGCAAACAACTATATTGCCATGAGTTAAGAATACTCACAACTAGTTTCCAAATTCTGGAGAAGCCAGGCAGAGACAGAGAAACAAATATGCTCCAAATTTTGTTCACAGGTGTATTACAGTATATTATACCTTACTCAATTATTAAAGTCCATAAAAAAATCAAAATTAGTTTCTTTGATTCTGAGAAATGAAACAAGGATCAGTAATGTTCCAAGCAAAAGTAAAAAAATATTACTTCAGTTTTCTATTAGAAAACTTTAGCTTTCTATTACATAGGATACATATAACAGGCAAATTTATAGAGACGGAAAGTAGAATAGAGGTTACCAGAAGCTGGGGGAGTAGGAGGAGGGGAATTATTGGTTAATGGGTACAGAGATTTGTTGAGAATGATGAAAACGTATGTACAGATAGTGGTGAATAATTTGGGAATGAATATGTTAAACTGAACTTAATTACTTAATTGCGTACTTACAAGAGATTAAAATGATAAATATCATGTTACGTCTATTTTACCACCAAAAAAATATTGCGTCATTATTTTATCTCTGATTTTGCTTCCATGTCACAATTTGAAGCCAGCGGTCAAGGAAACCCACTGAGGAAGCCAATAAAGGCCAGCTTTGTGGCACACAGAGAATTGTGGGAAAGAATAGTCAGTGTACCTGGAGTGGAAATGGAAACTATTCAGCACACTTGTCTGTTACATTATTATATGTTAATTGGGTCTGGTGAGCAGGATATAGCCAACAAATGAGGTGCTTTAGTAAGATGGCACATGCCAGAGGACAGAAATGAGTCTCATATTAGTTCAGGTGCTGCCATGTCAGTGAGGAAAGAGGCACATCGGATTGGCCCCTTGGATGTTAGAAGCAACATGTTACCACACTGGAGCTTGCTGCTCCAGACTACTTGGCATCCAGCTGTCAGGCTGTCAGTGTTGTATGGGGCATGAAGTAAGAAAAAGCTTTGCAGTAGGTTCAAGCTGTAGCACCAGCTGCCCTGCCATTTGAGTCTTATGACCCACCCAATGGTGTTGGAAATAACTATGGCAGACAGAGGGGCCTCATTAGGAGAATCACAGTGCATACTTCTAGCATTTTTTAGTAAGGGCATGCCCTATTCTGCTCACAACACTTCTTCATTCAAATAGAGCTCCTGGCTTGCTATTGGGCTCTGGCAGAGACTGGAGGTCTGACCGTGGAACACCAAGTACTTATCTAACCTGAATTGTTCATCATCAGTTTTTTATTACCTGATCTAATAAATCATAAAATTGAATGTTTGCAGCAGTATTTTGTTGTAAAATGGAAAGAATATATACAAAGCAGGGCTCTAGCAGGTAAGGAAGCATAGAAAAATTTCATAAGTATGCAGCCCAAATTTTCGTGGTACCTCACCCTACTGCTTTGCCGTCTCTCCCGTAACTCCCAGCTATGGTGTTATGAAGAATTCCTATAATTAGTTAATAGAGGAGGAAAAGCATGGTCCAGCTTATGAATGGGCCAACACCATAAAGGCACAAACTGGATGTAAACAACTACTTCATGACACGTTCATTCAGGTTATCCTTGAAAGATGATGGTAAAGGGAAACTTTCCCAGTGGGCAGAACTTCAGGTACATCTGGCTGTCTGCTTCATGTTGTAGGAGAAAAGGCCTGAAATACATATCTACTCTGTTTTATGTACAGTGGCTAATGGGTTGTTGGGATAACAGATTTGGAAACAACAATATTAAATATCTAACAATCAGGCAGATGGGTGGAAATGTGTGGATGTATCTCCTGAGATGGGCACAGGCTTCAAATATAAATACCCTTTGGAGACAAGGATTTCTGATGGAAAGGTGATGATAAAAGGTTACTAAAGGTCTCCACTGCAGAGGAGTCTCTCAGTAATCAAGAGGATAAGACAACCCATCCTGTGTGTGATCCTTTTAATTGCCAGGCACCCTATTGTCAATTTAATGGGTTCCATTACAAAGTGGCAATTACATGATGGCAGAAATGTGCGCTATATACGTAACTCAAAATCCTGACTTCCCTTCACTAAGTCTGAACTGGTTCTTTCCCAATTTGACATCAATGTAATGAGCCCCAATATAGCACCATTCCCTGGGGAGACAATTCAGCGGCTGACCTGTTGATTACACGGAACCCACTTACATAAGGGAGAGGCAGTAATATGTTCTCATAGAAAAGTTACACATTTCACTTATAAATTGGCTTTCCTCACCAAAGTAGCTTCAGAAACACCATTGTGGGTAGACTTACAGATGTCTTGTCATCACCGTAGTATCGCACACATAATTGCTTCAGACTGAGAATTTATTTTATGGCATAGTAGACATAGTGAAGAGCTCATTCCAACAGAATTCACTGGGTTTGCCAGCCTCCTTACCACCTAGACACAGTTGATTGACTTAGAATCAACTAAAGATTGACAAAGAATCAAGCAAGACTCAATTATGGTGCTACCTGAGAGAAAGCATCCTGTAAGATTTATAATTTGCGTTAGAGGATATCGATATACCTTAAACACATGGCCAATATTTGGTGCAGAAACACTATTGCATAAGACAAGGGTCAGGAAACAATAGATAAAAGTGACTATGTTTCTCTTACTATTACATCTAATAACCTACTTACTAAGTTTGTTTACTGTACCAAAAAGCTTTGATTCAGAAAATTTAAAGGTCTTAGTACCCAAGAGAATTATTTGATTAGAGAATACAATTATGGTTGTAATAAATTAGAAACTGAAACTGTCACATAACCATTTACAACTTCTCTTACTATTGAATTGACCTTCAGAAAAGGGGAGTCATAGTGCTAGCCAAATTCTAGCCCCTGCTGGGATTTTCATGAAGAGACTTTTCATGATCTGAATTACTAAGGAGAAATTGGGTTTCAGCTATAGAAGAGGGGTAAGAAAGACCATATTTCCACCCGAAGGAATTCACCCAAGAGTTCTATGTTATGTGGTAATAATTAAGAAAAACTACATTAACTCAACAAAGTTAGGGGCACCAAGGACTCAGAGCTTATGAAACAAAGGTTTGGGTTATCCCATCAGATAGATTCTGTCCCACTGGTAGAGAATATGAGAACCATGAATAAAAACTGAATGAGATTCTCCTCTCCTCTTGTTTTAATGGTTTTGAGAGCTTGACTTGTGACCAAGTGGGAGCACTGTCATTCTGAGTGTGATTTTCACGTCATGTCCAGTAGCCCTGTCTGAAAAGTCTGGAACCCAAGACACACACAATTTTAAGCAAAACACTTTTTGTTCCAAATGTGTCAAGCTCTCAGGAGAGTTTGTCTTAATAAAAAGTTCCATCCATAAGAGGCTTTTGTCTTCTCACCGTTGTTGCCTGGTTAGTCCTGGCAATATGGAATCCCAGGAGAAGCTACCTAGTGTCATGGATTAACAGGTCTGTTAACAATATCCCAGATCTGTGGGATATTGGCAGCACTGTATGAACAAACGCTATGTTTTTTTTTTTTTTCTTCCCTGAGACTTCAGCAGAACAAGCACCATTCATAGCCATCTGTGGCAACAAGTATTTTACTATCTCAGCCTATTCCTCGGAGTGAATTCTCTCTCTCTTTCTTTCTCTCTCTCTCTCTCTGTCTCAGATAATCATTGAGATTGCCTTTTCTATGCTCTCTCCAAGAAACTTCTCTTGCTTATATGGTGAAAGCTTATTCTAAATCTGGAAAAATACCTCCTGGGGTTTTCATGAAGAGACTTATTGGACTGAGTCCCGACAAGGATAAGTACACCACTGGAAAGTTGTACTTCTAAAAAGGTACTTTTGGGGGTACTCTTTTGTTACTGATCCTTTTCCCTTCCAACAACAGGTTTTGATTGCCTGTCTTCTTCCGTCTCTGAGAGCACACGAGGCTTTTGGATCTTTGTAGGTAGATGGTCAGCTGAGAAGCTGAGACCCTAGAGAATATGGCCGTACAGAAACGTGGGTTATTCCCTGTTTGAGGCTAGTAAAACTTTCCTTTCTTTGAGCCATCTTTGTTGTAGTCCTGCATCTTGTGAGAACTGCTTTGCAACCCTTTGGAGCTGTCTAGGGCGTCCTTAGTTTCAGTAATAACCTTGGTTAAGGCTTGTTGATTTTAGTGAGTCACTTGGAAAGATACTTTTGGTTTAACAGAAAAAAAAAAGTTCAAAAGCCAGGAATATTGGCTGGTTGTGCTGGTGGAAATCTGATAAGAGATTTGAAAGCTTTTTTTTTTTTAAAAAGAACTCTAAGGTCAGAAGCCAGCTTAGCTGAAAGCTGATAACAAGTTATGAATTTTTTTTTTTTTTTTTTTTTTTTTTTTGAGACAGAGTCTCGCTCTGCCGCCCAGGCTGGAGTGCAGTGGCACGATCTCGGCTCACTGCAAGCTCTGCCTCCCGGGTTCACGCCATTCTTCTGCCTCAGCCTCCCGAGTAACTGGGACTACAGGCGCCCGCCACCACGCCCGGCTAATTTTTTGTATTTTCCGGTAGAGACGGGGTTTCACCGTGTTAGCCAGGATGGTCTCTATCTCCTGACCTCGTGACCCGCCCGCCTCAGTCTCCCAAAGTGCTGGGATTACAGGCGTGAGCTACCGCGCCCAGCCAACAAGTTATGATTTTTATTTTTATTTTTAAAGGTCTTTCTACTTTTTCTCTTTTGGACCCTGTTCTTGGAAAGTTTTTTCAGTCGACTGAAATCATTTTTAATAAGGTGTTACTCTCAGAGGGGTTGGTCCCTCTGTTTGCTTCCCTTCTTGTTGGCATGTTTTTTTAATGAGAAAAATGCAAAACTTCATTGGCCTTTGGAAAGCTTAAAATCTCTCCCAATTGACTCCTCTAAGACTTGTTTTTCCATTTACTTCCACTTTGGCTCCTCCTTCCTTTTGCCACATAAAGAAATCTAGAGATTTCTAGCCACCCTGAGACCCCTTGAGGAACCCAGAGAAAGGTGCCACACACCTCCTCTTTAAGGTCTTTTGTCTTCCTCATGGAGTCGCAAGAGTTATGGACAGGTTTTTCTCAGGTCTAAAACTCTGCTTTCTTTTGCATTGAGTTCCATGATCTCTCCTGTCTTCCCCTCCTCTCCCCTCCCCTCCCCTCCCTCCCTCTCTCTCTTCCCTCCCTCACTTCCTTCCCTTCTTCCTTCCCTTCCTTCCCTCCCTTCCTCCTCTCCCCTCCCCCCTTCCCCTCCTCTCCTTTCCCTTCCTATTTTACTTTAAGTTCTGGGATACTTACGTGGATTGTGCAGATTTGTTACCTAGGTATACATGTGCCATGGTGGTTTGCTGCACCTATCAACCCGTCATCTAGGTTTTAAGCCCCACATGCATTAGATATTTGTCCTAATGCTATCCCTCCCCTTGCCCCCCAACCCCCAAAAGGCCCCAGTGTGTGTGTGTTCTCCTCCCCATGTCCATGTGTTCTCATTGCTCAACTCCCACTTATGAGTGAGAACATGCAATGTTCAGTTTTCTATTCCTGTGTTAGTATGCTGAGGATGATGGCTTCCAGCTTCATCCATGTGCCTACAAAGGACAGGATCTCATTCTTTTTTATGACTGCATAGTATTCCAAGGTGTGTATATGTACCACTTTTTCTTTATCCAGTCTATCATTGATGGGCATTTGGCTTGGTTCCAAGTCTGTGCTACTGTAAATAGTGCTTCAGTGGACATATGTGTGCATGTGTCTTTAGAGTGGAATGATTTATATTCCTTTGGGTATACACCCAGTAATGAGATTGCTGAGTCAAAAGGTATTCTGGTTCTAGATCCTTGAGGAATTGCCACACTGTCTTCCACAATGGTTTAACTAATTTTCAATCTCACTAACAGTGTAAAAGCATTCCTATTTCTCTACAGCCTCACCAGCATCTATTGTTTCCTGACTTTTTAATAATCGCCATTCTGACTGGCATTAGATGGTATTTTATTGTGGGTTTGATTTGCATTTCTCTGCTGATCAGGGATGATGAGCTTTTTTTTCATATGTTTGTTGGTACATAAATGTTTTCTTTTGAGAAGCGTCCTTTGCCCACTTTTTGATGGGGTTGTTTTCCTTGTAAATTTGTTTAAGTTCCTTGTAGATTCTGAATATTAGACCTTTGTCAAATGGGTAGATTGAAAAAATTTTCTCCCATTCTGTAGGTTGCCTGTTCATTCTGACGATAGTTTCTTTTGCTGTGCTGAAGCTTTTTAGTTTAATTAGATCCTGTTTGTCAGTTTTGGCTTTTGTTGCAATTGCTTTTTGTGTTTTAGTCATGAAGTCTTTGCCCATGCCTATGTCCTGAATGTTATTGCCTAGGCTTTCTTCTAGGATTTTTATGGTTTTGGGTTTTACATTTAAGCCTTTAATACATCTTGAGTTGCATGATCTTTTTGGCTTTAGGGGGTACCAGGGATTACTGTGTTTTGTGAGAAAGCACTTAGCCACTGTGTGTGCAATAGCTACCAGGTCACTGGCAAGGGCAGCAGTTTTGGAGACGTCTGAGAGCAGTTGCAGTAAATGGTTATTACTACAGCGGGCTGTTCATTTCTTTGTGCATTTAGAGGGGGAAAAAGAACAATTTAAACACTTTGAGGCTGTGGAAACATTTGCCTTCAAGGGCAGTAAGATTCCCATTGGAGATAGGTTGATCAGAGAGTGAGCTGATTGATGTTGGGTCACCCACTAGCATCAGGAGAATATCTTTTGAGATGTACCATGGAAGCATTGCATGGTCCATTCTCAAAGCATTTTCCTCTTTTGTGAGGATCTACACTGGGAACAACATAGATATTATATACCCTTTCATGTGATGCACCTCATGAAACATTCTTGCCAAAGTAAGATTGAATCTAAATCTAACCATCCTCTAGATCTAACTATTCTTTACCAGAAATGCAGAGGAAAGAAAAACAATGTAATGATGCCAATAAGAAGCAATCAGAAAAATCCGGAAGTTGGTAAATGCTAAACAAAATTGACCTGGTTATGCAGACAAATTAATAGCATTTAAAAAAGAGGGAGGCTATTCTTGACACTTACACACAGCAACCAAATGCAATGTATGAACTGTATGTGGATCCTAATGTGAAGAACTTAAACAAAATATCTTTGAGATAATCAGGGAATTTTGTATATAGACTGGGTACTAGATAATACTGGGGAATTGTTGCTAATTTTTTAAGTGTGAAAAATGGTATTGTGGTGATGTAAAAAGTTTATTTTGTGGTATTTACAAGAGTGTGATATTTAAAATAGTGTAATATGTGGGTATGTCTTTAAAATATTTCAGCTTATTAAAAAGTACGGGAGGTGGATAAAACAAGATTGGCAAAATATCATTGATTACTGAAGCAGGCTGTACATTGGTATTCATTACTATTATTTTTACATATGTTTGAAATGTTCTATGGTAAATATTATTTTATAAATCTTACATAGAGTTTCCCAAGTGATGTGGGGTAATATTTGTGCTTCAGTGGAAAATTATGCATTACATAGACTCTAGATGGCACCTCCTGCATTATTTGATTCTCATTCTATTGAAGCTATTTTACAGTTCTATGAACTGTAGATAACTGATACCAATGGCAAATAATTCTTGTCTAATAACATGCTAATTCTGTCATACCTGGAGGAGTTTTGATTGACCTTTGTCCCTCACTGTGAAAGAAGTTAGTTTTGCCTCCATTTGCACATCCTTTTCAACATCCTTTACTCCATGTAAATGTGTGCTTTTTTTTTTTTACTTCTTCGAACTTGCAATAACGTGTCTATTTTCCTCCTTACCAGTTGAATAAAATCTTTAACACATGTTCACTTTTATATATGTGTATGTGTCATAATTTTATCTTTTTTGAAAAGTTATCTTTCAACAGAGAAAAATATTTGTCTTTTCTCTGAAGCTGAAAGGAAAATAAATCAGTATACTTATGAATTATTATGTTAATAAATAACTACATGTTAAGTAATTTCAGAGTAAATTGTAAGGTAGCTACAAAAGTCAACGAACTTTTCCTTCCAGTTTTGTTTTTATTTCCTCATACCATTAGTTCCAGAAACCCCTTTGGAATCTTTCAGCCAGAGGCCTGGATGCATTTTCGGTAAACACAAGAGCTCACCAGACAAAAATATGAGCATAGAAAATCTGAAAACACTTCAAAACAAAAATTGAGTAATGTCTCTTGAAAGCTTGTGCCAAGAAATCTAAAATTTTTATACAAACGCAAAATAACATTGTTGAAAGACAGAAGCAAGATCTGTATAATTTACCCCCAAAGTAATAAAATGTTAGTGTAAAATTGTCGCCTTATATGTCTGCCCCATCAATTCTTCAACGTTTTTCTCTCTTTCCCATAGTGGTGCAATCTTTTCTACCACTGGACTAACCATTGATATTGGCATTGCTTCCCACTTGAGTTACAGACATCCGCTGCTTCCTTTGCCACCTCTTAGGTATTCAGGGGCCACCTTTCACCACCATCTGGGCTCCATGTAAGCTTCATTTTCACTGAGTTTAATGGCAATCAATCAATCAATCAATCTTACTGATTTCTTAGAAGAGTTTCACAGATGCAGAAATAACAGATTTATCAGTTCTAAAAAGGGATACTAAGCCGGGCACAGTGGCTCACGCCTGAAATCCCAGCACTTTGGGAGGCTGAGGCGGGCTGATCACAAGGTCAAGAGATTGAGACCATCCTGGCCAACATGGTGAAACCCCATCTCTAATAAAAATACACAAATTAGCTAGGCATGGCAGCGCCCACCTGTAGTTCCAGCTACTCAGGAGGCTGAGGTAGGAGAATCGATTGAACCTGGCGGGCAGAGGTTGCAGTGAACTGAGACTGCGCCACTGCACTCCAGCCTGGCGACAGAGCAAGACTCCGTCTCAAAAATAAAAATAAAAAAAAAAAAAGGAAACTAAAATGAAGGAAACCAAAAATATGCCATTCACAATATACTCCTTTGGTCTATTTTGAGATGGCTATTCAGAGGGACTGCCAACACAAGAATAGCCCTGAAAAGCTGTCTTTTATGGGGGAGATTTGTATCTGCAGAGAAAATCCATATAGGTGAAATAAACATCCAAGCTTTCTCTGTGGCTTCCCTTCTCTGGATCTAGGAAAGCTTAATTTTTGGGAAAAAGGGACTAAAAGTTGGACACCTTAAAGGTTTGCTAAGGAAACTGCTACCACAGGCTCCTGTCTTATTCTTTCTGAGAGCTCCTCCCTGGAGGATTTTATCTGCAAAACTAGATAAGCTCTACGCCATGCTTTCCTCCCTCACTTTCCCATAACCAGTGTCTCCATCTCTCCCCGAGAAGCCCCAAGCCCCTGTTCTTTTTGTAACCTCAGGATGGTATAAAACTTCATTACCTGGCCCCTTCTTTAAGTCTCATACTTTGTGTATGACTCCCTTGTTTACACACGTTAATATACGTGTGTGCCTTTTTCCCATTAGTCTGTCTACTGTCAGTTTGTTTTATAGACTAAAATCATGGAACTTTCAGAGAGGAAGAAACATTCTCTTTGCACCTTCAACAGCTATAGCTAGATAATGTCCCCGATCTCTCACTGAACTTTCTGCCCAATTTCAAAAAAGCAGATGCTAATTGCTAAAAACAAGTAGGAGAGTGCGTTGAAAAACATCTTCTTGAAGGGAGGAAAACACGCTCTATAGGCCCTGTCTTATTAATTTACTTTTAGACACTTAAAACTTCTAGAAAAGAAAGACTAGCATTGTCTTTTAATTCTTCGGAGCTTCCAGAAAGGCCTTGCACAGGCAGCCCCTCTTGACTAGTACTTTCTTCTTTCCCCTTCTCTCCTTTGGCTGGCAAACATTCCCAGTACATTCACTAAGGCCATGCAAACAGCCCCTTTGTGAGGCCTTTCCAGATCTCCTAGGGAGTGTTGGTAGTGTTCCTCTGTGTTCTCACACCATGGTCTCCAAACCTGTTTTGTGCACTTGTCACATTGACTCGTAAACCTTTACTCCAATAGCTCGGTCTCACTGAGTATAAGCCAAAACTAGGAGTCTTTTGTCCCCAAGTATAGTTGCTTTCTGATTGGATTGGGATTATTTACTCTAATGCTTCCCAGCTCCCTCAGAATAGAAGCCAAAGCCCACAGCCCTCCAGTCCCAGATACCCCTGGGCCAGCTCACTCACCTCACTCAGGTGTTTATTCCAGCATCACTATAGGCGCTGCCCACGTTTTGGCTTTGTTTCCCTATGGCATTGACTGCCATTTCTTATATCACATTATTTACTGATTTATCTTGTTTATCATCCATTCCCTCCCCCCAAAGAATGAAAACTTGAAAGCAAGAGTTGTGTCCATTTTGTTCACAGGAGCAGCCTCAGTACCTAGAACAGGGTCATGCAATCACTCTTTCTTTAATTAATGAAATGGCAGTCTCTTTCTCCACCCTCTGAGCTCCTTAAAAGCAAAGATTTGGTTTGTTTTTTTCCAAGTCCAGCATTTAACTGAAGCATAGTATGCATTTAATAAGAAACGGTTTCATGGATTCTCTCTCGGGAAGACACGTCAATTGTAGGCTAGTTCCAATACAGAGAAATCAAGAAAAGGACCATGAAATAGCCTTTCAAGTTTCCACATTATTTCCCTACTTCATCTTCATTCCCCAGGCTTTCATAGACACAATCATATAACAGCTTTGGACTGTCTATTTTAGCGAGTACAGATGCTTAAAGTTTAGTGGTGGTGGAGTGTAACAGAGTAAGTTTACGGCGCTAAAAATATCTGGAGGCCAGTCATTGTGGCTCATGCCTGTAATACGAAAACTTTGGGAGGCCCAGGCAGGAGGATCACTTGAGCCCAGGAGTTGGAGGCTGCTGTGAGCCTTGATCAGACTGCTGCACTCCAACCTGGGCGACAGTGAGATCCTGTCTCTAAATAAGTAAATAATAAATTAATAAAACATATAAATATATAAATATTGGTGGGGAAGGCGGGCAGGGCACGAGCTAGTCACTTATTTGTGTCAGAAACAGGGGCCGGTGCCAGGATTAGAGAAGTTTTCCCGAATCGGGAGGAAGGGAGAAAAGCGGTGAGGCAGCTAAGGAGGCATTGTGGAATGCGTGTTTTAGAATGCATGCTGTAATCCAGTGCGAGGCGAGGGGTCAGCAGTCTGGAATCTGATGGAAAGAGGTCGGAGAGGGCTAGGTAGCGCGTCCGCCACGGGCCATTAAAGGCTCGTTCTAAGGCTCCTTTCAGCTCCAAGACTGTAAGAAGGATGGAAGAATGGAAGCAAGAGAGAGGGAGGAAGGAAAAAGAAAAAAAAAAAAGGTTCTCTAGTAGATTGTAAAAAATCCCCACTAACTTTGACATCGTTCCCTCGGTGTTGAGCACCAGTGGTTTCCCTCGCTGGGAAAAAGGTGGGGTTTCTAACTAAAGCTGCTAAACGGGTGGTTAGCATCCGTGGGGACACTATGCGGTTTCCTTTAAGAGGCAGCTCTGCTCGGCACGGGTCGGGCGTGCGAGGCCGGAGGCCGCCCTGCCAGGCTGGAGGGTGGTTGTGGGTTGGGCAGCGGCCGCAGAGGCGGGGCCGAGGGTGGCGCGGGGCGCGCGCTTTTCCCGGGTGCTCGGGTAGCTGCGGCCCCAGCGGCGGCGGCGGGCATGGCAGAGGCGCGGTTCCAGCCCTCAAGGGGGCCGCAGCTCAACGCGCTACCGGACCACTCGCCGTTGCTGCAGCCGGGCATGGCGGAGCTGCGGCGCCGGGCCCTGGAAGCTGGCGTCCCCCTCGCGCCGCTGCCGCTCACCGACTCCTTCCTGCTGCGGTTCCTGCGCGCCCGGGATTTCGATCTGGACCTGGCCTGGAGGGTAAGCGTGCGTGTCCCGGGCGCTCGGCAGTGCGCACCTCACCCGCCCAGTCCCCTGTCCCACGACCCCGGATCCCCGACCCGTGCCGAAGCCCAAGGTGCAGGCAGGACCCTGGCAGGTAATGCGCCGGTAACCACCTGGCGTGGGCGCTGAGGCTGTAGGTGTTACGAGAATCCGGCGCTGGTCCTTCCAGTTTCTCTGGGTCATGGAAACGAGAAACCTAGAAAGTGTTGGAGCGGTGGGATAATGGCCCATTTGATCTCAAGCCTGGGGAACGCCTGCGCTAGATGAGTCTCCTGAACCTACAAAGTTTGGGGGAAATGCCTTCCTCTCTGTAGGAAAGCTTGTGGTACAAAACAGAGTAACAGCTTAGAAGTTCGAAGCTCAGATTTATCACACGTGACCAGATTAACTACGTGTAGCGGGGAAAATGAAATTGCTGGTAAAACTGAAGCTCTGAAGCCATATAGTAGCAACATAGTATTATTACTAGTAACACTTAAGTGTCAAGACAGTAAAACAACCCAGTATACTTCGAGTCTGGGTTGTAGCCGGGCAGTTCCTTTGTGTTTCCGGTTTATTACAGCTCATTGAAAGAAGACGTGATGGAAAGATAAGGATTAGAAAGAGGGATGCGATCTTGAGTTCTATCACTTTAGGTTCAGCATCCTTATCTGTTAAATAATGATGGAAATGCCTGTCTCATTGATTGTGAAGATTGAACATTAACCAGTTTAACAGAACAAGCTGTGCCCAGCACAGTGCCTGGCACACGGTAAGCATTTAGCAGTTGGACCAGATCTAGCCCTTTCTCTAAGTGGCTTGTTCAGTGTCACACAGCTGCCTAGCAGGAAAGACATTATAGTACAAAATTCCAGTGTGTCTCAGTATGAGGTTTTTGAGGGTTTCTCTTGTTTGTTTGTTTTAGAGTGAAAGCAAGTTTATTAAGAATGTAAAGAAACAAAATAATGGCTACTCCATAGAGACAGAGCAGCCTGAGGTTGTTTTTAACTTAAGTAAAATTATGGTAAAAATAATCTAGATAACACAAAATCCTAAAACGTGAAAAACAAGTTTCTAACACAAACTTTCTAAAGGAAAAAAGCTCCCTACCTCAAACTTTAGTTTGTCAGTCACATACCCAGAGGCTGGTTAGTGTTACTCATTTATCTTTTTAGTCAGCCTGATCTTGCACAAGCATGTTTGTGTGTGATTTCTATTTTGTCTTTCTTTCCTGTCTTTGCAGCCATCCCATATCAACTGGTATACATCCATCTTACTCTTTATTGGGCTGCTGTTATTCTACTGTATGGATATAGCAGACTACATTAATATTTATGTAACCTGTTATTGGACTTAGGGCTTATTGCTGTTCATTCCTTCATTCAACAATTATTTTTTGGACTCTACGATTTGCCTAGTCGTACACAAGTTGCAGTCAACAAGGCGGCTTGGTTTCTTCCATCACTGACTGGGCATGCTTCATGTCCTTATACTTTGTGCATAAATAGGAATATAAACTTACAGGATAAATTCAACCAGTGAAATTGCTGGGTGAAATTAGATGTGTATTTTTCAGTGTTGAGTAATATAGCAAAGTGTCTTCCAAAGAGTTTTCAGTGCCTTCCAAAGGTCGCAGTGGCTCAGACCTGCAATCCCAGCACTTTGGGAGGCTGAGGATGGTGGATCAATTGAGCTCAGGAGATCACGAACAACCTGCGCAACGTGATGAAACCTCATCTCTACAAAAAATAACAAAAATTAGCCAGGTGTGGTGGCACATGCTGGTAATCCCAGCTACTTGGGAGGCTGAGGTGGGAGAATCACTTGACCCAGGAGGCGGAGGTTACAGATAGCTGAGATTGTGCCATTGCACGACAGCCTGGACAACAGAGTGAGGCCCTGTTTCAAAAAAAAAAAAAAAAAAAAAGAAAGAAAGAAAGAAAGAAAGAAAGAATCTCTATCACTTGTCACTTTGATATCACATGATTTTGCCTTTTCCTCCATAACCCACACTGTATTACCAAACATGTTTTGTGTATAAACCTGCTAGAAGAGATATACTTTTTCATTGTTATTATAATATGCATTTATTTAATTATAAGTGTGATTAATAATTTTTATATACATGTAAAATTTCAAAATTTCCAGTTAACTGAAAATGGCCTGTGTTTACTTTTGTTCATTTTTTTACTATTATACTTTAAGTTTTAGGGTACATGTGCACAGCGTTCAGGTTTGATGCATAGGTATACATGTGCCATGTTGGTTTGCTGCACTCATCAACTCGTCATTTACATTAGGTATTTCTCCTAATGCTATCCCTCCCCCAGTTCCCCTCCCTCCAACAGGCCCTGGTATGTGATGTTCCCTACCCTGTGTCCAAGTGTTCTCATTGTTCAGTTCCCACCTATGAGTGAGAACATGCAGTGTTTGGTTTTCTGTCTTTGTGATAGTTTGCTGAGATAGATGGTTTCCAGCTTCATCCATGTCCCTGCAAAGGACATGAACTCATTCTTTTTTATGGCTGCATAGTATTCCATGGTGTATATGTGCCACATTTTCTTAATCCAGTCTATCATTGATGGACATTTGGGTTGGTTCCAAGTCTTTGCTATTGTGAATAGTGCCACAATAAATATACTTGTGCGTGTGTCTTTATAGTAGCATGATTTATAATCCTCTGGGTATATACCCAGTAATGGGATTGCTGGGATAAATGGTATTTCTAGTTCTAGATCCTTGAAGAATCACCACACTGTCTTCCACAATGGTTAAACTAATTTACACTCCCACCAACAGTATAAAAATGTTCCTATTTCTCCACATCCTCTCCAGCATCTGTTGTTTCCTGACTTTTCAATGATCACCATTCTAACTGGCATGAGATGGTATCTCATTGTGGTTTTGATTTGCATTTCTCTGATGGCCAGTGATGATGAGAATTTCTTCATGTGTCTGTTGGCTGCATAATGTCTTCTTTTGAGAAGTGTCTGTTCATATCCTTCACCCACTTTTTGATGGGGTTGTTTTTCTTATAAATTTGTTTAAGTTCCTTGCAGATTCTGGATATTAGACCTTTGTCAGATGGGTAGATTTCTAGAATTTTCTCCCATTCTGTAGGTTGCCTCTTCACTCTAATGGTAGTTTCTTTTGCTGTACAGAAGCTCTTTAGTTTAATTAGATCCCATTTGTCTATTTTAGCTTTTGTTGCCATTGCTTTTGGTGTTTTAGTCATGAAGTCCTTGCCCATGCCTATGTCCTGTATTGTATTGCCTAGGTTTTTTCTAGAGTTTTTATGGTTTTAGGTCTAACATTTAAGTCTTTAATCCACCTTGAATTAATTTTTGTATAAGGTTTAAGAAAGGGATCCAGTTTCAGCTTTCTACATATGGCTAGCCAGTTTTCCCAGCACCATTTATTAAATAGGGAATCCTTTCCTCATTTCTTGTTTTTGTCGGGTTTGTCAAAGATCAGATGGCTGTAGATATGTGGTGTTATTTCTCAGGCCTCTGTTCTGTTCCATTGGTCTGTTTAACTGTTTTGGTACCAGTACCATGCTGTTTTGGTTACTGTAGCCTTGTAGTATAGTTTGAAGTCAGGTAGCGTGATACCTCTAGCTTTGTTCTTTTTGCTTAGGATTGTCTTGGCAATGCAGGATCTTTTTTGGTTCCATATGAACTTTATAGTAGTTTTTTCCAATTCTGTTAAGAAAGGCATTGGTAGCTTGATGGGGATGGCATTGAATCTGTAAACTACCTTGGGCAGTATGGCCATTTTCACGATATTGTTTCTTCCTATCCATGAGCATGGAATGTTCTTCCATTTGTTTGTGTCCTCTTTTATTTCGTTGAGCAGTGGTTTGTAGTACTCCTTGAAGAGGTCCTTCACATCCCTTGTAAGTTGGATTCCTAGGTATTTTATTCTCACTGTAGCAATTGTGAATGGGAGTTCTCTCATGATTTGGCTCTCTGTTTGTCTGTTATTGGTATATAGAAATGCTTGTGAGTTTTGCACATTGATTATGTATCCTGAGACTTTGCTGAAGTTGCTTATCAGCTTAAGGAGATTTTGGGTTGAGACGATGGGGCTTTCTAAATATACAATCATGTCTTCTGCAAACAGGGACAATATGACTTCCTCATTTACTAATTGAATACCCTTTATTTCTTTCTCCTGCCTGAGTGCCCTAGCCAGAACTTCCAACACTATGTTGAATGGGAGGGGTGAGAGAGGGCTTCCTTGTGCCTGTTTTCAAAGGAAATGCTTCCAGTTTTTGCCCATTCAGTATGATATAGGCTGTGGGTCTGTCATAAATACCTCTTCTTATTTTGAGATACATTCCATCAACATCCAGTTTTTTGACAGTCTTTAGCATGAAGGGCTGTTGAATTTTGTCAAAGACCTTTTCTGCATCTATTGAGATAATCATGTGGTTTTTGTCGTTGCTTCTGTTTATGTGATGGATTACGTTTATTGATTTGCGTATGTTGAACCAGGCTTGTATCCCAGGGATGAAGCCCTCTTGGTCATGTTGGATAAGCTTTTTGATGTGCTGCTTGATTCGGTTTGCCAGTATTTTATTGAGAATTTTTGCATCTATGTTCATCAGGCATATTGGTCTAAAATTTTCTTTTTTTGTTGTGTCTCTGCCAGCCTTTGGTATCAGGATGATGCTGGCCTCATAAAGTGAGTTAGTGAGGATCCCCTCTTTTTCTATTGATTGGAATAGTTTCAGAAGGAATGGTACCAACTCCTCTTTGTACCACTGGTAGAATTTGTCTGTTAATCTGTCTGGTCCTTTTTTTGGTTGGTAGGCTATTAATTATTGCCTCAATTTCAGAGCCTGTTATTGGTCTATTCAGAGATTCAGCTTCTTCTTGGTTTAGTCTTGGGAAGGTGTATGTGTCCAGGAACTTATCCATTTCTTCTAGATTTTCCAGTTTATTTGAGTAAAAGTGTTTATAGTATTCTCTGATGGTAGTTTGTATTTATGTGGGATCGGTGGTGATATCCCCTTGATCATTTTTTATCGTGCCTATTTGATTCTTCTCTCTTTTCTTCTTTATTAGTCTTGCTAGCGGTCTATCAATTTTGTTGATCTTTCCAAAAAATCAGCTCCTGGATTCATTGATTTTTTGAAGGGCTTTTTGTGTCTCTATCTCTTTCAGTTCTGCTCTGATCTTAGTTATTTCTTGCCTTCTGCTAGCTTTTGAATTTGTTTGCTCTTGCATCTCTAGCTCTTTTAATTGTGATGTTAGGGTGTCGATTTGAGATCTTTCCTGCTTTCTCTTGTGGGCATTTAGTGCTATAAATTTCCCTCTACACACTCCTTTAAATTTGTCCCAGAGATTCTGGTACATTGTGTCTTTGTTCTTATTGGTGTCAAAGAACATCTTTATTTCTGCCTTCATTTCCTTATTTACCCAATAGTCATTCAGGAGTAGGTGGTTCAATTTCCATGTAGTTGTGCGGTTTTGAGTGAGTTTCTTAATCCTGAGTTCTAATTTGATTGCACTGTGATCTGAGAGACAGTTTGTTGTGATTTCTGTTCTTTTACATTTGCCGAGGAGTGCTTTACTTCCAATTATGTGGTCAATTTTAGAATAAGTGCGACGTGGTGCTGAGAAGAATGTATATTCTGTTGATTTGGGGTGGAGAGTTCTCTAGATGTCTATTAGGTCTGCTTGGTGCAGAACTGAGTTCAAGTCCTGGATATCCTTGTTAACCTTCTGTCTCATTGATCTGTCTAATATTGACAGTGGGGTGTTAAAGTCTCCCATTATTATTATGTAGGAGTCTAAGTCTCTTTGTAGGTCTCTAAGGACTTGCTTTATGAATTTGGGTGCTTCTGTATTGGGTGCTTATATATTTAGGATAGTTAGCTCTTCTTGTAGAATTGATCCCTTTACCATTATATAATGGCCTTCTTTGTCTCTTTTGATCTTTGTTGGTTTAAAGTCTGTTTTATCAGAGACTAGGATTGCAACCCCTGCCTTTGTTTGTTTGTTTGTTTGTTTTGCTTTCCACGTGCTTGGTAGATCTTCCTCCATTCCTTTATTTATTTATTTATTTATTTATTTATTTATTTTTGAGATAGAGTCCTGCTCTGTTGCCCAGGCTGGAGTGCAGTGGCATGATCTTGGCTCACTGCAAGCTCCACCTCCTGGGTTCACGCCATTCTCCTGCCTCAGCCTCCCGAGTAGCTAGGACTACAGGCGACCGCCACCACGCCTGGCTAATTTTTTGTATTTTCAGTAGAGACAAGGTTTCACCATGTTAGCCAGGATGGTCTCGATCTCCTGACCTCGTGATCCGCCTGCCTTGGCCTCCCAAAGTGCTGGGATTACAGGCGTGAGCCACCGCGCCCTGCCTTCCATTCCTTTATTCTGAGCCTATATGTGTCTCTGCATGTGAGATGGGTCTCCTGAATATAGCACACTGATGGGTCTTGACTATCCAATTTGTCAGTCTGTGTCTTTTAATTGGGGCATTTAGCCCATTTACATTTAAGGTTAATATTGTTGTGTGTGAACTTGATTCTGTCATTATGATGTTAGCTGGTTATTTTGCCCATTAATTGATGCAATTTCTTCATGGCATCAATGGTCTCTACAATTTGGCATGTTTTTCAGTGACTGATCCTGGTTGTTCCTTTCCACATTTAGTGTTTCCTTCAGGGGCTCTTGTAAGGCAGGCCTGGTGGTGACAAATCTCTCAGCTTGTCTGTAAAGGATTTTATTTCTCCTTCACTTATGAAGCTTAGTTTGGCTGGATATGAAATTCTGGGTTGAAATTCTTTTCTTTAAGAATGTTGAGGTCCGTACTGCAGAGCCGCCCCCGGAGGGTCGTTTTAAAGGGCCCGCCCGCCGCCGCCCCCTCGGCCCGCCATGCTGCTATCCGTGCCGCTGCTGCTCGGCCTCCTCGGCTTGGCCGCCGCCGAGCCCGCCGTCTACTTCAAGGAGCAGTTTCTGGACGGAGACGGGTGGACTTCCCGCTGGATCGAATCCAAACACAAGTCAGATTTTGGCAAATTCGTCCTCAGTTCCGGCAAGTTCTACGGTGACGAGGAGAAAGATAAAGGTTTGCAGACAAGCCAGGATGCACGCTTTTATGCTCTGTCGGCCAGTTTCGAGCCTTTCAGCAACAAAGGCCAGACGCTGGTGGTGCAGTTCACGGTGAAACATGAGCAGAACATCGACTGTGGGGGCGGTTATGTGAAGCTGTTTCCTAATAGTTTGGACCAGACGGACATGCACGGAGACTCAGAATACAACATCATGTTTGGTCCTGATATCTGTGGCCCCGGCACCAAGAAGGTTCACGTCATCTTCAACTACAAGGGCAAAAACGTGCTGATCAACAAGGACATCCGTTGCAAGGATGATGAGTTTACACACCTGTACACACTGATTGTGCGGCCAGACAACACTTATGAGGTGAAGATTGACAACAGCCAGGTGGAGTCGGGCTCCTTGGAAGACGATTGGGACTTCCTGCCACCCAAGAAGATAAAGGATCCTGATGCTTCAAAACCTGAAGACTGGGATGAGCGGGCCAAGATCGATGATCCCACAGACTCCAAGCCTGAGGACTGGGACAAGCCCGAGCATATCCCTGACCCTGACGCTAAGAAACCCGAGGACTGGGATGAAGAGATGGATGGAGAGTGGGAACCCCCAGTGATTCAGAACCCTGAGTACAAGGGTGAGTGGAAGCCCCGGCAGATCGACAACCCAGATTACAAGGGCACTTGGATCCACCCAGAAATTGACAATCCCGAGTACTCTCCTGATCCCAGTATCTATGCCTATGATAACTTTGGTGTGCTGGGCCTGGACCTCTGGCAGGTCAAGTCTGGCACCATCTTTGACAACTTCCTTATCACCAACGATGAGGCATACGCCGAGGAGTTTGGCAATGAGACGTGGGGTGTAACAAAGGCAGCAGAGAAACAAATGAAGGACAAACAGGACGAGGAGCAGAGGCTTAAGGAGGAGGAAGAAGACAAGAAGCGCAAAGAGGAGGAGGAGGCAGAGGACAAGGAGGACGATGAGGACAAAGATGAGGATGAGGAGGATGAGGAGGACAAGGAGGAAGATGAGGAGGAAGATGTCCCCGGCCAGGCCAAGGACGAGCTGTAGAGAGGCCTGCCTCCAGGGCTGGACTGAGGCCTGAGCGCTCCTGCCGCAGAGCTGGCCGCGCCAAATAATGTCTCTGTGAGACTCGAGAACTTTCATTTTTTTCCAGGCTGGTTCGGATTTGGGGTGGATTTTGGTTTTGTTCCCCTCCTCCACTGTTCCCCCCCGCCCCCCGCCTTTTTTTTTTTTTTTTAACTGGTGTTTTATCTTTGATTCTCCTTCAGCCCTCACCCCTGGTTCTCATCTTTCTTGATCAACATCTTTTCTTGCCTCTGTCCCCTTCTCTCACCATATCTCTTAGCTCCCCTCCAACCTGGGGGGCAGTGGTGTGGAGAAGCTGCAGGCCTGAAATTTCATCTGCTCTCCTTCCTGGAGCCCAGAGGGGGGCAGGAGAAGGGGGTGGTGTCTCCAGCCCCCCAGCACTGAGGAAGAATGGGGCTCTTCTCATTTCACCCCGCCCTTTCTCCGCTGCCCCCAGAACTGGGCCACTTCTGGGTGGGGCAGTGGGTCCCAGATTGGCTCACACTGAGAATGTAAGAACTACAAACAAAATTTCTATTAAATTAAGTTTTGTGTCTCAAAAAAAAAAAAAAAAAAAAAAAAAAAAAAAAAAAAGAATGTTGAATATTGGCCCCACTGTCTTCTGGCTTGTAGGGTTTCTGTCGAGAGATCTGCTGTTAGTCTGATGGGCTTCCCTTTGTGGGTAACGCGACCTTTCTCTCTGCCTGCCCTTAACAATTCTTCCTTCATTTCAATCTTGGTGAATCTGACAATTATGTGTCTTGGGGTTGCTCTTCTTGAGGAGTATCTTTCTGGTGTTCTCTGTATATCCTGAATTTGAATGTTGGTCTGCCTTGCTAGGTTGGGGAAATTCTCCTGGATAATATCCTGAAGAGTGTTTTCCAGCTTGGTTCCATTCTCCCCATCACTTTCAGGTGTACCTATCAAAAGTAGATTTGGTCTTTTCACATAGTCCCATATTTCTTGAAGTCTTTGTTCGTTTCTTTTTGCTCTTTTTCCTCTAACCTTGTCTTCTTGCTTTATTTCATTAATTTGATTTTCAATCACTGATACCCTTTCTTCCACGTGATCAAATCAGCTATTGAAGCTCGTGTATGCGTCATGAAGTTTTCATGCCATGTTTTTCAGTTCCATCAGGTGATTTAAGGTCTTCTCTACACTGTTTATTCTAGTTAGCCATTTGTCTAACCTTTTTTTCTAGGTGTTTAGCTTCCTTGCGATGGGTTTGAACATGTTCCTTTGGCTCAGAGAAGTGTGTTATTACTGACCTTCTGAAGCCTACTTCTGTCAACTCGTCAAAGTCATTCTCTGTCTGGCTTTGTTCCATTGCTGGCAAGGAGCTGTGATCCTTTGTAGGAGAAGAGGTGCTTTGGTTTTTAGAATTTTCAGCTTTTCTGCTCTAGTTTCTCCCCATCTTTGTGGTTTTTTCTACCTTTGGTCTTTGACGTTCATGACCTACAGATTGAGTTTTGGTGTGGATGTACTTTTTGTTGATGTTGGTGCTATTCCTTTCTGTTTGTTAGTTTTCCTTCTAACAGCCAGATCTCTCAGCTGCAGGTCTGTTGGAGTTTGCTGGAGGTCCACTCCAGACCCCGTTTGCCTGTGTATGACCAGTGGAGGCTGCAGAACAGCAAATATTGAAGAATAGCAAATATTGTTGCCTGATCCTTCCTCTGGAAGCTTCGTCCCAGAGGGGCCTATATGAGGTATCTGTCGGCCCCTACTGGGAGGTGTCTCCCAGTTAGGCTACAGAGGGGTTAGGGACCCACTTGAGGAAGCAGTGTGTCCATTCTCAGAGCATAAACATCGTGCTGGGGAAACCACTCATCTCTTCAGAACTGTCAGACAGAACTGTCAACGTTTAAGTCTGCAGAAGCAGTCTGCTGTCTTTTGTTCAGCTATGCCCTGCCCACAGAGGTGGAGTCTATAGAGGCCATAGGCCTTGTTGAGCTGTGGTGGGCTCCACCCAGTTTGAGCTTTTGGCCTGCTTAGTTTACCTACTCAAGCCTCAGCAATGGCAGATGCCCCTCCCCGAGCCAGGCTGCCACTTTGAAGTTAGATCTCAGCCTGCTGTGCTAGTAGTGAGCAAGGCTCCATGCGCATGGGACCCCCCCGAGCCATGCACAGGAGAGAATCTCCTTGTCTGTGGTTGCTAAGACCTTGGGAAAGCATAGTATTTGGGTGGGCATGTCCCTTTTTCCAGGTACAGTCTCTCACGGCTTCCCTTGGCTAGGAAAGGGAAATCCTCCAACCCCTTGCGCTTCCCAGGTGAGGCGATGCCCCACCTCGCTTCAGCTCACCCTCTGTGGGCTGCACCCACTGTCCAACCAGTCCCAATGAGATGAACCGGGTACCTCAGTTGGAAATGCAGAAATCACCTGTCTTCTGCATTGATCACACTGGGAGCTGCAGACCAGAGCTGTTCCTATTCAGCCATCTTATAATGGATCTCATTTTTATGTTTTACTGATTTGTAAAATATTTTAATGTATTTTAGGCCTTTGTCCTTGATTTTTGTCTGTTATGTTAGTTATATTTTTTCTGTGCAGAATTTTAAATTTTAATGTAATCAAATGAATTGATTTTATTAGTCTTTGATTGCCTTTGGGTTTTATAATCTCTTCTCTTGTCCAAAATTTTTTCTAGTTATTTATGTCTTATCTTTTTTATGTTGGAGTCTTTGATCTATTGAGATTTGTTTTTATGTTAGGAGTAAAATAGGAATCCAGCTTTATTTATTTTCATTTTTTAGATGTCTATATAAGTATCCCAATATCATGAGTAATAAACTAATATGTACTGGTAACTACTGAATATGAAAACACAATCTCAGGTCCTATGAAGAATGAAGCTTAAATAAGGCGTTAAACATATATATGTTTAGAGATAACTAACAATAAAACATGTTTAACTTACTGATTTCCTTTTAGCTGCTTTTAAAAAAGTAACGTTTAAATAGAAGAATAAAATTGACCCTCAGCCCCTGGGACATATATATTTTTTTCTGTATTCCTTAAATAAGGAATTGTTTTCATTGCACTATGCCCTTGAGGAATTGGCTAGCAGGACTGTGTCTAAATCCACTGGATATAAATCAAGTTTCTGTCTGTGAACTCTTTGTCTTGCTTTTCTGCCAACTGGAAAGGAAAAGGAAAGGGTAAGAGTGCAAAACTTTTTTTTTCATTTTCCTCTGCAATAGCACTTAATTCAACTCTAACTTCTTCATTCATAATATAGAAGCCCTATGGTTTTTGTATAAAGAAAACTTGATAAGTGCTTCAGTCACAATGAAATTTCTCATTATTCTAGTTTTTGTATTTGAAGTTATAATGAATTAGTAAGGTTTTATTATATAATCCTAATAGCTAATGTGCTTATAGAATGCAACATACTTTGGTAAGTAGGGTTTTCATGGATTATCTTTTATTATTTTCTCATTTTTGGAGAAAGAGATATAAAGAGTAAGTAACTTTTCTGAAATTATGTAGCTATTACGTGTTGAAGCAGGGATTTGAACTTGGGTGGGGCTCAGGAGAGAGCCTGTGCTCTCAAATACACTGCACTTGCCTCTTCTGTTTAAAACAACAAACATATAAAACAGATAACCATTCACTTCTCAACATATAAAACAGATAACCATTCACTTCTCTGCCTGTTCTACATAGTTTCATGAATTCCTTCTATCAAGTGATAGCCCAGTTCCTTATACTTTTGTTCCACATGATAAGCTTTTTATGCTATAATTATCTTTATGGTTTTCCCAAAGCTTTCAAAATTCCATAGATTCTCCCTGCTAATTTCTCTCTAAATGCAGCTTTTTAAATAAAATTTTTCACATCATGTGTCCATTTCAGTTTCTACTCTGCTCCTGATAGTGACTGCCCTTGAACAAATGTGTAACTTCTCAGAGTTTTACTTTACTTTTTTTTTTGAGACAGAGTCTTGCTCTGTTGCCAGGCTGGAGCGCATCGGCACGATCTCAGCTCAGATAACTGCAACCTTCGCCTCCCAGTTTCAAGTGATTCTCCTGCCTCAACCTCCTGATCATGCGCCACCACACCCAGCTAATTTTTGTAGTTTTAGAGATGGGATTTCACCATGTTGGCCGGGATGGTCTTGATCTCTTGACCTCGTGATGCATCCACTTTGGCCTCCCAAAGTGCTGGGATTACAGGCGTGAGCCACTGCACCTGGTTGGAGCATTACTTTTCTTATTCTTATAATGCCACAACTGTAGCTACTTCTCAGGGTGGTTGTGAGGAGGAATTCAAATGATGGCATTAGACCCTATAAAAGTGCTCCAAATATGGTGATTCTTATTTTGCTTCAAAGTACATGAAACATGTAAGAAGAAACCTACTCTGTTACAAAACATAGTTAACCCATAACATTTTAAATGTTTATTTACTTCTAATAATTGCAAAACAGACACCTTCCAATAATGAATATTTATTTTTAGCCACTTCTTTGTTGTTGTTGTGGACATAGGGTGATTTGTTTGAGAATTGCTCAGTAGCAGTTCATTTACATAATTTATTTATGACAACTGTACTGTGAATTTATCTATCAGTGGATAAGTAATGACCAAAGATCCAGGTTTAGATCTTTCAGTTTGCAAAAATTGTGCCAGATAGTGATTTGTGCCTCTACGTAGAAGTCAGTTTTTCAAGTGTGTGGATCCAGTTGGTTTACTCATGACTTAATTTATTCTTTCATTCAACACGTGTTGTTATCTCCTGAGTGTGCAGCACTCTGCAGAGATGAATAAGCTGAGCACCCTGCCACTATTAAACCTAAATCATCCTTCTAATGAAGCCACGACTTTTATCATTCCACAGGAAAAAAAAAAACAAAAAACATTTCTATGTAGTTACTAATATGCTGCCTCTAGCATTTTACTTGAATTGGAATGAAAAAGACTTTTTATCTCTGAGGAAACTATCAGAAAAGTAAACAGCATTGTAGAATGCTATTAACAATTATTCTGGTACCCCCTAAGACTGGAGGAGGAGGAGAAATTTACCTTATAGAGTAGAATGAAGATATTAGGATCCACAATGTGCCTGTTGTTCTCACTGCTTTTGGAAACTGCTATTTAGGTCACCAATTATTTCTTTGTTGGCAAATTGGCTTTTTTCTTTCTTACTTCTCTCTGCATTTAACTCTTAGCAACATTCTCTCTTTTTTAAAAGTTAAGAAAAGTTTATTAAATACAGAAATGAAATAGAGGGAGACAGACAGAGAGAGAAAGAGAGGGAGATAAATCAGAGATGGGGATGAGGGGGAGCAGAGCAACACAGATGGCACTGTCTTCCCTCTCCTCTACCAGTGCTGGTTCTCTTAAGGTCCACTCAGTTTCTCTCTTCCTCCAGCCATTCCCAGCCATTGACATTTTCCAAGGCTCAGCATTTTCCTCTCTAGTTTTTGTTGTTTGTAGTTTCTCCACCAGATCATTGCTGTTTTTGTGGTTATAGTTACCTTGTTTATTCCAGTGACTCTCAAATATAAATTCTGTCCTTTTCTTTGCATTGCAGTTTCACGTTGTTAATAGGTCTCTTTAAACTCAAAACAAATATATTGTAACTTGTGAAAAATTGAGAGTGCCAAAAATCATAAAGAGGAAAATTAAAATATAAACATAATAATTTTTGAGTACATAATTTGCTTTAGTATTTTCCACAATATGCTGGCGGTGTTCGTATTATTTGCATATGCAATTAGACATTTCTGGTGGTTCTTTTGGAAAGAAAGAAAGTGGGATTTCTTCAAACCATATTTTGACAAGATCCAATACCCAAGCATACTGCTACTGGGCTCTTCTAACTCATTTGATTGATTTCTATACTTCCTTATTTCAAAAAATACCAAAGGTGGTGTTTCAGTTCTCTATTGCTAAGTAACAAGTCACTCCAAGAATAAGTGGCTTAAAACACAATGATTTATTTGTTTTTGATATCATCAGTTTGCACAGGGCTCAGTGGGAGTGGTTCATCTCTGTTCCACATGGCATTAGATGGGAACTTGGCTGAAGTCACACTATCCAGGATGGCCTCTTAACCTCCATGCCTCTCTCCACATGAACTGCTATCATTCAGTAATCTCGCATAGTGTCTGGATCCCAAATAGTAAATTCAGAAGGTACCAGGCTTCTTAAAGCTTGGCCCATGAAGTGTCACTTCTGCCAATTGATATTAGATCAAAGCGAGGTGGAAGGCCAGCCTAGATTCAAGGGGAGGGAAGCAAATAGATGCCACCTCTTAATGGGAAGAATGGTGCATAGGTATATCAGGATGGGGGGAATTGGTGGGCTGTCTTTGGAGAAATGCCATGGGTGGTGGATGAAAATTGCTCAGCTCTGAATTTGTGATAAACCCCGGTCACCTCAGATCCTTGATAAAGGGAACTTCCAGTTTTCACAGCTAAAAAGATACCCCAGATTAAACTCTTGACATAATGGATGGCAAAGTTTATACACAATGCCAAAGCTTTTCTTTCATTTTTACAAAATCCTTACCATGTATGCCATTTGTAGACAATTTTAATTTTATTTTTCAGTTACTACAAAACTATTATAAGTGGAGAGCAGAATGTCCAGAAATAAGTGCAGATCTACACCCTAGAAGTATTATTGGCCTCCTAAAGGCTGGCTACCATGGAGTCCTGAGATCCAGGGATCCTACCGGCAGCAAAGTTCTTATTTACAGAATCGGTAAGTCATATACAACTCTTCTTTTTTTCTCCTCTCCTCCAATCCAGTTCTGTTCCCTCCCCTCTCTTCTCTCTTTCTTCCATTTCTTCCTTGAATACCATATAGAGAGCTTCAAAGCATTCATCTTTAGGAATTTGGGCTTTAATTTAAAATTTTAGGTTTTAACTTAGGTTAATTTAGGTCTTAATGTCCCCCAAATATAATAACACTTTGGCAGTTGTGAGAAAATTAACAGATACAAGTGAAAATCCTAGTTCCATTCTTCCATGCAGTCAACTGTACAAGACAAGAAGAAAGGAAAATAGTGACGATAAATAGTATGAGAATATTTTAAAAAATCATGGAATAGTGTTTCAAAAATGCTTAGTGGGAAGTACAAATAAGAATTCTGAACTATTGGCTGGGCATGGTGGCTCATGCCTGTAATCCCAGCTGAGGTCAGGAGTTTGAGACCAACCTGGCCAACATGGTGAAACCCTGTGTCTACTAAAAATACAAAAATTAGCCGGGTGTGGTGGTGCATGCCTGTAATCCCAGCTACTTGGGAGGCCGAGGCAGGAGGATCACATGAACCTGGGAGGCAGAGGTTGCAGTGAGCCAATTGTGCCGTTGCAGTCCAGCCTGGGCAAAAGAGCAAGAGTCTGTCTCAAACAAACGAACGAACAAAAAACAACCAGAATTCTAGGCTATAATGTAAACTCCATGAGATTATGGATTTTATCTGCTCTGTTTACTGGTGTATTCCAAGCACTGAAAACATGGTCTGGTACTTGGTAGGCAGTCACTAAATATTTGTGGAATGAGTGAGTGAATGACTAGTTCGAAAATGCCCCAGGCCGAGGAGCAAGAGGCTCATTCTCTTGGGTGGAGGAGGGTACAGAGGAAAGGCAACTCCTCTGGGAGCTGTTGCAAATACTGTATTCCATTAACTCCTGTTTATTCTCATTGCATCCCCCTTTTTTCTATTAGGTGTTGCTAGTGTTTCTTGTAGATTGGTGTCTTAGTGTATTCCGGCCACTATAACAAAATGCCATAGACTGGATGACTTATAAAAACAGAATTCTATTTCTCACAGTTCTGGAGGCTGGGAAGTCCAAGATCAAGGCACTGGCAGATTTGGTGTTTGGTGAGGGCTGCTACCTGGTTCCTAGGTGATATCTCTCACTTTAACCTCACATATTGGAAGGGAAAAGGCATCTCTCTTGGAATTCATAAGGGAAGTAATCCTATTCATGAGGGTTTCATCCTCATGACCTCATCATCTCGCAAAGGCCCCACCTCTTACTACCATCACGTTGGGAGTCAGAATTTCAGCATATGACCGTTGAGGGGACGCAAACATTCAGACCATAGCAATTGGTGACCTATAACTTCTGTCCTCCTTCAGACCTGTGTGTGATTAAAAATGACAGGCACAGGAGAAGGACTCACACTATTCCCAGAATATCTCATGACCCAGTTGGAAGGACAAAGATAAACTATCATTTCATGACCAGAATTTTTGAATTATGATTTTACAGAAATATCTATATCTTTAAAGATTTAAGCTATTTAAAGATTTAAAATATTTAAATATTTGCATTTCTTGCCTGCTTATAGATAAGATACCTGGCTATAACTCAACTGCTTGCTATACTGCAAGAAGATAATTTTCGAAAGGATATTGGAAGATGGAGTAAAATGATTTGGGGCTGTTTTTTATTTTTTATTTTTGTGTGCTAGCTTAAGTGTCAAATAAAATTGAGTTAATCATGAAATCCCATATATAAAACAGACATCATGATCTTTCTGTTCTTTCATTGCTGCACTAGTGTCAGAGGAAATTGAATGAGCTCACAGCAATGAAGTTCCTTGAGCTATTTAGGGGTAGTCTTGCCAGATTTAACAAAGTACCTATGTTTTATTTAGAAAATAAACCTATATGTTATAAAATTAAAGGATGCCCAGTTACATTTGAATTTCAGATAAACAACAAATAGTGTTTTTAAGTATGTATGGAGCATCCTTATGTTAAAAATTGTATACTGGTTATCTGAAATTCAACTTTAATTGGGTGTTGTATATTTTACCTGGTAACTCTACTCAGGGGTCCAAGAACCATAAAACTGAAACCTGCAGCTAATTATTTCTGTAAATGTCTTGGCTCTGCATTGCCTGGCTAGATTTTATTGTTTCTAGTTTGTTCATAAACTGACTGAGGCAGGTGAAGAAGTAAAAGTGACACCTTGATAGTGAGAAAGCAGATGTGCAGATTTGATCATAAATACCTTAACACTGAACCAGTAGGGATATTTTCTGGGCCTCGTGTAGCACATTAATTTAGAAGTATATTGTTTAACTCAAGAGATTTGAAAATCAAGAAAACGTAATTTAATGATGGTCAGAACAGGAAGGTATGTTGCAAATCTCCTGTATGTTCTCTTATTCTAAGATGAAAGGGAGAAACTCAGAAAGTTTTATGAGTAAAATGAAAACTTTTCTAAATTTAATTGAATTAATGGGAGGAGTTAAAGAAGGAAATCTGTGGTGGAGCTTTTTGATAGAACTTTAGCATAACCACTTCCTCTAGATACCATCTCTGTGTAGTAAAAGCAGTGAGAAAATACACACAGCCCTTTCCTCCATGCGGGCCGGGCAACCCAAGGTGAAGCTAAGTTTTGACCTTTATCAGCCAACATACTGGAGGATATAATTTTATGTTTTTTGAGTTTCCATAGTATACTACAGCAGCAAAAGTAAAATTTAACAGTGAGTGTGAAGTTTTGACTATGGCTTAGTTCTTGTGAATACAGGTTCTGGAGCATGTGACCTGGATTGGAATCTCAGCTCTGCTACATTCTAGCTGTGTGAAACACTATATAGCTGTAACTGCATTTTCTCATCTATAAAATGGGCATAGTGAAAAGCTATCACATAGGGTTGCTGTAAGCATGAAATCAATCAATCAGTCTATCTAAAATATAACAAGAACATTACCTGGTACATAAAAGCGCTCAATACATGTGAAGTAGATACTGGAGAAGGAATTCAAAATATAAGGTATATTTTTCTTTTGCCTCAATGGAGCTTAAATTCTAGCCAGCACTGTACCACAGAACTTTCTATGATGATGAAACTGTTCTACAGTAGCCACTATTCTCATGTGGCTATTGAGCGCTGAAATGTGACTACTGCAACTAAGAAACAGATTTTTTTTTTTTTCTTCTAAGCTAGGATCTTGCTCTGCCACCTGGGCTAGAGTGCAGTGGCACAATCAGCTCACTGCAGCCTTGAACTCCTGGGCTCAAGTGATCCTCCCGCTTCAGCTTTTGGAGTAGCTGGGACTAGAGGCATGTGCTACCACACCCAGTCGGTTATTTTATTTTTAGTTTTTAGAGATACGTTCTCACTATGTTGCCCAGGATGGTCTCACTCCTGGCCTCAAGCAATCCTCCCCTATCAGACCCACAAAGTGCTGGGGTTCTAGGCATGAACCACTGCACCCGGTGAAACTAAATTTTTAATTTAAATTTGAATGGCCACACATGGCTAATGGCTACTATATTAGCCAGTGTAGGTCAAACAATTATGTTGGTTGGTTCAGAACTTAGGATATTAACTATTTTTTTGATTGGCAAACTTCGTTTGTTCTGCTTGTTTTTTTAATCATTATTGTATTCAGCCAATGTCTGAAGTTAGTATAGTATTTTTGATCTGGGTTACCTGTGGGTTGATTATTCAAATTCTTATGAGAAATCTGAGGTTTGGTTTTTTTTGTTGTTGTTTTTTTGTTTTTTGTTGTTTTGAGACAGAGTCTTGTTCTGTTGCCCAGGCTGGAGAGCAGTGGGCCACCTCGACTCACTGCAACCTCCGCCTCCCGAGTTCAAGCGATTCTCCTGCCTCAGCTTTCCAAGTAGCTGGGACTACAGGCGTGTGCCACTATGCTCAGCTAATTTTGTATTTTTAGTAAAGACAAAGTTTCACCATGTTGGCCAGGCTGGTCTTGAACTCCTGGCCTCAAGTGATCTGCCCACCTTGGCCTCCCAAAGTGCTGGGATCAGAGGCGTGAGCCACCATACCCGGCCAGAAATTTGAGACTTTTAAAAAATAACACACCTCCTAAAGGATCCATTAATATGACAGAAAATAAAAATTAAAAAATAACAATCACATTGTGCCTTCTTAGGAATATTTCTGTTTATTCTTTCTTTTTCTAGATCTTCAACTTTTCTCTTGCTACTACATGCTACCAGTTATCATTTAAATCAGTTAATGACCAGCCACCGAAAACAAAACAAAAACTCCTTGTTTCCACAAAACTCTCCATCCTTCTCCATTTCCTTACATCCATCTCCCCCTCTTCTTGTTCTCAGCCAGACTCCTTTTGTTAGCTATGTCCACCATCCACATTTTCTCACAGTTCTTCCTCAGCCACCCTAGTTTGATTTCACTCCCATCCCTGCTGAAATGAACATAACCAACCATCAGTGACTTTCTGTTCACCGCGTCTAATGGACAGGTTTAGTCCTATTTCACTTAACCTCTCAACACAGTGAATCACTTCCTCTTTCTTGAAAAATCCTCTTCCCTTGGCTTCTCTGATGCCATGTCCGCCTGGTGTTTTCCTCTGACCTCACTGGCTGCTCCTCCTTAATCTCTTTTGCTGGCATCTTCTCTTCTATTCATCCTTTAAACTCTGAATTTTTTTAGGACACTGGCCTCAGCATTTTCTTCTCTCTGCTTTGATAGAGAAAAACATAGCTCTGAGATAATCCCAGATTGTCTCATGTGGATCGTCATATAGGCATAAACAACCCGCAGATTTGTATCTTCACTCCCACCTTTTCCTTGAGGATCCCGACCCACACAACTAGCTCCTATTCCAGCTGCACCCAGTTGGATGTCTCACAGTCACCATTTTAACATGTCCATACTTATGATCTTTTCCACCCAAACACGTCTCTTATCTCAATAAATGGCACCACGTGTACACCATGGAATACTACACAGCCATAAAATGAATGAAATTATGTCCTTTGCAGCAACATGGATGCAGCTGGAGGCCATTATCTTTAGTGAATTAAGACAGGAACAGAAAACCAAATACCACACGTTCTCACTTATAAGTAGGAGCTAAACACTGGATATATATGACTTAAAGATAGGAACCGTAGACACTGGAGACAACAAGAGAGGAGAGGGAAGGAGGGGAGCAAGGGTTGAAAAACTAACTATTGGGTACTATGCTCACATACCTGGGTGACAAGATCATCTATACCTGAAACCTCAGCATCATGCAGTATACCATGGTAACAAACCTGCACATGCACCTCCTGAATCTAAAAAAGAGTTGAAAATAAATAAATAAATGGTGTTACCATTCTATCCAGTTCCCCATGCCAGAAACTTTGTTTGCTTTAAAATTTACTATTACTTAGTTAAGATTTTTTTTTTTTTCTTTTTCATTCATCCTGTCGGGCACTTCAGTCTGAAGACTTACATGTTTTTTTCAGCTTTGGAGAACTTTTCTCTATTGCTATGATTCCTCTCTCCTTTGTTCTCTGTAACTGCCTTCTAGAACTTTTATTAGTTGGATGTTGAAACTCCTGGATCCAGCTGCATGTGTTTCTTACCTTTTTATTCATACATGTGAACTCTTGGCTCTTTTGTGCCAAATTTGAGAGAATTCTTCAACTTAATCTTCTAAACCATTTTTCCTTGATCCGCTCTGTCTTTTCCAGCATTTCTCCCATCAATGAATTTTTTAAAAAAACTTATCTTTTTATTTCTAAGATCTCAACTGAGTTTTTTTAATAATAGCCTGTTCTTGTAATAACTTACAGTATTCTCCCCACCCCTGCTGAAACTATTATGCTTCTTTAAAAAAATTCTTAAATTTTTTTTTTTTACAGACTGGTTCTTGCTATGTTGCCCTGATTGGACTTGAACTCCTGGGCTTCAGTGTCCCCCTGCCCCCAGTTCAACCACCCTAGTAGGCACCTACCACGGCACCTGCACCTGGCTTCTATTATGTTTTTAAGTGTCTCCTGCTTTCTTATTTTCTCGAGTTGATGCCTTTGTCTATTGAGTTTGGCTTCCCTCTCTCTCTCTCTGTGTATGAATGTGTTTAATATTCTAATTTTTAAGGAATAGATGTCTTTTAAAAAAGATTATCTGCTTGTCTATCCATTACTGTCATTTCTGCATGGCGTGACCTGTCCCGGGGGTGGTGGGAAGGGGTGAGATGAATGAACAAGAATCTCAGTAACTCCTCTCTTAGCACAGGTACTCCCTGTTTTTCTTTGGTGTGGGCAGCCACCTAAGTGCTTTCCTGGCTCTTCTTTCCCAAGCCCTCACTTCCTGCTCTAGCCTACAGGGACATGACTCTACAATGTGCTTCTTGCCACTGGAAGGCTGTCAGAGGATCAACTTGCCTGTCTGTTTCCTCATGCATTTCTCTTAGCCACCTCTTTAGTTACTATGGGGCCCTAATTGCTCTTTATAATCCAGGCCCTTGCTTTTCCATTTCCAACACCTCTGAGCTTGGAGCATACACAATGGCGTTCCCATCTTTATGTGAGGTTGTAACTTCATCTTGTAGTCAAATTCATCCTGCATCCATTCCTTTTCTCCCCATACTCTTTAAAAGTCATTCTTTGCTAGAATTTGAGGAGGGAGGGAGAAGCAGGCACATGTTCTTGTACCCCAGTTGGATTTATTATTCAATTCATGATCTTTGTAGATGCTTTTATTTCAACTGATCTTTTAAGTCTAAAATGAATTAATCTCCCTTTGGAAATCTTTCTGATTTTTTATACAATGCTAAGATATGATATGCTTTGTTTTTTTAGCACACTGGGACCCCAAAGTTTTTACAGCTTATGATGTATTTCGAGTAAGTCTAATCACATCCGAGCTTATTGTACGGGAGGTAGAAACTCAGCGGAATGGAATCAAGGCTATCTTTGATCTGGAAGGCTGGCAGTTTTCTCATGCTTTTCAAATCACTCCATCTGTAGCCAAGAAGATTGCTGCTGTACTTACGGTAAATGTATATTTTAACTATCAGGCATAATACTTCCAAATTATAGTTTTAAATTTTGTTATATATTAGACAAAGAGAAGCAAAAGTACATTTATTAGAAATTTAAATACAATTTTAGAAATAATATGTAGAATTCAATAATGCTAAGAGGAAGTAAAATGTTATTAGTTTATAAAAGAAAAAATGTTGCAACAAACTGCAAAAATATGTTCAAATTAGTAACGAGAGGATTTATGCATCTTAATATGTGGTGACTTTATCTTTTCATCATTAAAATATTTTTCCTAAATTAAAAATTGATTAAAAAATATATAAGCAATGGCACAATAAGATGTCACATAAGTCTTGGTAGGTATATATTGATATCTTTTTTTTCAAAAGGTTTTTAAAGTGGTCATCACCTTTGACTCAGTAATTCTATTTCTGGGAAACTAGCTAAGGAATAATCTTTAATATATTAAAGATAGCATATAACAATAATAGCTTACTATGTGCCAGGTACTTTGCTAAGTGTTTCAAATGCATTATCTTTTAATGTCCACACTGAGCCGATGACATATGACTATTGTATTTTCCCACTTTGCAATTAATAAACTATATCTGAGAAGTGACATAGCGATGCCCAGGCACGCACAGTTTGTCAGTAGTGAAGTGAGAATTCCAGCCCAGGTCATCTGAACGTAAAAGTTGTGCTTATAGCCACCACTTCTCCTATACATAAAGACAGTTACTGCAGCATCAATTTCAGTAAAGAAGTAAAATGAAATAAAATAAAATAAATACTTTATTAGTCCAGAAAATAGAAAGATGGTTACTTAAGAAATGGTACATTCATTTGATGGATTCTTGCAACAATAATAAAACATGATATTTGCAAAAGCTGTATTGTATCAGTGGAACACAGTGGGTTGAAAATTATTTAGACAGCATATTAGCAATTATGTTTAAAAGAAAATTATGCATAGAAGGGATTTGGAAGGACAATCCCCAAATTAATAATACACCTCTGAAAGCAATGCATGGAAAAAATAAAAGAACTTCATATAAAAGAACCTTGGAATGAAAGGTCTCTGTATTAATAATACAACTTGTAGGTAGTAAAACTATCCTCTTCCTTCAACTCTTAACTTTGTAAACTTTCGAAACAAGCCTATATTACTGTGATGCTAAAGACGTATACCAATGTCAGAGTTTAAAAGTATGTGTTTATTGTCCTAGTCTTTCAATATTTGTGAATTTTTTTCTCAAAATAAACATTTTTGGGGAAAAAATTAAATGTAAATTTCCAAAGGACTCATTGGTTTGTTAAAAGAACATCTATATGTGATGGGAAAGGAATTTTCTGGTGAAAGTGTGCAGATATTTCGTAAAATACTTTGCCAAATCTATAAGGAGAAACCTTTTTAGAGATCTTTTCTTAATCTAGTGACAGAGAACTGTAAGTCACGCTTGTGTGTTGTTGGAATAAATAATTTTGAAGATAAAATCACACTTTAGATATTTCCGTAAGTTTCGCAAGTGTTCAAAGAAGAGATTTGACATTAGGTATCAGATTGTAATATTTATGTTTTGTTATTAAGATTTTTTTATTTTCAAAAGGATTCATTTCCATTGAAAGTTCGTGGCATCCATTTGATAAATGAACCAGTAATTTTCCATGCTGTCTTTTCCATGATCAAACCATTCCTGACTGAAAAAATTAAGAAACGGGTGAGTAAAGCATATTCAAGTTTGTGTTCCTCTACGCCAAACATTCCAACCCTTTTTAATTTAAGGATTGCTTTATTATCTTTCCTCGTACCTGCCCATCTATGTCGTTAGCCCAATATTTTGAATATTTATCTAACAAGTCAACTAAAAAAAAGTAAATTAAAATTTAGTTTTAATTTATAAAAATAAGGCATATTGGTTGTAAGACTGTGGGGTAACTGGGCTTTTCATACACTGCCGGTTGGAATGCTTAATGGTATATTCCTATAGAGGGCAGTGTGGCAAAGACATCAAAATCACTGTCTTGAATTACCTGTACATAAACAAAATTACATATATTAGAGGAGCCACAGCAGCAGAAGACTGAAAACCAGCAGGTGTTCACCATTAGGGCATTGGTTAAATAAATATCGACACAATAGAAAACAACGAGATTGCAGGATGTTTTGTAAACTGAAGTAAGCAAAATGTGGAATAGTGTTTATGGCATGCTACCTTTTGTATACAAAGGGGAGAAATAAGAATATATTTCATACATTTACATTAAAAGGATATACAAAAAGTAATATAAGTGGATATCTATAGGGAACAAGAGAAGAGGTGTGAACTACAGTAGATGAGAATAGGTTTGGGAGCAAGATCTCTCACTGTGTATCTTTTATCTTGTTTTGATTTGTAACCATGTGAATTTATTATTAACGCAAATAAAAATAAACATTTTTCTTAAACAGTGAAGCCTAATTAACAGTTTCAGTGTAACTGAGAACCACAGTAACTGAGGTATATGACAATGTCACGCTAGTTAGAGCAAAGATACTGGATTTTTATTTTTTTTTTTACCTACCCTATGGAGTCTTATCTCAGAAAAAACATCTCATATCTCTTAGACTTTTTGAAATATTGAAAATAGAGTATGCGTTCTCAAGAATGGCAACCATTCTTCTAAATTAATCTGTAAAGAAGAATTTTTAGAGCATCTATTTAGACAAACATTGGCATCATCTAATGCCTTGAACACAAAACAGTTTGTAAAGGCTTTAACAATTTAAATCTAAAAAATTACTGAAATGTCAGCAGTGATAATATAAACTGTAATAACACATTTGGAATTTTAAAAAAAGATGTTCTTTCATATTAAGAAAATATAACATCTTATACCTGGTCAGAAAGTTATGCCCCTCGAGCTTCTTTAGAGGTTATCTAGTGGATATTTCTGTTTGTCTACAGGAACCACCCTTAAATTGCCTGCTTTAGCAAAGATGGCCATTTTCAGCTACTTTTTATTCTGGTATTTTTATACAAATCAACTTTTTTGTTTGTCTTTTTCTATCTTCAGTGTAACTTGATAATAGTTGGTTTCCCTCTGTTTAATCCTTAGAGAGTTAAAAATAGCTATTTCTAGTTTGCATTATATTTTAGATAAAAACAAAAACAAGAATAAACTGAACCTAAGAAATAGGAGAATATGGAGAAAAAAGAAAGAAAAGTAAAGAGTTGAGAAGTCAGGGGAAGGATGTCAGCAAAAGTTAGTTGACATGAAACAGACTTGCCAAAATAGGGAGAAAAAACTCTGATACAGCCACTTTTTTCCTTTTCAACTTTTTGGCAATGCCCCATACATTTTCTTATTTTGCCTCTTCCTGAGGAGACAGAATTTCTTCTCAATTAACTGATAATATTTCACATATTTCAGAAAAAAAAATTAAAGATTGGCTTTGTGAGTTTCCTAAGTGAGTATAGGAAACTCATTTCATCCATCAAGCTTCATACCCTGGCACATAGTAGGTGCTTATTAAATGATTGTTGAATTCATAGAGGAACATTTTGCCCTAGAAAGTGGAAAAAGCTTATTTATTTATTTTAGCAGGTGTGTGCTTTTGGTTCAAGTTTCGATGGCTTTCTCTTAACTTCAGGGCATTCTATGATCAATTTTTATAGTTTAAAATATTTGAAAAGTTAAGGTTCTCAACCGTCATAATTGTTTTTTCATATTTTTAAAAAATTTTGACTTTTTTTTTCTTTTTTTTTTTAAGACAGGGTCTCACTTTGTGCAGTGGCACGATCTCAGCTCACTGCAACCTCCACCTCCTGGGTTCAAGCAGTCCTCCTGCCTCAGCCCACCACGTAGCTGGGACTACAGTCCCACACCACCATGCCCAGCTAATTTTTGTATTTTTTTTTTGTACCAGCCATGTTGCCCAGGCTGGTGTTGAACTCCTGAGCTCAAGTAATCCACCTGCCTTGGTCTCTCAAAGTGCTGGGATTACAGGCATGAGCCACTGCACCTGGCTGTCTCTTAACTTTATACTAGCCAACAGTATCCATCGACTGTACCATATAAATTGTTTCTCATAGACCTAACTGTGTGCTCAGATATAAGCTTCTACTTAATATGAATTGGTACCAACTAGTACATTTTTATTATCTATAGACTAGTCCCAAGATATTAGTTTGGTAAGAATCACTTGCAAATAAGGGAATAGAATTTATAAAATAACTTTAGTCTTTAAAAATTTACTTATGGAAGAGGAAAATGACTTTTTATAAATTTTATGGAGTTATAAGAATGCAAATCCAAGAAAGAGTAAGATTATTAGATCCACAGTAACACAACCTAAACATAAGTAAAATTATTAGATTCATAACCAGAGGAATAAAGGATGTAGTATCTATTTATACTTTCCTATTTTAGAAGTTATTAGAATACCTTGTTTTATGAGGTTGATTTTCCACTGGAAATGCATCTAATGAGGATTCCTTCTAAAATGTTTTGGCTATTTCAGATTCATATGCATGGGAACAACTACAAACAAAGCTTGCTTCAGCATTTCCCAGACATTCTTCCTCTGGAATATGGTGGTGAAGAATTCTCCATGGAGGACATTTGTCAGGAATGGACAAATTTTATAATGAAATCTGAAGATTATCTCAGCAGCATTTCTGAGAGCGTTCAATGAGAAGTTATTTCATGTGAATGGCTTCCTAATTAAAAACATGAGTGATATCCAACCTAGTTAAATGAATGAAAGAAAAGGAGCAAATCTTTTAAACTAATGCTTGCCTGATCTTTAAAAATGTAGAAATCTTCTGACATGAGGAACACAAGTGTTTGGAAAGATTTTTTACTTTTTAAATGCTTTTTTCTCTACTTTTGAAGTAATTAAATGGCAGTACATTTTAAGAGCATAAAAATTGGCGATTTTGTACTTGGAAGAGAACATGAAAGTTATTAGTAAAGTAGCCGTTCATGTGCATCTTTGTATGTTTCTAGAAAATTATATTTTTAAAAAGTTCTCTGATTATGTTAGTTTAGAAATAAATTTAGAAATATTCCATGTAAAAATATTCGCACAAGTCAACTGATGATAAAAAAATTAACACTTATTTTAAGTGGATGTCAGATTAAATTATAATTCATTATAATTAAAATCTGAATAGAGTTTTATAGTTATTCCTGTGGGCCAGCAA
Organism: Theropithecus gelada; assembly: GCF_003255815.1. Classification (NCBI taxonomy): domain Eukaryota; kingdom Metazoa; phylum Chordata; class Mammalia; order Primates; family Cercopithecidae; genus Theropithecus; species Theropithecus gelada. Next base: position 65,279,015 of record NC_037676.1, on the reverse strand, counting down.
GACATTTCATCTCAGGGAAATTTTATTTTAGTATATTAACACGATAGAAACTTTTTTTTTTTTTTCCAGACAGAGTCTTGCTGTGTCCCCCAGGCTGGAGTGCAGTGGTGCGATCTTAGTTCACTGCAACCTCTGCTAGGATTACAGGTGCACACCACCATTCCTGGCTAAGTTTTGTATTTTTACATAGAGATGGGTTTTTGCCATGTTGGTCAAGCTGGTCTCAAACTCCTGAACTCAAGTAATTTGCCTGCTTCAGCCTCCCAAGGTACTGGGATTACAGTCGTGAGCCATCGCGCCTGGCTACAATAGAAACTTTCAACTGAGGAGTCTATATACCATACTACTTTGTGTGGCATCTTTAGATCTCTATGAAATCATTCATGTTGATGTCATTGAGTAACAAAATAATTTAGAAAATACATCAGGCACAGTTGATGGCTTCTCAGTATCTGTTTTGCATTTTTAAACAAATCAAAAATGTAATTTTAACTTTTGCTTTTGGCTATTCTTATGACTACACAGAAAGGGATGGAATCATATTTAATTGTCTTATACATGAACTGTTTTTAGTTAAAAATAACATAACTACACAAAGGAAAGGAACTGTTTATATTTTTAAAAATTACTGTCAATTACATCTGGTATTTTTCAGACTATGCATAAAATAATATGAGTTTGACTATTGTATCAGAATATTTTAATCAAATCCTGCAATTTATATTAACTTAAAAAAAAACATCTGGTAGAGGCTGGGCGTGGTGGCTCAAACCTGTAATCCCAGCACTTTGGGAGGCCGAGGCAGGATGATTGCTTGAGCGCAGGAGTGGTAGACCAGCCTGGGCAACACAGGGAAACCCTGTGTCTATTTTAAAAATAAATAAATAACCGGTAAAGACATACTGTTTGTACTGCAGTTTATAATATTTCATTTATTAAGAAAGATATCATCTCAGCTTTATATTCAACATAGCTCTCAATTTATGACATAATTTTTGTACTTTTTATAAGTATTTTATAATTTCTTAATTTTGTTATAAACTTGAAAATGAAAGAATATGGGGTCCAAAATCTGTTGAACATTTGTTCAGCTAGTTAAGTTTCAACATTAATCATATACATTAATAGTATCTTTATGTAAGGATATGTGAAGGGTGTTTTTCTTTATAAGAAAATTAGTTTAATCAGGTAAGCTGATACTTATGATTATGCATATATCTATGATAAAATTGAAAGTAATTGTGGATGTTCTTTAGAGAACGTGTTTTGATTTTGACTTAGCATTGGGAAGCTAACAACACTATAATTTTTATTAAAAAACTAGACCCTGCCTGTTTTCTAAAAAACACTTTAAATTCTTTTAAAATAAAAGCATACTATTTAAAATTGTATAATTAAAAATTATAAATGAATAAAACCACTTAAAAAGAATAAACAGTGTGAATAACAAAAAACCTCTGGCTCACCCAACTTTTGTTTCTGGAAGATTTATATCACCAGTTCCACTTCATTTATTTTTGGCTATTTCAAACACTTTCTTATGACTCTGTGGAGGAGTGATTAGTTTAGTACCCAAATAAAGGATAACATTTTAAAATGTCTTTTAAATGTGATTTTTTGATGATAGGATCAATAGCAAATAGAATTAAGATAAGTCAATCAATCTAGGCATATTTTATGATGGAACTTGGTAATGTTTACAAATGAAGCAATTCACTGAAGAATATTAAAAGAAAATTGAAATGAATGGGTAAACGAACAAAGTGTCAAAGCAAGTAATTGTCTAATTGTCCATATTACTTTAGTGATTATACCAGAAGTGCCTTTTAAAAGATTAACTGTATTATGTGCTCATTGTGTTAACTGCACAGTAATTTATTTGTTTTAATATTGTTTGAAAGAAAATAAACATCTTTCACATAAACCATAGTGTACAAGTTATTTTTTAATTTTAAAATATAAATATGAGGCATTCTTTTTCAAAAACTGCTTTTCCTTACAGAAAAAAAAATCTTAGCACATCTATTTGTCCATTACTCAAGTGTCAGTTTTTTCTTCATAAGTTTAGTGACAGGCTGGTATTCCAGCTGCTTAGTTCAACACCGTATTTCTCTAATGTGTTTTGCTGTACATAAAGGGGACCACAAACTAATCCCTAAGCCATGTATAGTCAAGAAGTTAAAAGTTCTAAGCAAAAAATGCCATAGTTTGCCACTTAATCAGATAATTTTATTTTCTTTAATAGACTTCAATTTTTAGAACAGTTTTAGGTTCTCAGCAAAATTGAGCATGAAGTACAAGATAGAGTCATTTGATTTTGAAACAATATGCTATTAGCCTAGATCATGATTTAATTTGTCAAACTAGATTTTTTCTTACAGAAATAGCACTGAAGTCCTATTGCAAATAGCTTTATCTTTGTCAATGACCTAAATTAACACTGTAGATCATAAAACAGGTTAGACATATAACCAAGAACTCCAGCCAATTAGTCAGATGGTATTGTCTGAAACACTCCTTACTGGCCTTATATATTGAATTTTGCCATACCTAGATGCTGTGGAGGAACTAGAAATGAGAGCAATAAAATTAGGATTGGCAGCTGTACAACCCTACGACTTTTCTGGTTAGCAATGACATACACCATTCTTCTTCCACACCCATACCTAGCACTCAACGGACTGTTCTCTCTCTCAGGCAATCATATTAATCTGTTAAATATCTACTTTTGATAAGTAGACTGAATTAAGTACTACAGTGACTAGGAAAATTAATCAAATGCTGCGTGGGAGTGGGAAAAATATATTCCAAATAGCTAAAGTGCAGTATATTGTAAGGGCCATTAAAGTGATTCTAATAAAGTGTTTCAAGAGTTTAACAGAAGGAAAGATAATTTCCATGTAGGGTACTGAGGATGTGTTCTTTTTTTTTTTTTTTTTTTAATACTTTAAGTTCTAGGGTACATGTGCACAACGTGCAGGTTTGTTACGTATGTATGCATGTGCCATGTTGGTGTGCTGCACCCATTAACTCGTCATTTACATTAGGTATATCTCCTAATGCTATCCCTCCCTGCTCCCCACAACAGGCCCTGGTGTGTGATGTTCCCCTTCCTGTGTCCAAGTGATCTCATTGTTCAATTCCCACCTATGAGTGAGAACATGTGGTGTTTCGTTTTCTGTTCTTGCGATAGTTTGCTGAGAACGATGGTTTCCAGCTGCATCCATGTCCCTACAAAGGACACGAACTCATCCTTTTTTATGCTGCATAGTATTCCATGGTGTATATGTGCCACATTTTCTTAATCTAGTCTGTCACTGATGGACATTTGGGTTGGATCCAAGTCTTTGCTATTGTGAATAGTGCTGCAAAAAGGAGATATTATTTGAATCAAAGCCTTTAAGGTAGCAATGAAAACTGAGGAGAAGGATACTTAAAGAAAATAAATTGAGGAAAGACTTAGAGATCAGAAAGAGTAAGGCATGTCTGAGAAATAGTAAATAGCCCTGTAATTTAATGGCATGAGTTGTATGTCTTCTTTTTCATTTCTGAGTTTATTTGAATTTTCTCTTTTTTTTCTTAGTCTAGCTAATGTTTTGTCAATTTTGTTTATCTTTTCAAAAAACCAACTTCTTGTTTCATTGATCTTTTGTATTTTTTTGGTTCTCTATTTCATTTGTTTCTGCTCTGAATTTTATTATTTATTTCTTTCTGCTAATTTTAAGTTTTATTTGTTGTTGCTTTTCTAGTTCCTTGAGGTGCATCATTGGGTTATTTATTTGGGATTTAAAGGGACAGATAGACCCTAATATAATAATAGTTGGGGACTTCAATTCTTTACTCATAGCATCGGACCGATCATCTAGACAAAAAATCAACAAAGAAACATTGGATTTAAGCTGCACTTTAGAGCAAGTGGTCTTAATAGACATATACACAACATGTCATTCAACAGCTGCAGAATGTGTATTCTTCTCATCAGCATATAGAACATTCTCCAGGTAGACCATATGTTAGGCCACAAAACAAGTCTCAATTTTGAAAAAAATCATACCAAATCTCTTTACAGCCCATAATGGAACAAAACTAGAAATCAGTAACAAAAAAACCCTTGGAAACTGTACAAATACATGGAAATTAAACAACATCCTCCTGAATGACCTATGGGTTAATGAAGAAATTAAGAAGGATATTTAAAAATTTCTTGAAACCAATGAAAATAGAAACACAACATACCAAAATCTGTGAGATACAACAAAAGTAGTACCAAGAGGGAAATTTATAAGCAGAAATGCCTACATCAAAAAAGCCTCCTATTTTTGGAGGAAAGGGATGAGTACAGGAGAGTGGTTCATTTACCTGGAAAGATCCATGTGAATCAAATTATAAGAGGCCTTAAACACCAGCTGAAGGGCACTAAGGTGCATGAATTACTTATGTGCCAGGGACTATATTAGATTTACATACATGGCATCATTTCATCTTTGCAAAAAAAAAAAAAAAAAGGTTAAATGGCATTAGACCAATTTGCACATCCTTTGCTCAGAATCACAGAGCTTTGCAAGGCAGAATCAGACTGAACTCGGCTGGCCTGGCTATAAAGTCCACATATTCCACACCACCACCATGCTCCTGTCAGATCAGATTCTGCAGGCCATGGAGATCAGTGGCCATCAAATTCTATCAGTCTTACCCAGAAATGTCTGACTCTGATCCATCTCTGAGGCTTGTCATCTTTCATCCAGTCTTCTGCAATAGCTTCCTCTTGGACTTCAGGTTTTTCATTGTTCCTCCCTTTACCCCACGCTTTCCATGCTGCCTGACTTACCTTTCTGATCTTCAGGGGAGCAGCACTGTAAGTAGGGTAAACTGCTAATTGGCACCCAAGGCCCTTCACACCCAGGAACAACCTGTTTTTTCATTCTTACATTGTAGGACTCAACTCCACCTATACTCCAGGCACACCAACCTTTTCACCACTGTGACAATATCATCCCTTCCATATAAGACACATCGGAACTGGCAGAAAGGAGTGGAGGAATGAGGTGGAAGGGAAGTGAGGAATATTTTGGACTCTGAACCTTTGTTCTTTGTCTCCTCTGTTCGACGCCCTTGTTCTGTCTGCTCATATAGAGATATAAGTCCTGCCCCGTTGTCCCCTCTGTGAAACATTCACTAACCATCCCCAGTAAGAATTCTTTGCTCCCACTTGTGTGTTCTCCTGTTTGAACTTACAGGCAGTTACCTGCCTCTCTCCTTTCTAGAAAGTATTCTTAAATGCAAACACTGTCTTTTCCATCCTTGTATAACCAGTATCTAACTAGTGTCTATCACAGGGTCAATACTCACAGGGTAGACATGGCATAGGCATATTTCTTGTTGCAAGGGTGGGTGACAGCCATCAGCGGGGACAGCCACAGGTCATACATAGTGCAAATGAAGCCTTGCACTATGCTAAATAGAGTATCATTTACTGAGAAGTTGGGATGACCTCAACAGCCCCTCATAAGCTCTTAGACTTGACTTTCTCCCTCTACTTTTTCCCACTCATTCTAAGTGTTAGCTGTCTTACAAAAGTTCTTACCCACTAGTCTTTATTTCCATCTCTAGCTTCACTCCAATGTCTCTGTTTTAAGTATCTTAACAAATTAGGTTTGATTTTTAATTTCAATTCTTTTAATCTCATATATATTCATAAATATTATAGGCTGGTCCCTAAGGGGTTGTTCAGGAGAATCATTAACCATTGTTAAATAAAAACCTGTTGCAATTTGCTTTTCTGTGTGGCTCTCTCTCCAGTCAACAATAAAACATGTGCTGCTGCTGCATTGAGCTCTTTTGGTGGGTTTCCCACAGCAGAACTTTGCTGTGCACTGTATCCCTCTCTTTCTCAGAGAATCATGCTCTTGGGAAGATGTGGGGGTCTGAGATGGGAATGGTCAGGCATAGCCCCTGCATTGTACCGGCTATCCTTCCCTTCTGCTCAGTCTCATCCACTCATGACTCAGGCCAGCCTCATTTGAGGAACTTCAGTCCATCGGTCACTTCTGAAAGTGTCTGAGATCCAATATTACCTGAATTCAGAAGGTAGATGACCCCTCCTCAGTTCAATGGTGATTGTTAACACTCCATATTTACTTCAAACTGTTGCCCACAAGGGACATAACATCATTAAACCCAACATAAAATTAACAGACCTCAAGTGCCTAGAACATATCTCCCTTGAAGGACACACTTTGTCTCCTAAAAGAATTAAGATTATCATCACTTTCCTTTCCCCTAAGGCCAAAAGACAACTCTGTTTCTAAAATACATAGGCTAATGCCAAAACTGGATCCCTAACTTTTCTGCTATTGCTCCTCCTTGAGTAGACTGTCCTAAAACCCTTTAATTGGGCTTTTGAGTCTGCATTTCAAAGCCTCAAGTTCTCTCTATCCTCTTCCCTCACTGCTAGATGCCCCAATTACTCATTAACCTTTCCCTTTTTATACACGAAAGGGATGGATATACTTCAGGTGTCCTCAGCCAAATCACAGCTCTCTTCTTCACCACCAAAACTGCTGCAAGACTACAAAGCATACAACCTTAGGTTCACATTTCATAATTTAAAAAATACAAGCCTTCAAATAGAAATTCACCCCAAAAGGAAACATTAAATTGGAGGTCTTTCAAGAGCCCCTAGAAGCAGATGATGACATGAGGAAGACTGCTTTCCCAAGAACAACTGCATGATGCCATCAGGTGGCTGACTTCTACCCAAGACACCAGAACAAGATCTCCCTATTTTTAATTCCCTCCATATTCTCCCTTTGTGTCCTTCTTATTGTCCTTATTATCCTTTTGCACTCATAAGTACAAAAGATTTCTGAGGCAAGTCTGTTCTTTTCCTTTTTGCCCTCCCTACCATTTCTTTCTTCTCTATTTCCCATTTACCTACCTTCAGAAAGGATGCTCAAAACTTATGGATGGCTTGTACTGAAGATATTACCCAATCTTAAAATCTTTCTTAAAATCATTGCTTTTATTCATCCTTTTCTTTCTTGGACCAACCATCTGATATAGTTTGGATCCGTGTTCTCACCAAATCTCATGTTGCATTGTAGTCCCCAGTGTTGGAGGTGGGACCTGGTGGGAGGTGGTTGGATCATGGGGACAGACTTCTTGTGAATGGTTTAGCACAACACTGTTGATGCTGTTCTTGTAATAGTGAATGAGTTCTCATTTTTGAGATCTGGTTTTTAAAAAATGTGCAGCATCTGTGCCCTCACTCTCTCTTGCTCCTGCTCCTGCCATGTGAGACGCTTCACTCCTTTTTACTTTTCACCATGATTGGAAGCTTCATGAGGCCTCCCCAGAAGCAGAAGCCACTATGCTTCCTGTATAGCTTGCAGAACCATGAGCCAATTAAACGTTTTTTCTTTATAAATTGCCCAGGCTCAGTTATTTCTTTATAGAAGTGCAAGACTTTACTAATATATCATCTTCCCCCAAATTATTCTTATCATTTTTAAAATCTGCATAGTTATTGATTTAGCTGTTTTCCTCTGCACAATGTTAGGAAATTCTTCCTATATTTCACATCAATCACACAAGTATCCAAATAGAATCTGAACCACTTTTATAAAAAGTCATTTTTATTTCTCTCACAATTTTATAGACAGCAGTGTTCTAGATTCTAGTTTCTGGCTTTATAGGATTTATTGTGTCAACTCCGATGACAGTACTTGTAACTATTAGTCATTTTCCCACAGAAAATACAATGTTATATGAAATAAGTTTACCATGGGGAATTGCCATGCAGAGACTAAAGATTTACATATGGAAAAGTACCAATCAAGATATTCCCCTTATAGCCATACTGTTTCCTCAACCTAGTATAGTGGAAGAGAATTGCTCCCACTTCACTTGGTTAGCCATAGAAGACAACTATTTCATTTATGGAAGAGGAAACTACTGGTATCTCCTAGAACACTGGACAGGCTGGTGTTATCTAGCCAATCTTGTCAACCCCTACCATATATATAGCTCAATTACCTTCTTAAACTATTTAAATTCTTCTCTATCCCTTTTAATGTCCATCATTGGTCTTGATGGTGCACTAGTAACTGTGCCTCCTGAAAATGTAGAGGTCGGCACCAAAATATTACTGCATTCTTCCTTTCATTGTTAGAGCTCAGAGACCCTTGAAAATGAAGCTGAGATAGTAGGAAATCTCCAGAACTTAAAGCTGCATTTGATCACATTTAGGCCACTTTTTTGCCTGGAGCAGCTGCAGTATGGGATACTCAGAGTGAAGAGAAACTCTCACATGTTCCAAGATGTAATATGGGAGATGACCATCACTGCAAACAACCAAATAAAGAACTTCACTCTTTCCACCCCAGAATTTCAAAAGACTCAATACACAGAGTTCCACAACTGACTGGCATTCAATATGACCTTGGCATCTAGAGGTGAGACATGTTTTCTTTGGAAGCAGCTGCTGCATGATTGTTATCTAAAATATCTCTGACCTCTACATCATAAACTAGAATATTTAGTTGCTAATGAGGAAATGTATGCTGCTGCCACCACAATCCTAACTCAATCAAAAAAGGACCTCGTCACATGAATTTCCTGGAATCCACTAGATTGGTTGCTTCCTGGCCTCAAGTCTTGGTTTTACTCCTTAACACACCTCTCATAGTTATTTTTCTGCTTTTGCTTATAAGTATCCCCTTGATTAAATGCCTTGTCTCCAGAGCCCTTCTCAGTTCCAGATCACCATCAGAGCATAATACAGGCATACCTCAGGGATATTGTGGGTTTGGTTCCAGACCACCCCAACAAAGCAAATATTGCAATCAAGCAAGTCATAATTTTTTGTTTGGTTTCCCAGTACATAGGAAAGTTTTGTTTATACTCTACTGTATTTTATTATGTGTGCAATAGCATTGTGTCTAAAAAAACCCCAATGTACACACCTTAAAAATACTTTATTGCTAAAAAATGCTAATGGTCATCTGAGACTTCAACAAATTGTATCTTTTTGCTGGTGGAGGGTCTTGCCTCAATATTGATGGCTGCTGACTTGATCAGAGTGGTAGTTGCTGAAGTTTGGGGTGGCTGTGGCAATTTCTTAAAATACAATAACAATGAAGTTGGCTGCATCAATTGACTCTTTCACAAAAGATTTCTCTATAGCATGTGAAGCTTTTTGTAGCATTTTACCCACAGTAGAACTTCTTTCAAAATTGGAGTCAATCCTGTCAAACCTGGTAGTTGCTTTACCCATTAAGTTTCAACAATGTTCATAGCAACTTCTCATCCAATCAAGTTTCATCATGAGGTTAGAGCAATTCAGTCACATCTTCAGGCTCAACTTCTAATTCTAGTTATCTTGCTATTTCTACCACATGTGCATTACTATCTCCACTGACATCTTAAACCACTCAAAATTATCCATGAGGGTTGGAATCAACTTCTTCTAAACCCCTGTTAATGATGGTATTTTGACCTAACCCCCTGAATCAGGAATAGTCTGTGAATGCATCTGATCCTGGGATTTTTTTTTTCTTTTTTCTTTTTTTCAGTTGGTAGGCTATTTATTACTGATTCAGTTTCACACTTCATTACTGGGCTGTCCAGGGATTCAATTTCTTCCTGGTTCAGTCTTGGGAGAGTGTTTGTGTCCAGGAATTTGTCCATTTCTTCTAGATCTTCTGGTTTATGTCCACAAAGGTGTTTATAATATTCTCTGATGATTGTGTGTATTTCTGTGGGGTCAGTGGTAATATCTCCCTTGTTGTTTCTAATTGTGTTAATTTTGATATTCTCTCTTTTCTTCTTTATTAGTCTAGCTAGTAGTTTATCTATTTTATTAATTTTTTCAAAAAAGCAGCTCCTGGATTCTTTTTTTTGTTTTGTTATTTTTCTTTTTTTTTGAAACGGAGTTTTGCTCTTGTTGCCCAGGCTGGAGTGCAATGGCACTATCTCAGCTCACCACAACTTCCACCTCCCAGGTTCAAGAGATTCTCCTGCCTCAGCCTCCTGAGTAGCTAGGATTACAGGCATTTGCCACCGTGCCCAGGTAATTTTTGTATTTTTAGTAGAGACGAAGTTTCTTCACGTTGGTCAGGCTGGTCTTGGACTCCTGACCTCAGGTGATCTGCCCACCATGGCCTCCCAAAGTGCTGGGATTACAGGTGTTAGCCACCGTGCCCTACCTCATTGATTTTTTTAATGGTTTTTGTATTTCAATCTCCTTCAGTTAATGTCTGATTTTAGTTGTTTCTTGTCTTCTAGTTTTGAGGTTGGGTTTCTCTTGGTTCTCTAGATCTTTTATTAAGTTGGTAAAAGTGTGATTGCAGTTTTTGCATTGTTGGAATTTGATGTTTGATGTCAGAACACATTCTTAAATAAATGTGGTTATGTTGTACATTGTTTTAATGCACATTTCTTGCTTTTTTTGCTAATGACTTATCACTTGCTGTTTATTTTATGTTTATTTTAGACTCTGGAAATGATGTTAGACAAAAAGTAAATTCTAGCTGTTTTCTTATTCGAGTTCAAAATGGGTCATAAAGCAGCAGAGACAACTTGCAACATCAACAATGCATGTCGGCTAGGAACTGCTAGTGAATGTACAGGACAGTGGTGGTTCAAGAGGTTTTGCAAAGGAGACAAGAGCCTTGAAAATGAAGAGTGTAGTGAACTGACATTGGAATTTGACAATGACCAATTGAGAGCAATTATTGAAGCTGATCCTCTTATAACTACATGAGAAGTTGCCAAAGAACTCAACATCAACCACTCTATGGTCATTCGGCATTTGAAGCAAATTGGGACAGTGAAAAAGCTCAATAAGTGGGCGCCTCATGAGCTGACTGAAAATTTTTAAAAAGTCATCATTTTAAGTGTCATCTTCTCTTATTCTATGCAACAACAATGAACCACTTCTCAATCAGATTGTGATGTATGATGAAAAGTGGATTTTATGCCACAACCAGAGACAACCAGCTCAGTGGTTGGACCAAGAAGAAGCTCCAAAGCACTTCCCAAAGCTGAACTTGCACCAAAAAAAGATCATGGTCACTGTTTGGTGGTCTGCTGCCAATCTGATCCACTACTATTCAGCTTTCTGAATCCCAGTGAAACCATTACATCTGAGAAGTATGCTCAGCAAATCAATGAGATGCACTAAAAACTGCAGTGCCTGCAACTGGCATTGGTCAACATAAAGGGCCCAAATCTTCTCCATGGCAATGCCTAATCACACGTCACACAACCAAGGCTTCAAAAGTCGAACAAATTGGGCTATGAAGTTTTACGTCATCCACCATATTCACATGACCTCTCACCAACTAACTACCACTTCTTCAAGTATCATCCCCAAGACTCATAATTATCAGTCTCCAAGGTCAAAATGAAAGAAAAAATGGTAAAGGCAGCTAGAGAGAAAGGCCAGGTTTTCTACAAAGGGAAGCCCATCATATTAACAGCCAACCTCTCAGCAGAAACCCTACAAACCAGAAGAGATTGGGGGCAAATAATCAAAATTCTTAAATAAAGAAATTACAATCCAGAATTTCATATCTGGCTAAACTAAACTTCATAAGTGAAGGAGAAATAAGACCCTTTCAGACAAGCAAATACTGTGGGAATTCATTACCACCAGAGCTGCCTTACAAGAGTTCCTGAAGGAAGCACTAAATATGGAAAGGAGAGACTGTTACCAGCCAGTACAAACAAAAAAACACTGAGGCACGCAGACCAGTGATACTATAAAGCAACCACGTAAACAAGTCTATGAAATAACCTGCTAACATCATGACAGGATCAAATCCACACATAACAATACTAACCTTGAAAGTAAATGGGTTAAGTGCCCCAGTTAAAAGGCACAGAGGGGCAAGCTGGATAAATAACCAAGACTCATTGGTATGCTGTTTTCAAGAGACCCATCTCACGTGCAATGACACACATAGGGTCAAAATAAAAGATGGAGAAAAATCCACCAAGTAAATGGAAAACAACAACAACAAAAGAGCAGGGATTGCAATCTTAATTTCAGACAAAACAGACTTTCAACCAACAAAGATTTTAAAAAACCAAAGAAGGGCATTACATAATGATAAAAGGTTCAATTCAGCAGGAAGACCTAACTATACTAAACATATATGCACCCAACACAGGAGCACCCAGATTCATAAAGGAAGTTCTTAGAGACCTTCAAAAAGACTTAGACTCCTACACAACAATAATGAGAGACTTTAACACTCCATTGATGATATTAGACAGATCATTGAGACAGAAAATTAACAAAGATATTCAGGGTCTGAATTTAGCACTGGATCAGAGGAACCTGATAGACACCTACAGAACTCTTCACGCAGAAAAAACAGAATATACATTCTCATTGCCACATGACATATACTTTAAAATTGATCAGATAATCAGAAATAAAACACACCTGAGCAAATGCAAAAGAACTAAAATCATAATCTCTTGGACTACAGTGCAATGAAATTAGAAATCAAGACTAACGGCAGGGTGTGGTGGCTCACACACGTAATCCCAGCACTTTGAGAGGTCAAGGTGGGTGGAACACCTGAGGTCAGGAGTTCAAGACCAGCCTGGCCAACATGGCAAAACTCCGTCTCTACAAAAAACACAAAAATTAGCTGGGCATGGTGGCATGTGCCTGTAGTGCCAGCTACTCAGAAGACTGAGGCATGAGGATTGCTTGAACCCAGGAGGTGGAGTTGCAGTCAGCCAAGATCTTGCCACTGCACTCTAGCCTGGGTGACAGAGTGAGACTCCTTCTCGAATAAATAAATAAATAAATAAATAAATAAAAATCAAGACTACGAAATCTACTCAAACATACGATTGCACAGAAATTGAATAACCTGCTCCTGAATGGCTTTTGGATAAATAATGATATTAAGGCAGAAATAAAGAAAATGAGAACAAAGATACAACCTACTGGAATCTCTGGGGCAAAGGTGAGGCAGTTTTAAGAGTGAAATTTATAGCACTAAACACCCACATCAGAGAGAAAGGTCTCAAGTTAACAACCTAACATTACAACTATTAGGTTGGTGCAAATGTAATTACGGTTTTGGACCATGAATTTTAAATCATTATAACTAGGCTCAAACATATCTTTATTATTATGTAATGCCATTCTTCATCTTTTTTTATTGTTTTCAGCTTAAAGTCTGCTTTATCTGAAATTAAAATATGAAACCCTATATTTTTTCCTTTTGCTTGGTAGATTTCCATTTGTTTGTTTTCCGTTTGCTTGGTAGATTTTTCTCCATCTGTTTACTTTGAAACTATGACTGTCATTGCATGTGAAATAGGTCTCTTGAAGACAGCATATGATGGGGTCTCGCTTATTTATTCAAGTTGCCACTCTGTGCCTTTTAAGTGGGGCATTTGGCCCATTTACATTCAAGGTTAATATTGATGTGTGCAGATTTGATCCTGTCATTGTGTTGTTAGCTGGTTGTTATGTATACTTGAATATGTAATTGCTTTATAGTGTCAATGGTCCATGTATTTAAGTGTGTTTTTGTGGTGGCTGGTAATGATCTTTTGTTTCTATGTTTAATACTCCCTTAAGGATCTTTCATAAAGTAGGTCTAGTGGTAACAAATTCCCTTAGCATTGGCTTGTCTTTTAAGATCTTATTTTTCCTTTGCTTATTGAGTTTAGTTTGGCTGGATACAAAATTATTAGTTAGAATTTCTTTTCTTTAAGAATGCTGAATATAGGCCCCCATCTCTTCTGGTTGTAGGGTTTCTGCTGAAAGGTCTGCTGTTAGCCTGATGATATTTCCTTTTTAGGTGACCTGCCCCTTCTTTCCAGCTGCCTTCAACATTTTTTCCTTCACATTGACCTTGGTGAATCTGATGACTATGTGTTTTGGAGATGGTCATCTTATACAGTATCTTTCAGGTGTTCTCTGCATTTCTCATATTTGAATGTTCTTTCTAGTGAGGTTGGAGACATTTTTGTGGTCAGTATTCTCAAATATGTTTTTCAAGTTGCTTGATCTTTCTCTCTTTTTCAGGGATGCCAATTAAGTTGTAGTTTAGTTCTCTTTATATAATCCCATATTTCTCAGTGGCTTTGTTTATTCTTTTTTCTTTATTTTTGTCTGACTGAGTTGATTCAATGAAACAATCTTTGAACTATGAGAGTCTTTCCTCACCTTGGTCTATTCTGCTGTTAATACTTGCAATTTTATTATTATATTATTTTAGTGAGTTTTTCAGCTCCATCAGATTGGTTTGGTTCTTTCTTAAAATGGTTATTTTGTCTTTCATCTCTTGTATGATTTTATTTCAACTTTCTCCTGAATCTCAATGATCTTCATCCCTATCCAGATTCCAAATTCTATGTCTCTCATTTTAGCCATTTCAGCCTGGTTAAGAAACATTGCTGAGGAGTTACTACTATCATTTGGATGTAAGAAGACACTCTGACTTTTTGAGTTGCCAGAGTTCTTGCACTGGTTGTTTCTCAGGCCAGGAACACAGTGGCCTGATGTTCCTTTAGTCTTTAAAGTTGCTGTCTTTTGGATGGGGTTTTTTGCTTTTATATTCCTTAATACCATAAGAGTTTGACTGTGGTATAAGTTGGGTTTAGTTGACTGGTTTTCTTTCTGGAAGATTTCAGGGGACCAAAGCTCAGCTAAGTACTCTTGAGCTGCTTGCTGTAATCCTGGACGTCTAGTACCAGGCCCATAGGTTTGTTCTCTGGCACCTTGAGGTTAAGCACCTACTGCACCTTAGGGGTTAAGGTGCTCCCAGTCTGCTGGTAACAATACTCTGATGAGGAGTGCCAACCAAAGCACTTTGTCAGGGTGGTGGCAGTGGAGTCAATGCTTGCACATGCATGTCAGGAACAGCTATCAGTGGTGTCCAGACAAAACTATTAAAACCAACTATAGCTATGCAAATTATTAATGAATACAAATTACCAAATATGTAAATTTTGACATCAAAATAATGAAATGTGGGTGGGAGGGAGTGAAAGTGTAGAGTTTTTATATGCAATTAAAGACAAGTTTTATCAGATTAAAGTAAACTGTTTTAAGGATAAGCTATATTATGTAAGCCTCATGGTAATCACAAAGCAAACATTTATAGTAGTTACACACAATATAAAAAGAAAGGATAAAAAGTATACAACCATACAAAGCCACCAAACCACAAAGGAAGATAGTAAGAGAGAAAGAAGGAAGCAAAAGACCTATAATACAATCAGAAGAGAAATTACAAAATGGCAGTGGTAAGCACTTACTTGTCCATAATGACTTTCAACGTAAATGGATTATACTGTCCAATAAAATACATGGAGCAGCTGAATAGATTTAAAAAAAGCAAGATCTAATCATAAGCTGCATACAAGAGACTCACTTTAGTAATAAGGACACACACAGACTGAAAGTAAAGGGATGGAAAAGATATTCCATGCAAATAGAAACGAAAAGAGAGCTGGGGTAGCTATACTTATATCAGACAAAATAGATTTAAGTTAAATACTACAAAAAGAGAAAAAGAAGGCCATTACATAACAAAGAATTTAAATCACCACAAAGACATAACAATTGTAAATATACACCTACCTAAGATCAGAGCACCTAAATACACAAAGCAATTACTAAATGATCTAAAGGAAAAATAGAATTTAATAATATTACAGTAGGGGCTCTCCATATTCCACTTGCAATAATGGACAGATCGTCTAGAGAGAAAATCCATAAAGAAACCATGGACTTGAATTACACTTTAAATAGACCAAATAGAAATACACACAACACTGTATCCAATAGCAACAAAATAGACATCCTTCTTAAGTGCACATAGAACATTCTCCAGGATAGCCCATATGTTAATGCACAAAACAAATCTTAACAAATTTAAGAGAATTGAAATCATATTAAGAATCTTTTGAGATCACAATGGCATGAAATCAGAAATCAATAACCTCCAGGATTACAGATATCTTGGAAAATACACAAATGTGTGGAAATGAAACAACATTCTCCTAAACAACCAATAGGTTAAAGAAGAAAGCAAATAGAAGATAAAAAATTACCGGCCGGGCGCGGTGGCTCAAGCCTGTAATCCCAGCACTTTGGGAGGCCAAGACGGGAGGATCACGAGGTCAGGAGATCGAGACCATCCTGGCTAACACGATGAAACCCCGTCTCTACTAAAAAATACAAAAAAAAAATAGCCGGGCGAGGTGGCAGGCGCCTATAGTCCCAGCTACTCGGGAGGCTGAGGCAGGAGAATGGCGTAAACCCGGGAGGTGGAGCTTGCAGTGAGCTGAGATTCGGCCACTGCACTCCAGCCTGGGCGACACAGCGAGACTCCGTCTCAAAAAAAAAAAAAAAAAAAAAAAAAAAAATACCAAGATAAAAAAAAAAAAAAAAAAAAAAAAAAAAAATTACCATGAGACAAACGAAAATGTTAAGACAATATATCAAAACTTATGGGAGACAGCAAAAGCAATCTTAAGAAGGAAATTCATAGCAATGAACATCTATATCAAATAAAGTAAGGTTACAAATAATCTAATGTTACCACTCAAGAAACTAGAAATATAAGTATAAACTAAGCCCAATGATAGCAGATGAGAGGAAATAACAAAACTCAGCACAGAAATAAATGAAATAGAGACTAGAAAAACAATAGAAAATGTCAACAAAACTAAGTTGGTGTTTTGAAATGATAAACAAAGTTGACAAACCCATGGCTAGACTAGGAAAACAAGAGACTACTCAAATAAGATCAGAAGTGAAAGAGGAGACATTACAATATGCATTGCCTATATCTACTATAATAGACATATATACACACACAAATCAATATGTGATACACCACATTATTAAAGGATGAAAATCATATAATGATTTCAATACATGCAGAAACAACATTTGAAAAAACTCAGCATCCTTTTATGATAAAATTCTTAACAAATTGGGTGTAGGTATGGAGGGAATGTACCTCAGCACAATAAAGGTTACATATGACAAACCCTTAGCTAACATCATTCTCAATAGTAAAACACTGAAAGCTTTTCCTCTAGTGACAAGACAAGCATGCCTATTCTCACCACTTCAATATAGTACTGGAAGTCCCAACTAGAGCAATTAGGCAAGAGGAAAAATTGAAGCCTAATAGGAAATGAAGAAGTGAAAATATCTCTATTTTCTGATGACATGATCTTATATGTAAATCCACCAAAAAATTATTAGAACTGATAAATGAACAGTAAAGTTGCAGAATACAAAATCAACATATAAAAGTCAGTAGCATTTTTACATACTAATAACAAATTAAAATGAAATTAACAAAACAATCCCATTTAAAATAGTAACAAAACACTAAATACTTAGGTGTACATTTAATGAGTAAGCAAAAGTCCTGTACACTGAAAACTATAAAACACATGAAAGAAATTGAAGAAAATACAAGTAAATGGAAAGATACCTCATGTTCACGGATTGGAATAGTTAATATTGTGAATGCGTCTATACTACCTGCAGCAATCTACAGATTCATTGTAATCCCTACAAAAATTCCAATGTCACTTTTTTCACATAAATGTAAAAAAATCCTTAAATTTGTATGAAACCACAAAAGACCCCACATACCTAAAACAATCTTGAGAAAAAAAAATCAAAGTTGAAGGCATCATACTCTGTGATTTCAAGACACATTACAATTATAGTAATTTAATCAAAATATCATTGTACCGGCATAAAAATACGGGCATTGACCAATGCGCCAGGATCGAAGGCCCAACACATATGTTGTCAATTGATTTTTGACAAAGGTGTCAAGAACACACAACGGGGAAAGGGCATCTTCTTCAATAATCAGTGTTGGGAAAAACTGGAAATTAGATCCTTATCTCTCACCATGTGCAAAAATCAACTAAAGTGAATTAAGCACTTAAATATGAGACCCGAAACTGTAAAATGACTAGAAGAAAACATAAGGGAAAAGCTTCATGACATTGGTCATTCATATTTAATATTTTGCTATTACAAAAAGATGCTCCAAAAAGCATACTTACACATATTTTTTGTTCACAGGCACATGCATTAATCTAGATACATACTTATATCTAAGAAGTACTGGGTTACAAAATATGTAGATCTTCACCTTTACCAGATATTGCTTAATTTTTCTCAAAAATAGTTACAATAATTACAATTCCACCAGAAATGCAGAAAACTCTCATTTTACTACATCCTTCACTTATTATCAAAGGCTTACATTTTTGTCAATTTACAGAAACCTGCTTCCAAAGACCGAGGAAGCAGGGAGACTAAAGAGGCTGACCAATCCAGTTTCTCAGAAAGAAACACTTAATAGAGACAAACAGAAGCAACCCTTGCACTTGCTCTCCTGAAAGTATGCTTTATTTAGCAAGATATAAGGGTAAAAAGAAGTGCGACTAGTTAGCTCTCAGACTATTGTGATCACTGGGGACGTTAGATAAGCATCTTTATGAGGGATTACGTATGTATGTTATGAACATTGTTTAAAGACCTTTGCTGCAGAACACTTTGGTATGCAGTGGGTCAAACATCAGTTCCCAAGATAGTTTTGCTTCAAGTTGGTGTCACTCTTGCCACGAAACAGGCTGTTTTTCTGCACAGTCTAATGGATGTGACATATTATCTTGTCTTAACTTGCATTTTTCGGATGACTACAGAAAGTTTGGCTTGCTGTTCACATTTTTTCCATTTTTCTAGCGTGTCATTGTTCTTATTACCTCTTTGCATATTTTAGAAATACTTTATATTTTATAACTACGTTTTCCAAGTTTGTGCTTTAACTTTAATTTTCTCAGTTATTAGTCAATTTTTAATTAACATTTTTATTTTTAATGTTTTTTGAAACTTCCGACCGCCAAAGTTGTGAACACATATTTCTATATTTTCTTATCAAAGTATAATATTTTGCCTTTCGTATTTACATATTCACTTCACCTGGAGTTTATTTTTGTGTGTAATGCCAGGTAAAAAATTTTTCCTACGTGGATAATCAATTATTTTGGCACCACAAGTTCATATTTACAAGGCTACTTGTCTATTTAATCATGCTCAAAACCAGCTCGACCCTTTCATGTCTTTCATCACATCCTTTATTGCTTACCTCTCACCACGCCCTTCTACAGTAGCATTATTTCCTTGTTAAACCAGACCATTCACTGCATTTACTCTTCTTGCAATATGCTAAAACTGTACCTATTGTCTCTATGAGTCATGTTTTCTGCCTTTTTTCCTTACTAAATTTAAACCTCTTGTGAAAAAGACATTGTCCAATTTATATTTTCACCTTTAATACCGAGCATTGATGTAGTAGGTTTTCAAATATTCTTGTTTTATTCTGAATTTAAGTTGGCCCTTATAGATGGGAAATTTCACCTAGTACGAGCTATATATCCATATATTTAGGAACAATCACAACAGTTTTAATGAATAGGAACCAGTCATCTTTTCTGCCCTGGTGGATAGGCTACTTAGTGGTCGTCGGTGGATGGCGCTGAGAGCGGTTGATCAAAGGAACTGACCCCGTTTGCAGGCGTGGCCTGGGCGTGCTCGCTTCGCAGTAGAAGCTGGGAGTTGGGCCAGTTCTGAGCCTAGTGATGCGCCTGTGTATGTGTTCACATCGCCGTCCAGTCTTCTTCACTTCCTACAGATGCCGGGACCCCCAAAACAGCAAGATGTGGACATTCACATTCGAAGACACAGGCTGTCCGGACAGCGAACGTTGTCACCATTCCCAGACATAGGGCCCCGACTTTCAAGTAGGCGGTGCGGTTGGCGCGCAGTTCTCAGGGGCCTTCTAGAATCTCCCGCCAGCCTCCCCGCTGCCTGGTTACCACACGCTGCCAGGGACACCCAACCTCCCCTCTCGAGGGCCCGGGTTGGCCGGCCCAGCTTTGTAGGGCTGATTGAAGGCCACATCGACATAACAGTTGAAAGGGAAGGACGCGGACACCACCCGGTACCCGCCCCAGGCGTTTCCAGAGTCTCCGGTTAGGTGACCCGTGGGGGTCGCGGTCGCGGACCGGGGACAGAGCAACGGGGCGGGCGCGCAGCGCGGGCCGCAGTCCCAGAGCCGCCCACCGCCGCCCCACGGCCGCCTAGCGCGCGCCGGGACTGCATTTCCCATAGGCCCGCGCTGCGGAGCACCGCCCACCCGAGCCCCACGCGAGTGCGCGGCCGCGAGGTGTCCCCGCCGCAGCCCCAGCCCGCCGGCCCGCAGAGCTTTTGAAAGGCGGCGGGAGGTGGCGAGCGCCATGGGGAGCCCGGGCCGCCTACTGTGCGTGCTGGGCCTGCTACTCTGCGGGGCGGCGAGCCTCCGGCTGTCCAGATCCCACGGTGACACCGCCAAGAAGCCCATCATCGGTAAGGAAGCTGTGCGGGGCCGCAGCATATGGGGAGGGGCTGGGTGTCGGCGCTGGGCGCCTCCCGCCGCCGCGCTCCAGCTGTCGCGTCCTGCCGGGGAAAAACCCCAGATGTGCTTGGCTTTTGGTGCAAGGAGGACCCCGGGCTGGGTACCGTTTGGATCGTACTGAAATGTACCTATTTGAAGTGTCTCGTTCATTCCTTTAGACTCATATGGCTCTTAAAGATGGGAGGGAGGAGGGTGCACCGTGAAGAATCCTGCGGATTTTCTTTTTTTGTACACAGCTAGGAATTTATACTAAAATAAAACATTTCTTTTTCGCACATAGTTGGGAATTTTTTACTCATTTACATCTACACGTTTGTGCATTACATTTGTCAAAATGTCTCAGGTTGAGGGCGTATTTAAAATACCAGTGCATTGTAATATAAAATCAAGAAATTAAGGTATAATTTGGATTTTGTCATGTTCAGTAGCAGAGGACAACAGTGGCTAATATCCTAATGTAGGTTCTATTTGATGTTAAAATGCAGTACATAATTTTTCATTTCCAACATATTTGTGTTTTAAAGAGATAGTGAAATCAGTCTGTGTTACCAAAACACACATTTGAGACAGGCCCAAGGAAGGCTACCTGGGAGAAATCATCCTGGGGTTAAAATTTGCCCAAATAAATTTGTGTGGAATTAAGATTAGTTTTATTTTGGCTGTAGGATTATGCCTTTCATACTATTTTTTTTTTCTATGAAGATTATCACTGTATTCTGTAACTAAACAGAAATTAGATGAATGTTTTTTCATATAGGTAGTGCCCAATTTTCAAATGGATTGCTTACTAATATTTGGAACTTATTTCATAGCTGTTTAACATGGTGATTTGCTTCTCCACGAACTAACTCAAGCTGTAATTAATGTAACAGTTTGCATATTGTGTGTCCAGAGGAGAGAAAAAAAGCAGAGGGGATTGTTTTCCCTTTCCTAGAATCAGGGGTAGCCCTGTGTCAAATATTTAAAAAAGGGACTTTGCTTTTGGTCACTGAGATCAGCACAGAATCGTTAACCGAGTACCGACTATGTACACAGTCTTGCTCTAGGAAGTGCAAAGGATTAAAAGATGACAAGGAAGCTACAAAAGTTATCAGATGGCCTTAAATTATTGGTGAAATTTTGGTCACATTTTGAGGGAGAGGGAGAACAGCTTGAGCTCTTTTCCCAGGGATGGGAAAAGTGAGTATGCTGGGCCCAGGGGAAGGGGAGATTTTGGTTGGAACTCACTTTGATGTACTTCTCTTTCTGGTAACCCTTGTGCTCCCATGATGCCCCATGTCACCTTTGTGGTACCTCACTCCATGTACCCTGTACCACTCCATTTCCTATGACATTCCTAGTTCTTTGTTCCCTAGTCAAACTTTGTAGTCCTTAGTAAAGATGATTTTACCTACCAGTAAGGACAAAAAGTCTTACGGAACAAATTTTGTCGTTTGATATGTTACCGGAATACCTGATGAATGCCAATTGTAAGAAGCTGGAAATACAAAAGTGAGTAATACAGACAACAGCTCTTCCTATCAGGTGGCCTACAGAGACACTGAAAGTGTTCCAAATGCTGAAGTGCTGAATGGTAGTAGGCACAGGTACTCACCCGACAGACGTGTTTTGATGTGTGCTGGTTGCTGTACTGTGCTGGGGCTGGGTTTCACTGGTAAAAGGAGGCCAGAGAGATGGGTGGGGCAGAGCACACAGGGTCTTACAGAGTTTATTAAAGTTTAGGGACCCACTGAGGTAGTTAAACAAGGTGGTGACACCTGCTTGCTGATCTGTCTCTCCCTGATCTCCTTTCCTATTGCTTTCTGCCTTCACTCACCTGGCTCTAGTAACATGGATTCCTTGCAATGTGACAGGCACCTTCCTGACACCTGGCCATTTCTCTTGCCATTCCTTTTTCCTGGATTCCTCTTTTCCCAGATATGTGAATATGGTTTACTCTGTCACCTCTCTGGAGTCCTGGCTCAAATGTCATGTTTTACCTTCTCAAGGAGGACTTGCCTGGCCACCATATTGAAGACACTGTCCTTTCCTCCACAGATGGGATCTCCTTCCCCACCTTCTTTCTCTCCTTAGTGCCTACGACCAGCCACTCTATATATTATGCCTTTTTATCTTGTTTATTGTTTGGCCTCTCTCCCCTCCCTGATACATATTTGATTTAATACACACAGGGTAGGGGTTTTTGTTTGGTTCTCTCATATTCATGTGTCCCCAGCACCTAGTTTGTTGCCTGGCATGAGGTATGATTCAACAGTATATATTGAATGACTGTAGGAATAGGAATGGTGATGTGATCCGATTTGCTTCTACGCGGGGAGCTGCTTGGAGCTTGAGGGATTTCTTAAGAAAAGATGTAAGAAGACCTTCTAAGAGTCTATTATCATAGTGCAGTGGGGAGAGGAGAGATATTGATAGTTTGGGCTAAAGTAATGTTGGAGAGGTGTGGATGGAAGATGTTTTCACTCCTTTGCTTCATTGTCAGGGAATCAGTGTGTCTGTGAGTATGTGTGGGAAAGGAGCGACAGTCTTGTAGATTTAAGGATCTGTATTCTTTAGATGGATTCTAGGTCTACAGTTGTGTGAAGGCTGCATGTGCTACTGAAGTCCTTCTTTGGGGGCTTATTTGGCTTCCCTGATGTGGTGAGAGATAGATCTACTTGAAACCAAGATTATCCTCCTCTGCTTCTTTCCCACAGCCTGTGGGTGGACTTGGAGGAGAAACTTCCTATTTAATTCTGTGAATTGAAATAATAAAATATGATATTTTTGCTGTGATAGATTTCAGTTTCTGAGCAAGAAGAAATTTGCTTGAAACTAAACTTTTTTTTTTGTTATTAGGAATATTAATGCAAAAATGCCGT
Source organism: Theropithecus gelada (assembly GCF_003255815.1). NCBI lineage: Eukaryota > Metazoa > Chordata > Mammalia > Primates > Cercopithecidae > Theropithecus > Theropithecus gelada. The sequence continues at coordinate 65,255,677 of NC_037676.1, read as the reverse complement.
AATAAAGTCATGAAAAACTATGGAAGATACTATATTGCTGCATCCTATGTAAAGTATTTGGAGTCTGCAGGTGCAAGAGTTGTACCAGTAAGGTATGATTCAGTGTTTTTTTAAATTTTACTCTGTAAAGAAATTGCTGCATATGGCCGGGTGCGGTGCCTCATGCCTATAATCCCAGCAATTCGGGAGGCCGAGGCAGGTGGACTACCTGAGGTCAGGAGTTCGGGACCAGCCTGGCCAATCTGGTGAAACCCTGTCTCTACTAAAAATACAACAATTAGCTGAGTGCAGTGGTGCACATCTGTAATCCCAGCTACTGGGGAAGCTGAGGAAGGAGAATCGCTTGAACCAGGGAGGTGGAGGTTGCAGTGAGTTGAGATTGTACCTGCACTCCAGTTTGAGCAACAGAGCAAGACTCCGTCTCAAAAAAATAATAATTACTGCATAATATCTCTAAAATTAGTGCTTTCTCTTTATGATTATATCGTTTAAATGCAGTAACATTGAACCTGATTTTTGCCACAAACATGTTGCTTAGAGTCTCTCATTGAGTGTGGGAAGCTGTGTGTTACCTGTAACGTCATTAGAGGTACTGTATGTCATATGCATTAGCATCAAGAATGAAATGATAGTTTCCTTTACCCCAGAAAAGGTGGTCCTCACAGATACTATGAAGGTAATGGAGTAAAAGAATCTAAAATTTATGCAAACTCAGAGTGGGAGAGGGTGGTTGTGGGGGTGTGAGATAAAAAATTACATATTTGGTACACTGTACATTACTTGGGTGACTGGTGCGTTGAAATCTCAGACTTCACCACTATACAATTAATCCATGTAACCAAAAACCAATTTTACCCTAAAGGCCATTGAAAAAAAATTTTTTAAAAAAATCTACAGTTTAACCAGCTTTATTTTATAATATTAGGATAAGAGAACACTTAGGGAATGAAGGAGGTTTTTAGAAAATGACTTTTAAAATACCTTCACACTCTACTTTAAAAGTTTGTAAATTACTAATGCATTAGAGTTGCTTCAGTGTAGATTATAGGTATTGCAGTTTTAAAGGCACTACATTATTTTTGTGATAAAATGCTCCTATAAGAATGAGATGATTCATCTCATATTTTCATTTAGAACTGAATTCTTCCCATATTTTTCATTTGGAAGGAGCTAACAACCAGAATCTTATATGTATTTATAATATCTTGTCAGCTAAAATTAATGTATTTTATAATCTTTCAGCACCCTCATCTAATCCATTTTGAGTGATTTCACACACAAAACACTATTTATTCTATACAACCTGTTTCTGTAAATAATTTCTCATCAAAAATTATAACAAAAGTACTGTTCAAATATACTACTACTAATAAAGCCAATATTACAATTTAGAGAATTGTATCACAAAATGGCTTTAGGTTTAGATTTATGAGAATTGTTTTCTCGTATGATCTTTTACATTTAAATTAACTGTTTCTACACCAAGATTACCATTTGCTTTTGATATTAGTCTTTCATATTTTAGTAGCATATCTAATTTTACAAATGACATTTTATTTGAAACCCATGTAACATCAGAGTTTTAGAGCTGGGTAAGAGGCTCTAGAGAGTCTTCAGAACAGTGTTTCCAAGTTTTCATCAAGGAAGCTTTTAAATGCAGACTGTTCTAGGATGTTAGCACTGACCATGTGCATGGGAGATAGGAGAGACAAAAGGCAGAACAGCCATAAAAAAGAATGAAATCATATCCTTTGCTGTGATGTGGATGCAGCTGGAGGCCTAAGTGAATTAATGCAGAAACAGAAAACCAAATACCGTATGTTTTCACTTATAAGTGGGAGCTAAACATTAGGTACACATTGAAACAAGGATGGCAGCAATAGATACTGAAGGCTACTAGAGGAGGAGGGGGATAAGGGCTGAAAACTTACCTGTTGGATACTGGACTCACTACCTGGGTGACAGGATCTTTTGTACCCCAAACCTCAGCATCACACAGTATACCCATGTAACAAATCTGCACACATACCCTCTGAATCTAAAATAAAAGTTGAAATTATACAAAATAAATGAAGTAAAATCATAAATGAAAGAGGAGACATTACAACTAATGCTACAGAAATAAAAAGGTTCATAAAGACTACTTACAAGAAACTGTATGCCAACAACACGTGTAACCTAGAAGAAATGAATAAATTGTTAGAAACACACAGTCTACAAAGACTGAATCATAAAGAAACAGGAAACAAACCTGTCACCGGTGAAGAGATTGAAATGGTAATCAGTAGCCTCTCAACACAGAAAAGCCCAAGACCAGCTGGCTTCACTGGTGAATTCTGCCAAACATCTAAAGCAGAATTAATACCAGCCCTTCTCACACTCATCCAAATAATTGAAGACAGTACAATTCCAAGAATGAACCCCAATGTAAACTAGGATTTGGGCAATTATGATGTGTCAGTGTGTTTTTATCAACAGTTAAAATGTACCACCCAAGATGTTAATGGAGGAAGCTATGCATCTTTTGGGGCAAGGGTTGTATAGGAAATCCTTAACCTTCCCTTAATTTTGCTGTGAACCTGAAATTACTCTAAAAAATAAAGTCTTTAAAAAAATAAAACAAAATGCCTTAAGGCAGGTAGACCAGTTTAGAGGTAGTTGCAGTAGGCTAGGTGTGAAGTGTTGAGGGCTTGGCTTAGACCGGTGGTGTGGGAATGATAGGTAAGTGTTGTTTAAAAAAAAATCACCAATATATGATGACTAATAAAAGGGCACAGGGAAGAAAAAATAGATAAGGATGATGGAAGTTTTGAAATCATGGGAGTTTTGAAACTGAATGACATTGCAGAATATTGGTATTTATGAGAGATGCTGAGAACGTGACTGTCAGCATATAGGTTAATTTCCAGCTTGGGTTCTCAGAGTTCATTTAAGGTATATTGTTGGAATCATGAGATCCTGTAGAAACAGTGTAATACATAGGGGCTAAGTTCACAGACTAGCCTGCAAAGGATTATCTGATGCAAAATAAGACTGAAATGATCATGATGATGTTAGGTTCATTTCTGAATTTTGGATGCTAGGAGTCAACTTCTGTGGTTTAGAAGTTAAAAGGAAGAGATGGGAGACCTGGGAAGCATTCTGAAATAGGTCAAGAAATTTGTCTTTGGTTTCCTTCTGCCTTCTTCCTGCCACCTTCTCTCTCAGGTGCTTGGTGCTCTCAGGTTGTCATAAATTCCCAGTGTGGGACTAGTGGAAAACAGAATGTCCTGCTTCCTCAGAGGTAGCATACAACAGCCCTTGGGCTGCAGCTTTTGGTTTAAAAATGTGTGTTGTTCACACAAATCAGGCTGGGCACGGTGGCTCAGGTCTATTATCCCAGCAATTTGGGAGGCCGAGGTGGGAAGATCACTTAAGCTCATGAGTTTGAGACCAGCTTGGGCAACATGGAAAAACCCCTATTTATAAAAAATTTTTTAAAAAGCCGGGAGTGGTGGCGTGCCCAGCTACTCAGGAGGCTGAGGTGGGAAAATCACTTGAACCCAGGAGGTGGAGGTTGCAGTGAGCTGAGATGGCGCTACTGCATTCCAGCCTGGGTGACAGAGCCGGACCTTTCTCAAAAAAAACCCCAAAGACCACAAATCAGACTTTATAAGAGTCTGAATTTTTGGTTTTTTTGAAGACAGTTATTTGGATTGGGTTTTAAATGGGGCAAAGACTCCCCATTGGCAACAGTGCTTTGCCATCCTTTTCATGCTGCTAAAACTGTGTCATTTGCCATCATCACCAGGCTTAAGCCATTTCCTGACAGTTAAGGAGAGAATAAACTGTTTCTCATACCTTGTTGAAAGGGGCTTTTGTTTCAGGAAATGTCTGACAATGTGCAACTTACAGTTATATTCTCTGCCAGGGCCCCTAGGCACCAGAGTTGTGACATGGCACACTCCTTCCCCTGTGACAATTAAGCCTCTTAATAGTGATAAGTGGGGACCAAAACTATAGTCATGGACAATGTGGGAGCCATTTATTTAGAATTAATGAAATGACTGAAACTAGCTTGCACTGCTAGCTGGCAGGAGTCCTTGGAGTGCAGCTGTGTGATCTAAATCCATTTTGGTCCGTGATGGTAGTGGTTGCCCATTCTGGTTTAAATATCCATGGGGAGAATTCTGGGTCCTGACTGGTTGGTTCCTTTTTATTGCCACAATCTGGGGAGATTAGATTGGCAGAATACTGGGTACATGTAGATTCATATTTCACCTCCCTGTCACTTCCCAAGGCAGGGCTACCTGTCAGTATTTCTCCACTTAAGACCATGGTAAGCACCATTCTGGTATTACCCATTGCTTTTGTGGCCCTCTGCCAGGAAGAGATTACTATGAACTTGTGAAAGACAGACCTGGACTTGCAAAGCTTGTTTGGACTTGAGAGTAGATCCCAAAGTTGTTTGCTGGCAAAACACAGCCTGTGTTCTGGATATCACAGGTGTCTAGTTAATAATCGGTGTGAGGGATCTCACCTCCCCCGAAAACTTCTTTGAGGGCAGAAATGGACTAGTTGACATCTAGTCATAAGTCTACTTCCTTTAGGGCAGGTTGAGAGGACAGGTACCATTTATTCTCTCGCAGAAACCAAAGGCTGCTAAATGTGGGAGAGTTCTTGCAAGGATTTCACCGACTTGGTGCTCTCTTCCCTTATTGTTGCATTTTATTGAACTTTTGGGAAAGCAAATGTCTTACTGTGACTTAGTAAATGTTGTCGCCGTATGTCACAGATTAATCCCATCTTTTTTTTCTGGAGAAAGGGAATAAAGTCACCAATAATATGGCAATTGTTAGGAGGCCCTTAAGGGATGTTTGATCAAGGGTCTTTCAGAGTAATTACCTGGGCATTTAGGCTGTTCTACAGTCATCTCTGTAGTCTGTCAATTCAGACTAGATCTGAACCGTCCTGATTTTGAAATGCAGAGTAGTCCCTAGACTCTTGCAACTAGTCTGTTGAGGTAAGATGAAGCAGAGACTTGACATCTATTTATATATTTTTTCATCTGCCAGAGCTGCCTGTAGTTAAATAGGCATGATAAATAAAGTTACTTAAAGGAGTCTTTACATAAAACTACTGACTATTCTTACATTTCTTTTTGTAGTTTTTGGTTAGTAGAGAAATTACTGGTGCCTAAATCTCACAGTCTTTAATGTTTTGCATACTAAAACATACTTCACAATATTAAATTACGTTAGATCACAGAAAAGCATATTTACTTGTCTGATTAGCAAAACAAGGATAGAATTATGTGGCTTTCAAGTGGTTTGCAAAAATGCCTCTAGGAAAGTAGATAATATTGTCTAGTAATTAAAAATTAGTTTTTATTTGGCTTTTTAAAAGTAATGTGGTGACTTCGTTTAGAGGTTTACTTGTAAGTTTCACAAATATAACAATAACTGTTTTTATTGTTTTCAGGCTGGATCTTACAGAGAAAGACTATGAAATACTTTTCAAATCTATTAATGGGTAAGTTGGCAGCATTGGTTTGATGTGGTATATGAGTGGTCTACATATATGTCTGCTTTTGTGAAGGAAATCATACAAATATTATACATGTTTCTTTGTAACTATCTTAGAGTGGTATAGTATTTTCTGAGTTCTTTTATAGGATATATTTTCTTGGGAGATGCAAAAGTTCTTCAAAAGAGGAAGAGGCAGGTTAGAAAATGTATAATTGTTACATAGTAGACACACATAATTTTTTTAAACGTGTGACTTAATCTTTGTTCTTTTAATGCTTGTCTTAAATGTTTGAAGCTACCTTGAATGGCATGGCATACTGCTTGCATATGGAGTTTATAAGTCCAAAGTCTGAGGATGTTGATTTTTTTTTTTTTTTCGGGTATATTGGAAAAAACTGTTCTGTTCTCTGGTTTCACCACAAAAGATATGTTAGCTCACAGAACAAGACTTCTAATCATATGAAAAAAAAATGTCCACCATTACTCTTAATTTTAGGAAAGAAGGCTAATTACAGCAGTCAAAAACATTTAATTACCAAGTTGACAGAGATCAGAAAATTTGCGTATACTCTATAGGGCCTGTGAGGAAACAGGCATGCCCATACTTCATTAGAGGAAATGTAAATCATGTAGTCTGTCTTGGGATAATGTTGCAATACCTATTGAAATTAGAAGTACATACACCCTTTGACCTGGGAACTTGAGGAGGAATTTTATTTTATAAGTATATCCCACATTGCATGAAGACTTAGACTCAAATATATGCATTGTGTTAGTAGTATTGTCTGTCACCCAGTAGTCCATCAGGTGAGAATTGGTGAAATAAAACAGACTATGTACATTTAATAGAATACTATGCAGGAATTAAAAAATGAGGTTATCTGTAGATGCTGACTTGGATCACCATTGTCCCCCATGTGAAAAAGGCAAGGCATGTGATGGTGTGTATAGCATACACCCCGCTTGCTTTTTGTTAAAAGTCAGGGTGAAGAGATATGCATATTTCTACAAATCAACACAGCAGATTTTAATGGCAGTCATTTCTGATTGGGAATAGGGTGGGAGGAAGTATTTTACTCTAAAACGTTTTTTAAAATGAGCTTTATTATTTTTACTTCTAAAACCATGTTAATTTATTGTTTCTTTTAAAAAGCCATGTTTACAAACACCGCATGTTCTCGCTCATAGGTGGGAACTGAACAATGAGATCACTTGGACTCGGGAAGGGGAACATCACACACTGGGGCCTATTTTGGGGAGGGGGGAGGCGAGAGGGGGGAGGGATTGCATTGGGAGTTATACCTGATATAAATGACGAGTTGATGGGTGCTGATGAGTTGATGGGTGCAGCACACCAACATGGCACAAGTATACATATGTAACAAACCTGCACGTTGTACACATGTACCCTAGAACTTAAAGTATAATAATTTTTAAAAAAAAGCCATGTTTGGAAAATTATTTGCTTTCAGTTCAGTTTGGTTCAGTTAATATTTACTGTAAAATCATTTTAATTTAGTAAAACATTTACAATGCCCAGTATGTGCTGTGTGCAAGGTACTTTGGCATGGACAAAGATCATTAAGTCTAGGCTAGAATGTAATAGTAGAACCTCAAAAATAGACCTTTTGAATCACTTCATTTTCTTCCCACCCTCTCCCCAATTGCATTCCTGTTTGGAGAGGAATCTGAAATCAAGTAGCAGTGTAGACAGTAATACATACTTTTGGGAGCTAGCCTGTCCATTTGATCAGTATGTCTTCATGCAAACCACCAAAATGAGTCCATTTTCTATCTTCCTCACTTGCTTTCTGCATTGCCACTAATTCTTGCTCCTGTAGGCCCCTTTTCTCTCTCATGTAGTCACTGAAAGCTGCACTCCAAAGTGGGTTAAATTGGGGGCCTTATTTATATCTCGGAGTGTCACCAGAAAATGAGCTGTATTCTAATGTGACTTCAAAAGCACCTTTATTGAGTCACTATTATGCATTGGACCCCATAGTATTTTGCAGGGGGAATAACAGAGATGAAAAGACAGAGCCATGCCTTAAGGAGTTTGTCATATAGGAGGGACAGTCAGGTTTTGCTGCATGAAAGGACTTTGGGGTTAGACATACCATATTTGATCAGAGGCAGCTTTTTAAATCCTAAGTTAATGTCTGTAAGCTGGAGACCTGGGATGCAAAACATAAAAATTAAAAAATACTGAGTTAATGGAAAGAGAGAATGCTAATGAGTCTTCCCTAAGCCACTTTTAATTGTGGGATTTTCTGCTTGGGTTTGTGGTAGATATTCTCCCACACAGATGCTTATATGTTTTCTACCAGACTGTGATCTTCCTAACAGCAAAACCACTCATGTTTGTCTCTCTAGGCAAGTCCTGAGTCTAGCTCGTGGAAGAAACAGAATATATTTCTTGAATAACAACAGTCTCACAAGTGATATTTCACATACCTCAAACTTGTATTTAAATATTTTCAAAATTTTAATATGTTTAATACCATTTTTCTTACCTCTTTTGAATATCCTTGGTTCTTTCAAGACGTTGCTATAAATTATAAATTTAAAAGTTTAATTTTAAAAGTTGATATAAAAACATGAAAATAGTTTTCTATATTTCACTTTTATAAGTGTGTAAAAGAATATCAAATATTTTTCATTGCCTCCTTTTCCTAGACTTTTTGTAGAATCGTAATTATGTTTCTTGAAAAAAATGTTCTAATACCATGTGTATTTCTGAAGAGACTCAGGGTGATAAGAATTAAGTTCTTGTAGAAATTTAATTCCAGCTTAAATATCTTTTTTATGACCAGCTTGTTCTTTATAGTTAAATTATTTGTGAGCTAAGTCCTACCCACCTGCAATTGATTTGGCATGACAGATCACCTTCTTTTAAACCTGGCTAAACCTGGAATTTTGTCCGTCTTTGATATCTAGCTCTGTGTACTCTTGCCCCTCCCCTACTTATTTACTTTTAATTTTCCCACACTCTATTTCATCAAATAAACTTTTTGAAGAGGTTTTTGGAAAATATTCTCTAAAGTGTTGTTAACTGCTGTAGTTTCTGAATGGCTGGGATTGTAAATATTTTATAATTTCTTTTTTGTTTTTCTAATTTTCTTCAAGGATCTTATTGCATATGTAGTAAGAAAAATTGTTTTAAAATAAAAAGATTGTTTTCTGTGTGTGTATGGGTCAGGGGTGGCAAAATACACCCTATTTGATTTATGTGACATCGTTTCAGAATCCTTTTCCCTGGAGGAAGTGTTGACCTGAGGCGCTCAGATTATGCTAAAGTGGCCAAAATATTTTACGACTTGTCCATACAGGTAAATATCAGTTATTGCTTGTTATTCCAGATGGATTTTTGTAAGTTTTGTAAGTTTTGTAAGTTTTAGTGAGAGTAGTTCTTGTTTTAAGCAGATGGTAATGCTCCCTTCAAAATTACCCTTAGCCTCATCATACCTTTAACCTTGAGGCACCTGTTCTTGGCTGCACCCAAATAAAAGTGTTTTCCACGTGCTTCATCTAATCCTGGGCTTCCAGAGACCCTTCAGAGCCCTGCTGACTGGTCCTCTCTTGATGCTTGTTAATGTGAACCATGTCCTCATGTGGTGTAGACATTTTGATGTCTCTCTCTGTCCTCTTATTTTATTTTATTTTTTGGCGGCATTGTTTCTGTGTTATTAATTCTCACTTCTTGAAATCTGTTCTTCTTCCCAACTCATTCAATCCTATTAGAACTTTCTTCACAGTTACCGTAGACTCCATGTTCTTTTACCAAGCAGAGCTTCTGAGCCTCTGACTTCTCCTTTGTAATGGTCACAGTGGGACTGCCTTTGTACCATAGCTCCAACCCTTACTGTTTCTCTCCTCAACTATTAACAGTGATTTTTAAATTAATCTTGCTAGCCCTAGTATCTTACCAATCCCCGCTTGTAATCTGTAGGCTTTTATAGTCTTTGGGTCAAGATATACATTGTGTCCACAGCTCATGTTTTCCAGCATGTGTGGGAGCTTGGTCTGAAGAGAGAGTAAGTGATAGCCTACTTATGGATCCTGGAGAATGCTTCAGAAATCCATGTGTAACTCAGGTGCCTGTTTGGTAATGACAAAAGATATGGCTAATTTTTATTTTGAAAAGTTTGAATAAACTTAGTTTTCTCTCTTTCTACTTGCAAAGAGTTTTCATGATGGAGACTATTTTCCTGTGTGGGGCACATGCCTTGGATTTGAAGAGCTTTCACTACTGATTAGTGGAGAGTTCTTATTAACTGTCACAAATACTGTTGACGTGGCAATGCCGCTGAACTTCACTGGAGGTAAGAGTACTCTTTCAACCCTCTAAAAAATATTTGCTGGGCAGGATTAGTAAGTAGCAAATATGAAAGTAAAAGTGCTTATTTTTATTTTGTTTTAGCCTCCCTGAAGAAAAAAATGCTTACAACATTAGCATTTAATTTATTTACACAGGTTGAAGATGTGAATTACCATCCTTATACTCATTTATGAGGATGACTTAAGGAATTGTGAATTTTAATAACTCATTGCTTCTAGTGATATCAGGACTGTGTGTGATGAAGAACTCTGAAATGGAATCTGGTTTTGAGTCCTAGTTTTCTCACTTTGACCTTGAGGAATCATTTTTACCTCTGAGGTTCAGTGTCCTCATTTGCAAAAGGGTCTAACGCTTAGGGGTTTTTTTGTGTGTGAGAATTAAATAAGTTTTTGGTTTTTTTTTTTTTTTTTTTTTTTTTTTAAGACAGAGTCTGTCACTCTGGAGCGCAGTGATGCAATCTCGGCTCACTGCAACCTCCATCTCCAGGGTTCAAGGGATTCTCCTGCCTCAGCCTCCTGAGTGGCTGGGACTACAGGCATGCGCCACCACACCTGGCTGAATTTTGTCTTTTTAGTAGAGACAAGGTTTCACCATGTTGGCCAGGCTGGTCTCAAACTCCTGACTTCTGGTGATCCGCCCACTTTGGCCTCCCAAAGTGCTGGGATTAGAGGATCCACCGGGAAGCGCTGTATTTACTCAGCAACCAGGAACTCCAGTGAGTTTTGGTATCTAGAGTTTTTACTGGAATGTTGTTATGAAATAATTGATTGAATCATTGCCTATGTGACTGAACTCAAATCTCCAGCCCCTCTTTCATACTTGGAGATTGATTGGGCTGGCTCGAAGTTTCAACTTTCTGATCATGAAGTTAGTGTTTCTAATGATTAGTCTTCATCCTGAAATATTTGAGGGACCCACCTTGAATTACCACATTAGCATAACAAAAATACTTTTATCACTCCAGGAATTCTAAGGGTTTTAGAAGCTTCCTGTCAGGAACCCAGGACGAAGACCAGAAAGATTCTTAATGATACCACTCTGTATAAGTAGATAATGATTGTTGTTGGTTACTTGATCTCTGAATGCTTAGAATTGAAGCCACCAGCTATTTCTGTTCTCTTGAGGATTTTGCAAGGAAAGTAGCAGTCATACTTAAAACTTATAGAATGCTTTATGCTTTTGAAAGCTCTTTCTTCCATTGTCTCACTTAATAATTGCAAAAACCCGGTGGGAAGTACATGTATTAGGTCAGAGTACTTTGGTTCTGTTGCCAGAACCCAGTTTATACAGAAAAGGAATGTTTCAGGGAGCTGCGATTTTCATGGAAGTCTCTAGCAAGAATAAGGGGCCTGGTTTGCAACAGCTGGCACTATCGCCTTGAAAACGTCAGTTTCTTTTTTTCAAAATCTGTTTGTTGGTGTTTGAGTCTGTGCAGTACCTTCAGGGTTGACCACTAAGATATATTGCTTTTTGATCTGTTTACTGAGTCAAAATTTCTTGGCTTGGTTCGTGTTCTTTTCTACATTGTTTTTATTTTTATTTGTTTGTCCCAGATACTTCTGAAAATATGTTGAAAGTTTTGGATCCTTTCCTGGGCAAATACGTACACCCATGGAAAGTTTTAACTGTTTTTCAGAATAGTCTGTGGAAATCTAGTTAAGATTCCCTGCCTGTTCTATAGCTTGCCAATACTCATATCAGAAGACTTTTACTTATTCATGTTAAAATTCTAGAAGAAAATTACTTATATCTGGAGCATATTTGAGTTTATGTTAAACACATTTTGTAACTTGATTGGAATACTTCTATGGAAATGATGTGTTTTGCTTATGATTTAGTCATCTTGATTATATCTTCATAATGGCTTCTCTTTGGGTGCAGATAAGCGATTTCAGTGGATTTTATTTTTTGTGTGTTTAAATTATTTCTCTTGTACTTAAATTATTTCAGGTCAATTACACAGCAGAATGTTCCAGAATTTTCCTACTGAGTTGTTGCTGTCGTTAGCAGTAGAACCTCTGACTGCCAATTTCCATAAGTGGAGCCTCTCCATGAAGGTATCACACTAATTACACAATGAAATTAATATGTTTAGAATAACTGCAGAAGTAATCATTTTGTTTTGTTTTCGTATTCTAGAATTTTACGATGAATGAAAAGTTAAAGAAGTTTTTCAGTGTCTTAACTACAAATACAGATGGCGAGATTGAGTTTATTTCATCAATGGAAGGTATATCACTTTAGCATGTACACTTTATTTCATTTATTTTATATTTTTGAGTTTTGATTTTGTATGTCTTAAAATCATGTTACTTTGGGGCCTGAAGATGGATGTTAGGGCATTTTCGGAGACAGGAGACGTGTTTTGTCCGTGTTTCAAATTAATTGCAGTTTTCCTGGGTATTTTCCTGAATGAAGTGGTGAAGAAGAAAAGTAAAAGAATAAAGGGGGTGGAGATGAAGAAAGAAATGAAGAAAATGACTTCTGTTTCTGGCAATATTGCAGATTAAATAACTTGATAGACTTTCCTTCAGCCAACAACAAAATAAATGTGGGTGATAACGGAAAAACATAGTAAATACGCTGATGAATTGGCAAACAAATAAAGATACTCAGGTTCAAAATTTTAAGAGTTGAGTGGAATATTTAAACCAGTGTTGTTACTGAATCAGGAGAACTTGAGACAGTCAGGACCCTCTACATGGAGCAGGACTTGGAAGGCTATACCTGCAATGTCAGGCTGAACTCAAAATACAGCTGGAATCTGCCCTACAGAATGGCAAGGAGAATTGCCCATCCTGAGCCTTGGGGCTAAGGGAGTGGGGTGGGGGTCAGTGAATAAAGCTTTGAATGTTTATAATGATGGGCTGTTCTCCTAGTGTGGCCAGCATTATACTAACTGGGAAGTTGGACAAATCTTAAGTAAGTAATTTTGTTCAGGGTTGTCTCAGACTGGTAATGCCCTCACATGTGACGCTGAAGCAAATGTAAATAATTATTTTGAGAGGACCAGAGGTCCATCCCAGGCTTCACGGAATTTCCATATATGAAGTTTGAAGGAAAATGAACACTTCACAGCCAAAATACTACTAATGTACAAGCAAGCAAAGTACTGTGAATGAGAACTTGCAGAGATAACAGATGTGGAAGCAGACCTGCATAAATGTTAGATATTAGTGTTATGAGATAAAGTATAATATATTTTAAGTTTTAAAGAAAGAAATAAGAATGCTTGCAAATATAGGCATGAAACAATCAGATTTGAAAATAACCAAATTCAGCTATTAGAAATTATAATTGAGGCTAGGTGTGGTGGCTCACACCTGTAATCCCAGCACTCTGAGAGGCCGAGGTGGATCACCTGAGGTCAGAAGTTCAAGACCAGCCTGGCCAATGTGGTGAAATCCCTTCTCTACTAAAAATACAAAAAAAAAAAAGAAAGCCGCAAATGGTGGCATGTGCCTGTAGTCCCCTACTTGGAGGTTGCAGTGAGTCGAGACTGTGCCACTGCACTCCAGCCTGGATGACAAAGCGAGACTCTGTTTCAAAAAAAAAAGAAGAAATTGTAATTGAAATAAAACCCTCAGTAGACATGTTAATCAGAAGGTTAGACACAGTTGAGGAGAAGTTAATGAACTAGAATAGAAGATAGATGTGAAGGAAACATTCAGAATCCAACATAGCCAGACATGTAAATGTAAATGCCAAATGTGTCAGAAGAAAGGTGGGAATCTGGAGGGTAAAGTGATTTCTTACATACCTAACCAGAACTCTTGAAGGAATGGGAAAAAGTAGGACAGAGACAGACTCTTTTTTCTGTGTTTAAAAAAAAAAAAATTCAGGTGGATAAAAGACCTAAGGAGAAAGGCACACTACAATAAGGTTTTAGAAAAAATAAAGGAGAATTGTCTTTATGATCTTGTTTAAGGGAAGGAGTTTTGAAGACAAAATATAAACAAACCATAAAGGAAAAGATTGATGAATTCAATCAAATGAAGAAGCTGTGTTCATAAAAGGAAACAAATTACACAAGAAAAAAAGGGGAGGTATTTGTAATGCATATAACTGACAAAAGTTGTGCGTCTAGCTTACATACAGTAAAGCTATGTAATTTAAGAAGAAAAGATAACTTATGAAAAATGGATATGAGGGCTGGGCATGGTAGCTCACGCCTGTAATCCCAGAACTTTCAGAGACCAAGGCGGCAGATCGCTTGAGGTCAGGAGTTTGAGACCAGCGTGATCAACCTAGTGAAACCGCGTCTCTACTAAAAATACAAAAATTAGCCAGGCGTGGTGGCACACACTTGTAATCCCAGCTACTTGGGAGGCTGAGGCAGGAGAATTGCTTGAACCTAGCAGGCGGAGGTTTCAGTAAGCTGAGATTGCACCACTGCACTCCAGCCTGGGCGACAGAGTGAGACTCAGCCTCAAAAAAAAAAAAAAGAAAAAAAAAAGGATATGATATTTGAATAGATACCATACCAGAGAAACTTGTCCACTTATGGCTTGGTGAGATAAGTTGCTCAGTATAATTACAGGGAATTAATTCATGATCAGGGAATGCAAATGGAAACCAAAGTAAAAACCATTTTATACCCATCAGATTGGCAAAATTAAGAAGCCTGCTGATAACTAGTGTTACCCAGGATGTGGCATAGCAGGTGCTTTCATGCACTTATGATTGGAAAACATTTTGGCATTTCTTAGTAAAATCAAACATTTTCCAGTTTTGTTACCTGGCAGTTTTATTTATTGGTTAAAAAATACCCTAATTAAATAATTTCATGTATGTAGAAATGTACATGACATTATGTTCATACCAGCAAAAAAATGGGAAACCACTCAAAAGTCCAATAGTGCAAAGGATAAGTAATACTACATAGCTATTAAAATCAGTGAGCACACTGGCGTGTACCACTGAATGAATTATGAAGACAATTTTGAGTTGAAGCAAGTCCCAAGGGAATACATGCTGTATGTTTTCATTTATATGATGATTAAAATTTGGCAAACAAGAAACAATGTATTGTTTGGTGGTAAATTTAAGGCAAGGATGGGGTGATGAATAAATATGAGAGCTGAAGGGGTGGGAAGGACAGTAGAAGGGCTTTGGAAGTATTAGTCATGTTTCATCCTCCCAATCCGGCAGACCTCACTACATCAGCATTAACCACCTGCTATCTGGATTGCTGCAGCAGCAGCCTCCTAAGGCTTCCACAAACCCATCTTCTTCCAGCCACCCACTCGTGGTCTGCTGAAGTACCAGTCTGATAGCATTGCCTGAACAAAACTCCTCAGTGGCTCCTCTGCATGGGAGGATGAAGTCTAGATTTATGAGCTCACTTCCTCCACGCCCTCTCTGTGCCTTCACCTCTAGCTTGTACCCTGCTAGAGTAGCATGACCCTGCTACACACAGCCCTTCCACAGAGCCATGCTTCTTGGCTCTGCGCTCCTCATGTGCTTTCCTCTTCTCTGAAAAGCTCCCACTTTCCCCTATTTGTTTCTCCTGATGAACTCTTAGCCATCTTGAAAAACCCAGGCCACTTGTCATCCCTAGAGGCCTTATCTACCATCATTCCTCTTCTCCACAACCTTGGTGCTTTGTGCTATGTGGGAATGTTTCCTAAGAGCACGTATTTGCTCTTGTTCTACCATCCCTCTAGATGAAGAGCTCTTTGAGATCAGGAACTGTATCTTATTCTCCTTTGTGTTTCCAGGGCTTTATGTAAACCTCATAGATGTTGAATGAATGCCTACTTATTTAAATGATAGAATATTGGGTTAGAAGTTAGGGAATCAGGTTCCATGTTGGTTCTGCTTTTGACTATGCCATACCAGGCTCATCTGAAAATTTTCTCCCACCTCCAAAATAGGAACACTTGAGATGCTTTATTATTTGCATATTTTCTTTGCCCTCTTGATACTTTTGTCTAAATCAGTGAGGCAGGGTATGATTCCTCATTTTCAGGAAACTGCACTGGTCTTTTAGTAATGCAGTTTACTAAAGAAGAGTAAATTTCACTTGTTACTGAATGTCGGTGACTTCAAAAAGTTTATGGGAAAAATTGAATTAAAATATAAAAATAAAAACTATAAACTTTGTTTCTCAAGCTCTATCAAGTTTAAGACACTTTTGCCCATGATGATACCAGCCTTTTAGTTCATCCCTAAAGAACTCAGAGTCCTGTGAATTGAACCATGTCAAATGCGGTCTTTTTTACATTCTTAACAGAAGTAAGTGCCCTTTAAAGACTTTTTAAGATTAGGAAATAAGAATAAGTCAGAAGGAGCCAAATCAGGACCATAAGGTCCTAATGGGTTCTCATCAAAATGCTCACTAAATAGCCCTTGTTGGATGAAAGGAATGAGCAGGAACAATGTCATGGTGGAGAAGGACTCTGGAGAAGCTTTCTTGGGCGTTTTTCTGCTAAAGCTTTGGCTGACTTTCTGAAAACACATAAAAAGCAAATGTTACTGTTCTTTGGTTCTCCAGAAAATCAACAAGCAAAATGCCTTGGAGCATCCAAAAAAACATTATGACCTTTGCCCTTGACCAGTTCACTTTGGCTTTGACTGGACCACTTCCATGTCTTGGTAGCCATTGCTTTGATTGTGTTTTCAGGTTCATACTGGTAAAGCCGTGTTTTATCTGCAGTGGCAGTTCTTCAAAGTAATGCTCTAGGGTCTTGATCCCACCTGTTAAAATGTCCATTGAAAGTTCTCCTCTTGTGTGCAGCTGATCTGTGTGCAGTGGTTTTGGCACCCATCGAGTGGGAAGTTTGTTCAACTCTGGTTTTTCAGTCAGGGTTGTGTAAGCTGTCCCAATTGAGATGTCTGTGGTATTGGCTATTCTGCTGTTTATTGTCGATCTTCTTCCATTAAGACACGAACAAGATACATATTTTCCTGGCAAATTGATGTGATAGTCTGCCTGGAGGGCTTCAACATTGTGTCATTCCGTCTTAAAATGAGTTATCCATTGGGAAACTGCTGACTTCTTTGGGTCATTATCCCCATACATTTTTCATAAAGCGTTAGTGATTTCACCATTCTTTCATCCAAGCTTCACCATAAATTTGCTATTTTTTCTGTCTTCAATTTTAGCAAAATTCATATTGCTGTTACAGGGGTTCTTTTAAAACTGATGTCTTATCCTTCTTAGTGCCTCATACTCGATCCTGTTCATACAAGTTACTTCAAGTTTATTTTGGTGCGAAAAAGTTGAAACCCTTGCATAATTTTTTTCATAATACACATTTTCCATGAGCTTTTTGAAGACTTCTTATATATATGTTATGTATGTCTCTCTTTCTCTTTCTGTCTCTGATTCTATTGGATGTAAATCCTTTTTATGATTTAAGACATTTTTTGTCCTCAATAGTGCTTCATGCATTGGAAAATTTACTAGAAGATCTGCCTTTCAGTTAACCGTACATCACAGTTAATTTGCTAGTCCCCCAGCCTGTGGGCCTCTTGCCGGTAGCTTCACAGGTAGTCCCAGAATAGAGAGGAAGAAATGGTAGTGTCACACGAAAGTGGGGGAGGCAGGGAGCTGAGTGCCTGGAATTGCATGAGGCGGCGGTTTCCTCTCGTGAATATCCACAAAGCTGGGATAAAATGTTTCCCTTCTGTGGCCTGCTCTCTAGTCAGAAAGCTTACTGGGATGAGAATGGACAGTGCTCTTACCCCTAGATATCTCTTCTTTCATTAATTGTCTTCATTCCTCCAAGTACTTTCTGATGGTGGTCATGGTTACAATTCCAAAGCAAAAAATAATAGAGGGGAGATTTTTATTTTTTTCAAATCAAAATGAGGGAAAGGCACATCTGAAAAAGAGATGAATATGTGTATTTTTCTGAAGGTAACTATTACACATATTCACATTTTCTTGAATTGTGGAATTGTTCATGCTTATGTAAAAGTAGAGAGAGTAATATGAACCCTGGGTGTCTGTCTCAGTTAGCTTCGACGATTGTCAGTAGCTCTGTGTCCCTTCTTGTTTTATGTCTGCTTTTAAATTTCTAAAAAATATTTTAAAAATGTATACCACAAAGTCATCAGTCATTCCATAGACTGAGAGAGAGAGACACGGTTCAGGCTGGGACAAACTGGCTTGTGTGAAAGGACACCAGAAGTGCTGCCATACTTCATTCTCATATGAATAAGTCGTTATGGGAGGACAGGAAAGCATGTTATGAGACAGGAGAGAAAGAGACCAACTGTGGAAGAAGCTTGTATCACCAATAAAATGTGTGTATGACTTTTGGACAGGGATACATTCCTCAGCTCAGCTTCGGCTTTGCTATGAATATCTTGAAAAGCAAATCGCTCTACAAATTGTAAAAGGTTTGCTAATCAGTGAAGTACATTACTGGGAATTTTCACAGTGAGTGTGAATGGAAATTATTTTGTGTCTGAGAGAATATGTACAATTTTACCTTGTCTGCTATTGTGAGTTATAATATGTTTTACATAAGACATAAGCCAATTTCATTATAAGTAACATCTTAAACCATTCTTAGTACTTACTAATTTGTGTTCTTCTTACAGGATATAAATATCCAGTATATGGTGTTCAGTGGCATCCAGAGAAAGCACCTTATGAGTGGAAGAATTTGGATGGCATTTCCCATGCACCTAATGCTGTGAAAACTGCATTTTATTTAGCAGAGTTTTTTGTTAATGAAGGTAATATGAGGGTATATAATTTTGTCATTTTGGGGTGGTTTTGAAGAAAATTGCCCTCATCTGAACTTTTACCTACCTTTTTGCTCTATAAATGTTTTGAAAGTTCTATAGGTTTAACTTTAATGAATAATACAAATGTTAAGTAATGTGAAAGCCCTGAAATTGAGATGTTAGGTATTCTGATAAAACCAGGACAGTTATTTCAATTAACAGTATCATACCTGCTTCAGTGGGCAGAATTCTTGAACAACAGCATAAAGAATGTTGAGAGTTTTTTTTCTTTCTTTCTTTTTCTTTGTTGTTTTTGTTTTGTTTTGTTTTGTTTTGACAGGATCTTGCTCTGTTGCCTAGGCTGAAATGCATTGATGTGATCATAGCTTATTGCAGCCTCAAACTCCTGGGCTCAGGGGATCCTCCTGCCTCAGCATCCTGAGTTGCTGGGACTACAGGTGCACACTACCATGCCGAGCTCTTTCTTCTCGGATACTTTTCATTTAGATTCTTCCCCATTACTCTCCATTTTTAAGAATAATGCTTTAATTATAACAGTCTCTGAGAATTAGGTGTTACTTTTCCAAGACAGTGATAGAAATTGAATATATACCACCAGTTGGTGATTTTAAGGCTACCTGTCTGTAGGCGTTGGCATAGTGGAGAAAGCAGATAAACTCTGCCTGCTTTTTGGTGATGAAAACATAGACATATTCATGCTGTGTTATGTTTGTGGTAAACCAAGAATTTGGTTGTAAATGCTCATTTCTTAGTTGAGCATTTTAGGTACAATAAGTCCTATGATTTAAGCAGAACTGTGTATAGCAGGTCCTTGAACAACATTGTTTACTTTGAAGCTGTTTCATTATAACATTGATGGAAAATGGTTTTGTTATACATTGTTTTGCTTAAAAGTAGTACAAGAACCTGTCAATGATGTTAAGTGAGACTGTAAGACAGAGGTACAGAAACAACTTGTAAAGGATAGAGATCACTTTGGTGAGGTATAGCCATTTAAAGACTTCAGTGAACTTTGTTGTCATTCCATCTCCAAGCTTGCCCTAAGTTTTTATCAACTCTCCTGCCATTGCTGGGAAGTTAAGTACTTCCTACTGAGTTTACTCTGCTTTAGAATTATGCAAAGCTGAGTGGGTGGTTTTATGACAAAAACTCCAAATTAAAAAAAAAAAAGTATCCCATATACAGTATTAGTCCAAAGGAACGTTTTCATGTGTGTGTGGAGTGAATGAGGGCAGCAGTGGCAGTGCCGCATTTGCTGCAGTAGTAGTCACGTGGCATTTAGTCTATGTGGTCTTTATCTTCCAACATTCTTCTTTCTAAAAATGCCGTAAGAGCCTGTATTTAGTTTGACTTTGGGAGCTCTAGGAGCTCTCACCTCCTCACATTTCAGCTTCCATCATGCCAAACTTCTCACTGTGCCTCCTAGTTTTTCGTAATTCTGCCTTACCTGTGAAAATGTCTCACTTCTCCGTCTGCCTCAGCTTCGCCAGTTTCTCCATCCTTTTTACTCTTGTAGCATCCAGTGATGATACGCCATAAAAACATTTTTATCATATGATTCTGTGTGGTTACGAGGCTGAACTTCTTGAGTGTTAGGATCTGTTCTGTTTATATTTCCATCCCCAGGCTGTGTATCAAGTCTTGTGTACACATAGCCACTTGGTAAGTATTTGAATGAGTTGCTGATTGAGCACCACATGGGATATGCTGCAGGGCGAATGCAGCACAGCTGCTGTGTCTGTGGGCGACTGTGCCATAAATCGGGCACTGCTTTATTTGGGGAAATGTTGTAAAGCATTTCCCTCCCTCCCTCCCTCCTCCTCCTCCTTCTTCCCCCTCCCCCTCCCCCTTCTCCTCCTCCTCCTCCTCCTTGAAAGCAAGTTTATTAGAGAAGTAAAGAAAAAAAAAGATGGCTGCTCTATAGGCAGAGCAGTTGTATTTCTCTTCTTGTTGATATTTTCCCACTTAATAATGCTGATTGCAGGAAGAAATGTTATAAAATAGTCTCTTGAAGATTTTGTCATCTAATATTTTTAAAAATTAACTTTTTTTTCTTCCAGCTCGGAAAAACAACCATCATTTTCAATCTGAATCTGAAGAGGAGAAAGCACTGATTTATCAGTTCAGTCCTGTTTATACTGGAAATATTTCTTCATTTCAGCAATGTTATATATTTGATTGAGAGTCTTCAATTTGTTGACAGAGCAAATTTGAATAATTCCATGATTAAACTGTTAGAATAACTTGCTACTCATGGCAAGATTAGAAAGTCACAGATTCTTTTCTATAATGTGACTGGCTCTGATTCTTCATTCAGTATAGGACTATTTATATAATGTTTGATAATTAGTGAGACATAAATAATCAGAGTGTTTTCATGGAAAAGCCTTATATCTGAAGATTGGAAAAAATAAATTTACTGAAATACAAATTTTTTTCTAATTGATTTGCTTTGGAAATAAATACCATCCCCTACCTGCCCACCCCGTCCTCCTTGCTGAAAAAGAAAAGAATCTTTTGAAATCCTACCACTTGTTCATTGTGATGTCTCCCTCCTTTGGGTCTCAGGAGTATGTGTGTGTGTGTGTAGGTATGTGTGTATAGATATGTGTGTGTATGTGTGTATCTCCTTTTCTGCCCTGTGTTAACTTCACATTTCAAGCGTACACATCCTGAAAACAGAGTCTGTGTCTTGAACTTTTTATCTTTCAGTGTCTAGCCCAGTAGGCCCTCACTAAGTAATTGTCACTACTTGTAAGTTTTTTCCCATGGAAAATAATTTAAAAGCTGTCATATATTTATTTTGGCACACTTTAATGTACTTTTCTTTCTGTCTTTTTTTTTTTTCTTTTCTGAGATGGAGCTTCTCTCTTGTCGCCCAAGCTGGAGTGCAATGATACAATCTCAGCTCACTGCAACCTCCGCTTCCTGAGTTCAAGCGATTCTCCTGCCTCAGTGTCCTGAGTAGCTGGGATTACAAGCATGTGCCACCACACCCGGCTAAATTTTGTATTTTTAGTAGAGATGGGGTTTCGCCATGTTGGCCAGGCTGGTCTCAAACTCCTGACCTCAGGTGATCCACCAGCCTCAGCCTCCGAAAGTGCTGGGATTACAGGCATGAGCCACTGCACCTGGCCAACTTTAATGTATTTTTCAATCCGTGCTACTTTCCTCCACCCTTCACCATCCCATATAACCCTCAGAAGTATGAAATTTAGGAACTCCTTGAGGACAACCAAGCTGCTGGAAGGAAGAGAGAGAGGGTTTGCTGAGCTGTGAATGGTAAATGGTATTTGTACATCTGTTCTCTGTGGGCTTCCAGAGCTTCTGCAAGAGAAGGGGAAATAGAGAACCGTGAGTAGGGATGATGTTGGAGGGCATCGTGGACGATTTCACACGCAATAAGAGAAGAACAATCACCTGCAGACACTGAGCTAAGCCATAATCTTTGGGGAGTGGGGACAAATGGCACATATAAATTGGAAGAGATTAATACATTTAATTAACAAAGAACTTTACTAGAAATGTGGCAGATTTCGTTTCTGTCTGTGAACATGATTATTTGTTGAGTCTTACTGTTGAATGTGCCTGGCTAAGTTTTTGTCTCCTACCACTAGAAAAAGTTAGTGACACTATTATTGCTCACGGTGCCGGGGTTTTTCCCAACCCATTTGTGTTGAAACCATACAGAACTGCTTATCTGTGCAGTTCCCAAGGACAACTTCATCCGGACTCTGGTTACTCATGATGCTGCATCCTCCATCCTTTTCCTTGAATACTGGCTTCCAGAGGTTCTTCATAGACCACCACAAATGCAAGAAGATGTGTTTCTGCTCATGTTCAGCTTATCGTTTTTCCCATCATGTATTTTTTTTTTTTGAAAACTTTATTTGCTAGGTAACTTTATTCCAAGAATGGAATCTCTTTCAAAGCTGACCACACCCTTGCCTCTGCCCACCACCATCAGCAGGAAAGACAGGCCAGCTTGAAGGCAAGTGAGGAGAGCAGTGCCGTTCAGAAGCCTGGCATCCCTCCATTAGTGGATGCTGTAGAGGTCGTTGATTAGAGGTGCCTGTTGGAGTTGCTGGACAGCAGTCTGGAAAGCCCTGAGAGATGGATGGCCACTCCTGGAAGACGGCCCGATGTGGGGAGCCTGGGGAGGAGGGGAGGTCACAGCCCTCTGTCAGCAGGAGAGGGCAGAGGCTGAAAGAAAGTGTGACTGAGGGAGCAGGTGTGGATTAGAAAGGAATAAGAAAACAGAAACAGGAAGGACTGGGTGGGTATGGAAGAGACGGCTAATGTGTTCCCTTCCCCAGCCAAAACTGATTTGAGTTTCCAAGGGTTTTTGGAGAGCGATTGCCAAAGCTCTTACCTCCAGCATTTCCAATTCTCTTCCTGTGTGGAATATCCCAAATGGAGTAGATACGCTGGGCTTCAAAGGCAGGCCCTGCACTCATTTCTGTTGAGCCAGATGTTTCTGAGGGCCCACAGCTTTATGCATCTTGAGGGCTGGCTCAAGATATTTTATGAGGAGATGTTGAGTGTCTCCATTTCCACATAGCAGAGTAGGGAAATCCTCAAAACCTTGTCAGTAGGCCGAATCCCTCGTTGCACAAATGGTTCTATGGGAGTCCTCGCACCTGGAACCTGGCGCACAGAAGGGCTGCATGCGCTTCCCCCATGTTCCCTCCCTCCATTGCAATAATCAAGCAGCCCTGCCTACATGCTAGGTCTTTCCATTTTTATCAAATTGCAAGAAAATATTTAAAAGAATTTTCTCTTATGGAAATAATTAAGCAAAAAAGGTCTTTCACTCCTCAGACACAACTTTGTTGTTTGCTTGGGATTTTATTTCGTTTAAACAAATTTATTTCAAAAATAAATAAAATTTTTGTTCCACATAGCATTTTCTTTTCTTTTTTCTTTTCTTTTTCTTCTTCTTCTTTTTTTTTTTTTTTTGGAAACAGAGTCTCGTTCTGTCACCCCAGACTGGATGGAGTGCAGTGGTGCAATCTCAGCTCACTGCAACCTCCATCTCCGGGATTCAGGTGACTCTCCTGCGTCAGCCTCCCAAGCAGCTGGGATTACAGGCACGCACCACCACAGCTGGCTAATTTTTGTATTTTTAGTAGAGATGGGGTTTCACCATGTTGGTCAGACTGGTCTTGAATTCCTGACATCAAGTGATCCCCCTGCCTCAGTCTCCTAAAGTGCTAGAATTACAGACATGAGCCACTGCGCGCTTGGCCAGCATTTTTATTTTAGTAGTTAAAAATTAACTGGGGTTCTCCAGAGAGGGCCCCACCGTATACCCTGGGGGAAGGAATGCTGACCTCATGAAGCTTCCATTAAAGCCCAAGAGGATGGAGTTTGGAGAGCTTCTGGATAGCTGAACACAGGGAGGTTCCTGTAGGGAGGCGCGCCCAGGGAGGGCATGGAAGCTCCGTGCCCCTTCCCTGGTACCTCGCCCTATGTGTCTCTTCATCTGTGTCCTTTGTAATGTCCTTTATAATAAACCTGTAAACATGAAAAATGAAAAACTGGAGGTGTTTTGCAGTAATGTATAGGAAACACTAGATGTCAGGAGAGAACAAGCTAACCTAATGTTTAACTGGTTGTGTTTGCACTCAATTATTTAGAATAGTAGATTTTAGGAAATTGTTAGAAACCTAAGGAACATTTACAAGTAAATTGTATTTGTTAAATATTGTATTTAATTTATTTAAATATATATTTATTTAAATATAAACATAAACATAGACTTACATCTAATACTGGATGTTTTCCACTCTGATCTATGAGGAGGTCCTGATGACTCAATAAAAACACTTTTAAGCATGTATTGAGGGCCAGGTGCTATCATGTACATAAATCTATAGATTGTACATACAATTCCGATTTTCTCTCCCCTGATGCTTAACTGTCCAAAATCTAAGCTAGCAGAGTGTTTTTTTGGGGGGGGGTGTGTTTGAAGAAAGAATCAACACCTCATGTAATGAGAGATGCTTCTGGGAAGGCCTGCAGGGAAGGTACCAAATCAATCAAGCATTCCTTGGTCATTTCTAAGGGTGTGGGCAGGAGAAGTGCTTCAAATGAGCATGAACTTGAGTTTTGTTTGTTTGTTTGTTTGTTTGTTTTTTCCTATAGCGTAAGGTTTCTCAACTTAATGTACTCTAAATCTTGTCACGGTTTCTCTTCCAAATTTAAAGGAAAGTTTCTAATCATTAGCTTTCCTGTTGAACTTGTTCCTTTTTGCATAAATTTGGCATGCTTTTCGGCTTCCAGTTCTCTGACATTTATTACAATTTCTCATAATCTTAATTTAGAGTCAGTTTGTTTCATAGCATAGATTCCCTTTAGAAAAATTTTACAATAACACTGTAACATCTTTTGCTATAGTTCAGCATTCAAGTTAATCTTAGAAGTTTTTCAGGGAGAAACTCAAGGGTTTGAGGGAATTAGAGAATCTCAGAATGGAAGAGAATTTAGTTGCTCACACTGGGTAGTGGGAAGACTGTATTTCCATTAACGAAGCCTACATAGTATTTGTTTTAGGCCAGCCACATCACTCCTGGATTATTACAATGAACTGTTCACAAACTAAAAATTGCAATTCTTTCTTAACCAGTTCGTATGTCATACCTTCCATCCAGCTTCCCAGTGGAGAAGAGTGGGCAAGCGCACCAGAAGTCAGATGCCAAGGGTCAGGTTTTATTTGTGCCATTCGCTAACTGTGTAACCTTAGCCATGAAAGTTTCTGTTTATACTCTGCATACTTTGAGTCCTTTACATTTTTTCTGCATTTTTAAACCGAGGAAAGATACTTTTTCTTTTATAGTCTCTGATAATCTAAAAAATTATTTCCTACACTTTTAATAAAATTAATAATTTGCACAAAAAAAGTATTCACCTTGAGCAGCTAGAATAGCAGTTTTACTTTGCCACTAGTTAAAACTATCCTTTCTCTTTCAGTTTTGTAAAATGAAGTGAGGATGGGAATTTGCATTTTTTCTCTTCTCTAGTCAAAAGAATCTAAATTACTTGGTTCCTCTTTGCTAGTCTCTACCCAAGGACAAAGGAGCTAACAAATAATATATGTGAATCTCTTAATATAATTAAATATAATGATTGACCCCAGTTTTGAGGGAAAATAACCACATAAAACAAGATTTGAACTTAGAATGGACTTTAGAACAATAACAATGTAACAATGATAATAAAAGAATTGAATTAAGGAACTCCTTTTGTTATTTCCCCTTGGCCTGTTTTCACACAGTTGCCAATACTTTGTGTTCTGCTCTTTTTACTTAACTAGATCAAAAGCACATTTCCTCATTGCTGCAGGGCGGCCTGAGCTGCTGGGTCTTTACCCTCTGGGAGGGTCGGATTGCCCTGCTGAGTGACTAAGCTCAGCAGGCTAGGATTGGTCCGTGTAGGAGGTGGATCGAGGGTGCAGACAGGTCAGGAATTCTACTTGTTATGGCCCAAAGTGGGGCAGGGAGGCAGATCCAAGCCAAAGTCCACCTGGGGAATCAAAGTGCAAGAGCCAAAGGACCAGAGCAATTTAGTAACTGGACAATGGAGCTCGGAATTAGGAACAGAACTGAAGAAAGCTTGACATGCAAGCAGATTCCCACAAGCCGAGAGTGTCCAGGACAAGTGCCCCAGTGTCTGATGGAGATCACAACTTTATGGTGTTCAGGAAGGTGACTAGGGGCTTGTCTCTCTGTCTTGGAGATACAGTATCAAGAATTACACTTTAAAAAATTTTCAGTAACTGCAAGACATTCCATCTGGAAAAGCTGCCAAACACTTGCCTCCTTTGAGCATGAAGGATGGTGCCTTTAAAGTCAACAGACTGACAGTAACCCTGCTTCTTCCAATGCTCAGGTGTAGGCTCCCTGTTGAGGCCTCCTGGGTTAGAATTGCTTTAGGCCACCAGCCACTGCCTACCCCAGACCTCTTCTCTTCCATGCTCTCCCTGGTCTCTCCCAGAGAGGGTTTGATATTCAGGATTTTTTTCTTATCCAGCACCCTTGGGTGTTTGGATCTTTGGGGTGATTTGCCTGGCTTTGTAATTAACTGAGTAATATACAAGTTCAGTCTGCAGCCCCAGCCTCAGCCTCAGCTCCACCAGTGTTTGCTGCCTTGTGGTCAGAACATGACGAGAGCAGAACATTACCACATGTGGGGAAGACTGACTGCCTAGCCCAGCATTAACTGAGTGGGTTTTATTCAAGCAGAAGTGGTGAGAGACCTCAATTTGGCCCTGTGCTTAAGCAGTGCAGCTTTACAGAACAAGGAAATTGGCCAAGCATGGGGGTTCATACCTGTAATCTCAGCAGTTTTGGAGGCTGATGCATGAGGATCATTTGAGCCCAGGAATTTGAAACCAGTCTGGGCAATATAGCGAGATTCTGTCTCTATTTAAAAAGAAAGAAAAAAAAAGAGCAAGAAAGTGATTACTGCGTTTGAATCTTCTTCCATGTGTATAGAAAACAAACAAACAAACAAAAACAAACAAAAAAACCCGGAAGGACCGGGCTTTCTCAGAGTCCCTAATACCTGCACAAAAACAAGCTGCATAAAAGTCCTTGTTCCCCTTTACCTTGGGCTTCGGCTTAAAATCCTTCTGAAGATGAGGTCCGTTGCAGTGGCCTAATGTTGCTGCAGCTTCCTGGAGCTGGACCTCACTGCCTTCCTCAGGATACCCTTGGTGTTCCTATCGATGCTTCTCCTGGCTGGCAGGAGCCTCATTTGCAGAACTGCCAGGCTCAGTTCCATGTTCATCTAGTCCTCCCACAGGAAGGGGCTCCAGGTCCAGATTGAGGGAGTGCTAACCTCAGGACATCAAGCCAAATCAGAAGCTCTTGTTTGTTGTGCAGCAACTCTTATTATTTTAGTGGTTTAAAATAACCATTTTATTTAGCTTCGAATACTGTGGGACCACTGGGCAGTCCTTGTCGTCTGGGCTGGCAGCCGACAGACAACCATGTGTCTGTCCTTCCTGAGACCCAACTCCTCCCAGGATAAGCATAAGAGACGCTGAAAGCATCGCAAGGGGGTTGATTCCTTTTGTATACATGAGCTGTCTTTGCCCAAGTCTTGAGCCAGTTAGATACCATGGACCCCTGAAAACACTGAGACAAGACTGCTCAAATTTGCCAGCTTGGAAGGAGGCTGACAGTCTGCCCCTGAGCCCCTTTTAAAATGTAGATTTTATTTATTTAAGTATCATGAGGCCAACAGATCAGGAGATAATTGCCATTGAAATGATAGTTTATTACAGTTTCCAGGAGGAGGGGGGCAGGTCAGCCACCCACGCAGGCCACAGGAGGGGTGCTGAGGTCGGTTGTAGGCGCAGAGAGTGAGGCGAACTGCCGCCGGAAAGAGCCTTTTTGTGGTGTTTGCAGGAAGGTGTGGGCGAGGCCGGGTGAACAGGCTAAGCAGGTTTATGATTGGCTCACTTGCATAACTCGATGCCTCGCCTGCTCCCGAGGTGATTAGGACAGGGGAATAGTGTCCCCCAGTGCAAGAGCTCATTAAGCAGGGGGTGGGGAGCGGGCTCTGAATTGGTTAGTTTGCTTATGAAAGGCACCCTCACAGGAGGGTTTGTTACCTCTAAGAATTAGCTGGCGCTGGGAGGAGCAGCACCCCGCCTCCCCCCACAGGCCTCCCTCCCCTTCAGGAAGGCCTCTCAGGTCAAAGCATCCGATATTGAAGCTAGAAAACAGGTGGTTAATACAGTCACTTCTGTGCCTTCTGTGCCTTGGCCAGATGACTTGTGCCATATCAAATCTCCAAGTGCCCCCAGGAAGTTCTTGCTTGGACTTCTCTTTCTATTTGCCTCGTCTTATGGTTGTGAGATTTATGTGACACCCTCATAAAAATGGTGGATGCTGTCCCCTGGAGTGCAAGTCCCCCATTCCATTCTCCACTGATTACCAGCAACAGCTGATGGCTTTATGGATGGCCAAGTTAGTCAACATTTGATCCCAGCGCTCAGTTTGTGCCTGGATTCTGAAACGTCTGAATCAGGTTCATTGTTCAGGATTCTTCACTGATAGATCCAAAGCGAAAGAGAGCTTTCAGGTTAGGGCCAGAGCCCCTTGCATCTGGTCAAGCACACCTCTGCCACCATTGCTGCCCATTTCCCTTTCACATAAACGGTGGTTTTTACCCTGACTACTTCCTCACTTCCTCTGATAAGATACTTACCTGGCTGCTGGTCACTGCCTGGGACAACCAAAGGGTCACCGAAAGGGACCTCCGGGGTGCCTTTGACCCACAGGGATTAGGGATCGTCGCTGCTTTTTGATTCGGCATCTTCCTTAGCTATAGCGGCATCTGACAGCTGGTGCTACCAGTGTCAAGTGACATCCTGCCCTGGTTCCTGAACAGGAACTTTGGGATAATTTCCTTGATTTCCAAAATGGGATTACTGGGAAACCTTTGGTTCTTGATTCAGTTGCAAAGTTGCTTTCCACAAGAATCAATGTATTTTACAGTGTATCTGACAACATTTTAAAAAATTAGTTGTCATTATTATTATTATTATTATTTTGAGACAGGGTCTGTTACCCAGGCTGGGGTGCAGTGGTGCAATCACAGCTCACTGCAGCCTTGACCTCCCGGGTTCAGGTGATCCTCACACCTCAGCCTCCCGAGTAGCTGGGACTACAGGTGTACGCCACCACGCCCAGCTAATTTTTTGTACTTTTTGTAGAGATGGGGTTTCGCCATGTTGCCCAGGCTGATCTCAAACTCCTGGGCTCAGGCGATCCTCCCACCTTGGCCTCCCAAAGTGCTGGGATTACAGGCATGAGCCACTGTGTCTGGCAACACTTTATGGCACCAATTTTACCAGACCCTCAGTAGCCGTGAATATTATTGAATACTGCTACAGTCTGAATGCTTGTTTCACCCACAAGTTCATAGGTTGAGATCCTAATCCCCAAGGTGATAGTATTAGGATGTGGGGCCTTTGGTAGGTGTTTAGTGTGGAGCCTTTGTGAATGGTGTTAGTGTACTTATAAAAGAGGCCTGAAAGAGACCTACTGCCTCTTCTACCATGTGAGGTTAGAGTAAGAAGCTGTCCATCTATGAACCAGAAAAGAGGCCCTCACCAGACATCAAATCTGCCAGACGCTTGTTCTTGGACTTTCTAGCCTCCAGAACTGTGAGAAATAAGTTTTGTTAAAGCAGCCTGAATGGACCAAGCAAGAGAAACATTTTATTTCATTATTTGCTAATAAATGAGGAAAGGTACATTATTGTTTCTCTCATTTCTTTGATGGCTAGTGAGAATAAATGAGCTCAGTATTTTTTTTTCTTTCTTTCTTTTTTTTTTTTTTTTTTTTGAGACAGAGTTTCAGTCTTGTTGCCCAGGCTGGAGTGCAACAGCGCAATCTTGGCTCACCGCAACCTCCGCCTCCCGGGTTCAAGCCATTCTCCTGCCTCAGTCTCCAGAGTAGCTGGGATTACAGGCATGCACCACCATGTCCAGCTAATTTTGTATTTTTAGTAGAGACAGTGTTTCTCTATGTTGGTCAGGCTGGTCTCGAACTCCCAACCTCAGGTGATCCACCTGCCTTGGCTTCCCAAAGTGCTGGGATTACAGGCAGGAGCCACTGTGCCCAGCAGTATTTGTTTCTTTATTTCTTTAATTATTATTTTTTTTTTTAGAGACAGGGTCTCTTGGTATTGCTCAGGCTGGAATGCAGAGGCTATTCATGAGCATAATCATAGTATAGCGTCCATCTTCTGGGCTCAAGTGGTCCTCCTGCCTCAGTCTCCCAAGCAGCTGGGACTATAGGCACACACCACCACACTAGGCTCAATATTTGTTTTATCTATATTGCAAATTATTCATTTTTGTTTGTTTGTTTGTTTTACTTTTTATTAGTTTCTTAATGTTTATCTTATTTGGTATATCGTTTGTTTTTATTTTGGTATGTAATTCTTACTTTATTTTATTTTTCTTTTACCCTACTTTCAAGCTAACAAGTTAGGTATATAGCTCTTTACATAACATTATTAACCCTTTATTTGTCATCTTTATAGAAAATGTTTGTATCTCAGTCTTCCTTGACTTTATGTCTTCTTTTTTCCTTGACATAAAGACATTGTTTTTAATGTAGCCACATTTTTAGATGTTCTTTCAATGTTTGTTTAGCTCTTTTTTTAAGCCTAGAAAGTATTGCCCTCCTTTTTGTTTTATTTTTTTTTTCTGATTTTCTGTATTATAATTTTTTAATGCTATAATTCAACCACAGTTCATTTTGGAGTATGACGTGAAGTTAGTAGCTAATTTTTTGTTCCATATTTACAACTAGTTTTTCCAGAATCATTGTCAAATAATTTCTTTCTCCAGTTATTCATGATGCTGTCTATAGGATATAATGAATTACTATAAACACTGTTGTCTGTTTTTTGCCATCTATTTTGTTTCATTAATTTGTGCTTTTTCTTATGCCAATACCTCTCATTTAATTGCAATATATTTGTAACATTTTAATATAAGACAGACTCTTATTTGTTTTCTTTTAAAGAATTTGTTTTGATATCTTTTCCTATTTATACGGTAAGATGAATTTTACAATTATTTTCTCAAACTCTCCCTTCTCCCCCACAACATGGATTTTATTGGGAATACAATAAGCCTATGTATTAATTTGGAAAAAAAACCCATATCTTTACAGTGTTTAGCTTTTTTGATATGGCAACATACAAAGTGTCTTTTATATCTCCTAGTTCAGCTAAGTAGTTTTTTATATGATACATTTCTCATTGGATCAGTTATTTCATTATCTGTTGGTATTTCTCAATGGCATTAGTTTACTATCTTAAATAGAAAGTTTTAAACATACACCTCTTGAACCTATCAAAAGAGTATCTCTAAAATTTTTTAACAGATTTTTTAGGGATGTGGGAGTGGGGAGTTTGTTTACTAGCATTCCACTGATATGTTTGTCTGTGAATTTTGTACCTGTTCTTTTTATTGAGCCATTTATTAATTCTAGCAACTTTTAAATTAATTCCTAAGGGCTTATTATATTATACATAATATATTTATGCATAAATATATAATTACTTATTGCACATAAATATAATACATTAGAATTATTAATTTATATTTTTATACATATGAATATTTTCATATTTTATGGAATGGATTTTTGTCAGAAATAAAAAATTGATTGTGCTCATTAAATTAAGAGGGGCCTGAATCATTCTGACATTGAAATGGTATAATTAAAGTAGCCTGGTTAAGGCTTACAGACTTCTGCTTTACACGAATAAAAGCATTCCAAGAGGTGATCATCACAGTATGAAGTTTTCCAGAAGGCATGATCCCAAACCAGCTATTTACATGTAGGATCAGTTGTATGTACTTTGTTGCTGTTCTGCTACTACAATTAAGCTTTTACCTTTTCTTTACTTTCAAACAGAAAGGCCTGACAAACTATGAAGGGCCTCAGGGTGCCCAGCAACCACACAAATGGTGCCCTCCTGTTGAACTGTACCTTAAGGCAAGAACTGATGCTGAACTAATGAGAGTGTGTCAAGGTATTACCAGTTCAGGTCTCATCACTTCTAATTAGGGCTTCTCGAATTCTGTGAACCTTGCCAGGATTCTGGCTTGGGTCATTTTAATGTGTTTCCATTTCAAAGCCTGGCTGCTAATTTAGATTTTTTTTTTCTGTAGGATTTCCTGGATCATTATGACTTAAAAGTCATTTATTTTGCCTTTTATAATGGGAAACTCTTTATTTTGAAATAATTTTAGTCTTATGGAGAAATTGCAAATATTGTACAAAAAATTCCCATATTCCCTTCACCCACACCCAAATGTTAACATTTTACACATTTGCATTATTATTCTCTTTCTCTCCTATTCTCTATTCTCTGTGTATGTGTGTGGTGTGTGTGTATATTCACCGACACATATATACATATTATTTTTAATCACTTGAGATTAACTTGCAGATGTGTTGCCTTTTACACCTGAACACTTCAATGTATATTTCCTAAAAGCAACGACACTCTCTTACATAATACTACATAATTATCAACATCAATAGACCTTATTAAAATTTTACACATTGTCCTGACATCATCCACTATGTAAATAATAAAAGTATTTTCAGGTCTAGAATCCAATTCAGAATCACAAGTTGCATTTAACTTTCATGTCTCCATAGTCCTTAATCTGCTCCTCAGTTTTTGTCTTTTGTGACCTTGACATTTGTGAAGACTATAGGCTAGGTATTTTGTAGAAACTTTCTCTTAATTATAAATCTTCAACTAATTCCAGAGGCATGACTTTTAACTTGCAATTGAACTCTCTGATTATCTTAATTTTTCCATGTCTAATCTGAAAACATTTAGCTCCAACTTATTGTTAAAGAATTCAAACATACAAGGGCAGAAACATGGGAAGGGAATTAACATTTGCTGAGCACTTGAAAAGCCCTCGTAGAGGGCAGTTGATAAACATTTAATTAGCACATCCTCTTGTAACTTATTATTATTACTACTACCCCATTATGCAAATGGGAAAATGGGTGCTCAGAGATTGTGACCTGCCTAAAGCTACACAGTTGGAGATAAGACATTTTGTAATCTAAATCCTCCCCTTCAACACACTCCTTCTGAAAGGATCCATGAAATTTACCTTGGCCCTCTCTGACACTTGGCTCCATATAGACTTTGACTTTTGCAGGCTCTTCTAGCCTTCCATGGAGCTCACTAATTTAATACGTTTCTTCTCCACTGGACTGGGAGTTAGCTCTTGAGGAGGAAGGACCACAGTTGTTTACTTTTGTAAACCCTGTGCCTAAATCAAAGCCTGGAATTTAAACTGTATTTCTTGAAGGAAAGCATTTGAGAGTGTGAAGTCTAAGGAATAAGCAGTGCATCCTGGGCCTGTGGTCCATATTCGGGACCAAAGCCTCTTCCTGAGCTCCAGAACTGTCCCCATGCCCCGTGTACAGCGTGAGCCTCAGTGCCACCCAGGGCACAGGACCCCAGCTGGCTCCCCATGGTGAGCCCCAGCCTGGCACTTTGACACCATTGTTTGAATTTTGAGATTTAAAACATTCAAAAAAATACTCACCTTGTAAACTAGAAAGAAAAGTTGCATCATTTTCAAGAGGTGAAAGAGATCAAGGACCAAGTCTTTCATGATGTTTCTCACTTGTGAAAGTTTGTGAAACAAATAGGAGAAATGTCACCTGCTTCTAGGAAATTTAAGTCTTTTTTTCTTTAATATTTGCTTGTTCTACTTAAGTGTCACCCATGAGAAACTGCTGAGAGCAGGATAATATTGACAGCCACTGAATATGAGTCTGGAACCATAATCCTTAGGTGAATAAATATCAGTAAAAAGGGAAGGT
Organism: Theropithecus gelada; assembly: GCF_003255815.1. Classification (NCBI taxonomy): domain Eukaryota; kingdom Metazoa; phylum Chordata; class Mammalia; order Primates; family Cercopithecidae; genus Theropithecus; species Theropithecus gelada. Next base: position 65,221,730 of record NC_037676.1, on the reverse strand, counting down.
CAGTGAATGCCATCAGATGTGCATATAATTTCTCAATTTTCTCAAACTCTACTGTGCACAATCAACAAAAAACTATTGAAAAAGCTATAATGATAAAAACCAAAACACTGTATTTTGTGTATAAATGGCCCCTAAATGCAAACCAATTCTTTCATTTGGTGCTCACCTGAAGAGGACTGAGCTGGTTTTGTCACTACGATAAGCAGGACCTCAGTGCTGCTGCACCATCTGAATACACTTTCCTAGTCTGTTTCCTTCTTCATTCTCCCCAGCAACTGCTTCTCACCCTTCCTGTCAAATCTCCAACACCTTTCCTCTCTCTTCACTGTAAGCTGATGAACTTCCTTCTGTTAGCTCAGAAATATTGAAAAGGATTAGAAAAGAACCCCCAACAAGCCCCACTGTTCAGTCCTCCCCCACCATCATCTGTTACACATATTCTCTCCCTTCCCTACCTGAAGCTCTGGCCAATCACGTATTGTCAGCTGAGACCACCTCCTCCACTGTGCACCAGATCCTTTCCATTTTCTACTACCCAGGGGCATCACACAAGCAAATGGGCCCCTCCTCCTACATCATCAATATTTACGTCTCTCCAGACTCATTCCAGTAATCACACTTACATACTATAGTACCTCCTACCTTTAAAAGTCCTCTGTTGACTCTGCACATTCTCGCATTATCTCATTAATTTGCTGTATACTTTTACAATAAACCTTCTCGAAAGAGTCATCTATACTTGATGACTCTCATTTCTCCCCTTCTATCGTCTCTCAAATCTATTCCACAGGACTTTGGTGTTTTCACCCCTGTGCTCCATAGAAACTACTCTTGTCAAGGTTACCAATGACCTCCAGGTGGCTGAATCCAATGTCCCAAGTCCTCATGTAACTTTATCTGTTATTTGGTGTGGTTGTCCCTCTTTGCTTCTGGAAACACTTTGGCACTAGGAAGACATGCTCCTTAAAATATTTTTCTTATTAATATTGTTTTTAATTGTAAAATTATAATTGTATACATTTATGGAGTACAATGTGATCTTTTGATACACGTATACAATGTAGAATGACTAAATTCAGTTAACTAACATCCGTCACCTCATTTACTTATCATTTTTTATAGTGAGACGTCTGAAATTTACTCTCATAGCTATTTTGAAATATATCATACACTATTATTGGCTATAGTCACCCTGCTGTGCCACAGATCTCAAAAACTTATTCCTCACCCCTGTAATGCTAGCCCTTTGGGAGGCCGAGGCAGGCGGATATCTTGAGTTTCGAACTCCTGTTCGAAACCAGTCTGGGCAACATGGCGAAACCCCATTTCTAGTGAAAATAGAAAAATTAGCCAGATGTGGTGGCAAATAACCTGTAGTCCCAGCTACCTGGAAGACTGAAGTGGGAGAATTGCTTGAATCTGGGAGGCGGAGGTTGCAGTGAGTTGAGATCACGCCACTGCACTCTAGCCTGGATGAGGAAGCAAGACTCTATCTCTACATAAATAAATAAATAAACAAACAAACAAACCAAAAACCAAGAAACAACAACAATGAAAAACTTATTTATCTTGCCTAATTGAAATTTTGCTCCTTTTGACCAGTAACTCCCCATTTCCTTTCTTGCCTTCCCTCCCCACCCCTAGTAACCACCATTCTATTCTCTACTTTTATGAATTTGATTTCTTTCGGATTCAATGTATAAGTGAGACCATGCAGTATTTGTCTTTGTGTGCCTCGCTTACTTCATTTAGCATCATTTCCTTCAGCTTCATTCATGTTGTCATAAATGACAGAATTTCCTTCGTGTTAGAGGCTGAATAGTATTCCATTGTGTATATATACCATATTTTCTGTATCCATTCATTGATGAACATTTAGTTTGAGTCCATATCATGGCTATTGTGAATAATGCTGCAGTAAACATGAGAGTGCAGCTATCTTTTCAACATACGTATTTCAATTCTTTTGACTGCATATCAAGAAGCAGAATTGCTGGGTTATATGGTGGTTCTATTTTTAGTCTTTTGAGGCACCTCCATACTATTTTCCATTATGGCTGTACTAATGTGCGGTGCTACCAGCAGTGCAAAGGGGTCCCATTTCTCTACATTCTTACCAACACCACAATAAACTCACACATTTACAGTCAATTGATTTTTGACAAAGGTGCCAAGAGCATACAATGGGGAAAGGGCAGTCTCTTCAAAAAATGGTGCTGGGAAAATCAGATATCCACATTCAGAAGAATAAAGTTGGATATCCATCTCATATCATATTAAAAAAAAAAAATCTCAAAATTGATTGAAGACTTAAATAGTAGACCTGAAACTGTAAAACTACTAAAAGAATATATAGGGGGAAGCTTCACAACAATGCTCCAGGCAATAATATTTTAGATAGGATCCCAAAAGCACAGGCAACAAAAGCAAAAATAGACAAACGGGATTTCATTAAACTAAACCGCTTCAGCACAGCAAAGGAAACAATTAACAAAATGAAAAGATAACTCAAGGAGTGGAAGAAAATATCTGCAAACCATATGATATAGTTTGGATATCTGTCCCTTCCGAATCTCATGTTGAAATGTCATCCCCAGTGTTGGAGGTGGGAGATAGCGGTGTTTGTGTCATGAGGATGGATCCCTTTTAAATGGCTTGATGCCCTCACTACAGAAATAAGTGAGTTCTCACTCTATTAGTTCACATGGGAGCTGATTGTTTAAAACAGCATGGTATCTCTCTTACTTCCACTCTTGCTATGTGACGTGCCTGCTCCCGCTTTGCCTTCCATCGTGAGTAAAAGCTTCCTGAGTCCTTTCCAAAAGTTGTGCAGGTACCGGCACGGTGCTGCTTGTACACCCTGCAGAATCATGAGTCAAATGATCGACTGTGTTTTCTTCATAAATTACCCAGCCTTGAGTATTCCTTTATAGCAATGCAAAACCGACTAACACACCATACATCTGATAAGGGATTAACATTCAAAATATATAAGGACCCAAACAGGTCAATAAGAAAATCAATAACCCAATTAAAAAATGAGCAAAGGACCTGCGCAGACATTTCTCAAAAGAAAACATAAAAAAAGCCAATAGGTTCATGAAAAACTGCTCAAAATCACTAATTATTAGGGAAATGCAAATTAAAATCACAATGAGATATCATCTCACACTGTTAGAATGGAAGACACACTCTTTTTATTCTCTTCTGATCTCACTAACTGCTAGATTTAGTCTTAGTTGGTTTACCAAGCAGGAAATTTCATCCAGTTTGAGGTGGTAGGGTCATAATGCAGGTAGTTTTTAAGACATCTTTCAAGTTATTACTGAAAGTCAAATGGACCAACCAACATAGTGAAAGGACAAAATATGCATGAAAATCATCCTCAAGAAAACTGGATGACAGAAAATCTTCCCAAATCACAGAATTCAGGCATATCAGGCAAACGCCTACCAGCAACAGGACTGGTGAGGGATCAGCAGTTGTGTAGTGCAAGTGATAGAACAATGAAAAGCAACCAGGCACGGTGACTCACGCCTGTAATCCCAGCAATTTGGGATACCAAGGCAGGTGGATCACTTGAGGTCAGGAGTTCGAGACCAGCCTGTCCAACATGGTAAAACCCCCGTCTCTACTAAAAATACAAAAATTAGTTGGATGTGGTGGTAAGTGCCTGTAATCCCAGCTACTGGGAGGCTGAGGCACGAGAATCACTTGAACCCGGGAGGTGGAGGTTTCAGTGAGCCGAGATCGCACCACTGCACTCCAGCCTAGGTGACAGAGTGAGACTCCCTGCCGCAAAAAAAAAAAAAAAAAAAAAAAAGAGAGAGAGAAAGAAAAATGAAACACAAACCTAACAAGCCCTACAAGTTGTAAAATTGGAATATCACTAAAACCAATGAAACAAACCCACACATATTCCCAAACATAGAAGAGCCACCCTGAGTGGAACCCAAGTACATGGATATGAGAACAACTAGTGAATAGAAGTCCTCACATGGTCCCAAGTTGCAAGTGAGTACAGAAAACTGTGTGCAACTGGGGAGAATCATAGAAATCACACTGAACTGAACAGGAGCCCTGAGGCAAAGAGAGATAAGGTTCAGGGAGTGGCTGCTGGGTGGGAGAGGAAGTCAGGGAAAGTGGACTCCAGAAGGTGCTATCAAAACTGAGTGCAAACAGCGTCACAGGCAGAAAACCTTCCTGAACCATCCTCATTCTTCCATTTTTATTTTTTAAAAATTCTACCACCTTGTTGGAGAAATTACAGCAGTTTTCTTGTGGAATGCTTCCCGACTCTGATTTTGTTTGCTCTCTCATAGTTTCATTTTACTTTTCCTCTGCTAACTACATTTTCTGTAAACCAGAAGTTAGCTCTCCATGTTGGATTGGAAGCAGGTTTGATTCTTTGGCAGAAATACTATGTATTAGTGCTGGATGAGTATAGCATCCTGCATCACATCAGAAGGGACCTAAGGTGTGATTTCCCACTTTGAATGGTGGGAAGACTGATCAGTACTTCCAGGGGTGACAGCTTGATTTTTCCACCGTGAAGATCTGGTCTTAGTCTGTTCGACATGCTATAACAAAATACCACAGAGACTGAGTGATTTATAAAGAAATTTATTTCTCATAGTTCTGGAGGCTGGAAAGTCCAAGATGAGAGTCCTGGCAGGTCCAGTGTCTGGTGAGGGCCTTATTACTGCATCGTCACATGTCAGAAACGCATAAGGGCAAAAAAGGACTGGGTGAAGCCTCTTCGATAAAGGCCTTGATCCCGTTCACCAGGGCTTTACCCTAATGATATAATCACTTCCTAAAGGCCCCACCCTTTAATACAGTCACATGGGTGATTAGGTTTTAACACCTGAATTATGAGGGATAGTCACACCATAACAGACCTCTGTCAACTAACTCATTTGACTGGTGACCATGGGATTCTGGTGACCACAGAATCCAGTCACTTCTACACACTCTTGCCACCACACATGTTGCGGAAGCCACCACAAACTCTCACCGGAAGTATTGCCACAGTCTACTCCCCTGTTGCCCGATTTTCTTTCCTTTCTTCTTTTCTCCCTGCATTCCCTGGGCCGCTGCGTCACCCTCAACAGGTTAGGTGGCCATTTCTTTGGCAGATGAAAAAACAAACAAACAAACAAACAAACAAACAAAAACCACCTGTCTGGGGCCGCAGCCACATACAGAGTGAGTCTGTGATCTGTTGCCTGTTGCCTGTTCCTGTGATTGCTCCCCAATAATCTCTTCTCAATAAAGGAGTCAGGGAGATCCTTCAAAAACCCGGGTCCCATCATGTTACTCCTCTGTGCCAAACTCTCCAACAGATTCCTAACTTACTCACAGTAACAGTGGACTGCATGGCCTCTGAGGCCTCTGAGGCCTCAGTGATCTGGCCCCTGCTGCCACTTTCAGCTCATCTCCGGCCACCTTGCCCTTCCTCACTCCATGCCCACGTCCTGGCCTTCCTTCCAGACTTTACTTAAACGTCACTTTCCCAATGAGGCCTTTCCTGACCACCCTCCTGCAACTACTCTTATCTTGGCCCTATGGCTCCCTTCCTCTGCTTTATTTGTCTCCACTGCACATAAAACGATCTGAAGTAGTTTTATTTACTTGCTTACATAATTATTTTCTGCCACCTTACCTAGAATGTAATTTATATGAAGACTGGGACTTTATTTGGTCCCCCATCACTGCCTGTGATGAAGAACTCTGCATTCAATGCCAGAGAAACTCCTGACCTGGCTGAATGTGAGTGGACAATCAGGTTTGTGGATTCTGCACTTGAGGGGTGAATTACAGCATATATAATGGAAAATTTGACTACACTTAGCTTTTGCTTTATGTACTCATTTTACAACTTAACCCTCTAACTAATATTTGACACCATTATAGATGACAGTGTCCATATGGCCTCTTTCATAAAATAGATGACAAGAACTTGGAGACACAAGGGGGTATAAAGCCTCTGACTACAAACAGCAAATGAATGCTGATGTCAATGGCCCTAAACATGAAATATACTGGATAAAATGTACTGGGCTCATAGTCTCAATTTTAATTCAACTCAAATAACATGAGGCTTTCTTGCTTCCAACTCAAACCTCATGTCAACCCAGTACCATACACAGAAAAACCCATAAATCTGACTCCAAAAATCCCTAAGGAGTAATACAAGTCTTTAGTTGCAGTTTTCATTTTTATGAGATTCTGGAGGAGGGGGCTATTGCATTGTCAAAAATATGCTAAGATTTTGTAACACACTCACCAACCATTGTTCCTCCTCCTCCTCTTTTTTATTTATTTTTTTTTAAGAAAAGAGCTCATTTACTTGGTAAATTGAAAACTAATAATAGCCTTAATTAAGCACTTTTCTTCTCCTGCTATAGAGCAAAGTAAGAACAAATGAAAGCATGGCAATCCCTAATGCTAAGTGAATTATCTAGAATGATATAATTTACAGTTAGTGGATCTGAACACTGACTCTGAAAACCCAGGCTCTTCTCACTCCATTACTCCTCACTACTACCAAGGTGACCCTCAAGTGAATCATGAGTTCCAAATCCTCTTAATTTGTTTTTCTTTATCACTTTTATTTAGGTGCCTTGTGTATTATTGACCTTTTCGCCTTTTAATTAAAACAAACCCCCCCAATTTTTTTTCTGTTCACCTCTTCATTCTTATTCACTGCCATGGTTTTAAAATCCCCCCCAAAATTTCTAGTTTTTTGTTTTTTCAGAACTTAATCCAAATACACTCCCATTATCACCTGCCTGTCCTTATTATCACTTTCCGTCTACAATTTACAAATTTCATTTGGAGCTTAGTTTCTAGAAATGTGCCAGAAGCAACTTTTTTTTCCAAAGCTGGGTGGGGTAGGGGGCAGAATATTTTTCTTAATATTTCTTTCAGTAAATAATTTTATTGCCTCCCAAGCTGGTCTTCATAAGAAAGCCTCAGGGAGAACCTCTGCTAAGGCAGTGTGGGAAGGAAATGTGGCGTTGGAGCCCCCCACAGAGTCCCCACTGGGGCACTACCTAGTGAAACTGTGAGAAGAGGGCCACCATCCTCCAGACCCCAGAATGGTAGATCCACCGACAGTTTGCACCATGTGCCTGGAAAAGCTGCAGGCACTCCACACCAGCCTGTGAACACAGCAGCAGAGGCTGTACCCTGCAGAGCTACAGAGGAGGAGCTGCCCAAGGCCATGGGAGCCCACCCCTTGCATCAGCATGCCCTGGATGTGAGACATGGAGTCAAAGGAGATCATTTCGGACCTTTAAGATTTGATGACTGCCCCATCACGTTTTGGACTAGCATGGTGCCTGTGACCTCTTTGTTTTGGCCAATTTCTCCCATTTGGAATAGGAACATTTACCTAATACTTGTACCCCCATTGTATCTTGGAAATAACTAACTTGCTTTTGATTTTACAGGCTCATAGGTGGAAGAGACTTACCTTGTCTCAGGTGAGACTTTGGACTTGGACTTTTGTGTTAATGCTGGAATGAGTTAAGACTTTGGGGGACTGTTGGGAAGACATGATTGGTTTTGAAATGTGAAAAGGACAGATATTTTGGAGGGGCCAGGGCAGAATGATATGGTTTGGCTGTGTCCCTACCTAAATCTCATCTTGAATTGTAATCCCCAAGTGTCAAGGGAGGGACCTGATGGGAGGTGATTGGATAATGGGGGTGGTTTCGGCCATGCTGTTCTCATGATAGTGAGGGAGCTCTCATGTGATCTGATGCTTTTAAAAGTGGCAGCTTTCTCCTGCACACTCTGCCTCTCTCCTGCCACCATGTAAGGTGTGCCTTGATTCCCTTTCGCCTTCTGTCATGATTGTAAGTTTTCTGAGGCCTCCCCAGCGATGCAGAACTATGAGTTAATGAAACCTCTTTCCTTTATGAATTACCCAGTTTCAGGTAGAATCTTTTTAGCAGTGTGAAAAAAAGACCAATACAGACAGCTTCTAGCAATTTTACATCACTTTTATGTTCAATGGGAATATTTATAACATAGGTCAACCTGGTTATCATGTTAACTAGAAGGTGTGGACCAGTGGTTCTCAGTCTTGAGAATGCATGAGAATCACCTGCAGAGCTTGTTCACAGACTGTTGGGCCCACCCAAGAGTTTCTGATTCAGTCTGAGGTGAGGCTTGAGAATTTGCGTTTCTAACAAGCTCCCGGGTGATACTGATGCTGCTGATTTGGGTACCACTCTTTTGAATACTATTATAATTATTCTAATATTTTAAATATTTTTGCCTTTATGGAAGTATAATTGAATAGAAATTTTATGTATCTACGGTGAACAACTTGATGTTTTGACATGCATATAAATTCTGAATTGATTGTTCACTCTTGAAGTTTCTTATGTCGCTCTAGCCTTTTTTTCTTCCTACGTCTGTAAACTCCCAACCTACCTTTCCGTCTTCCCCCTTGTGTTTCCCATATCCTCCATCTTCCTTCTACCACAAATCTCTATGACATTTCTGATATAGGTCAGTTTAGCTTTTCTTTGTTTTTAGTTTGGCAACAACCATAGTCACAGCTCAGCACAACAGACACAGAACAGTGTGAACAAAGGTCCTCCATTCCCTCTCAGGAGCCAGTTGAGCAGCGTCTACTGTAGCATTCATCTATACCACAGTGAAGATTCTCATTCCCCTACTGTCTTGCTTCTTAGCCTTGCTTAATTCCCCAACCCTTACCCTGCAGCCATTTTGAATAAACTCTTGTAAAGTACAGAGGACAGACATCTGAAATATCCATTTCTCACCATTAAGCATGCAACAGGATATGCCTCTGCCACGCCCATCTAATTGTGGTTTATTTGCTTAATATTAAAATGCTCTCAGATATACATAAGCCATCTGCTTTTCCTCCAGATTCACTGAGCCCTGGTGCATTAAGCATCTGTAGAGCTATTTCATTTTATGTCATTAAGGATGGGAATGTGCAAATGTAAATACCAATTGGAAAGCTTAAGTAGTTTTTCAAATTTTTCAATCATGCTGTTTACTATATTATTATTCTGGATTAGTCTACTTTAGGTATAATTTCACAGAATCATCAAAGTCCTACTCCAATATTTAGATCCCATTGACAAATTTAATGGCCTTAGTTAACACCCCAATGATGTAGGTTTAATTTCACGGTTCACCTATTTTTGCTATTTACTTTGCTGAGCTTGAGCCAAGCTGAAACAACTATAAGAAAACAGAGTCTGATTTTCCATGAAATAAAATGCTACCTTCCTTGTAAAGGGTAAACCTAGATATTCCTAAGATGACACCTGAAAGGACTTTCCAGATGGAGATAGAGGAAATGTAGGTTACATTTCTCTTCTCTCAGTTAATGCCTTAGTCAAATTCCCTTCAAGGAGATGCTCCTTCCCTGGAATGTTCCAGTTTAAATGAGGAGCTGAAACTCTGCTCTCAGTAGCCTTTGACACTGCTGGTTAAAGACCATAACATTTAATGAATGAATGAATGAATGAACTTGAATTTTCCAAATAGGTTTTATGAGGAAAGCCTAAAACATCTCCTTCCTTGATCTATGGTGCCCAGCCACTCAATCCTTTTTCCCAGAGATGACCAGTGCAACTGATTTCTTTTACATCCTTCCTGGGACATTCTACACTTAGAAAAATCATCATACAATCCCTTCCCCACTTTTCACGAACATGGTGGCATACTGCACCTACTTCTGCATGTGACTTTTCCTCTTACCCTATCTTGGAAATACTCCAGCACACAGATTCCTTCATTCTTTTCTGATAGCTGCATAATGACCCATTGCATGGCAGTACCATAATTTATGTAAGCAGTTTTCCACTGGTAGGCATTGGGGTTGTTTCTAATATTTTCTTACTATCAAAATGCTTCGATGAAAGCAGTGAATGACTTTTTTACGCATATGTGGGTATATCTGCAGGACAACTTTCTAATAATTTCTGGGTCAAAGGGTATGTGCATCTTTAATGTTAACACATAGTGACAAATCTATACTACTAATATTCCAATTTAAAGTCGTCTCAAAGTAATTAATGCATTTAAAGAGCTTATAAAAGGCTCTGGAATAATGTAAGGGCATTAAACCAGTGACCTGAAGTTAGATAAGATGGTTTATAAGCTATGGGACATGATTCTTTCATTTGTGTTTTTCTTCCTTGCTCTCAACTTGCTTTTACAAGGCAGAAATTATCTCAATGAGAAAAGGTAGTTACTTGTACCCCCTTATCTGTCTCATTCTTTTTCATTTCTCTAAGTCACAAAGTAACATAGGCTGCCTTAGGTAATGCAGCTCAAAGAAGAGGTAGTTACCAAGACTCTTTTAGCACAGTATTTTTGTCATTTGCATCCTCCCAACCCCAACATCAGGCCCAACCAGAACAAATACCAGAGGCCGAGGACAAGAGTGATTTGTTAGCCAAAAGACTGGAGAGACAAAGGGGCTACGGAAGGCTGAAAAAGAGAGACTGGACATGTGAGAGATTTCTCTAGTGCCAGGAGAAAGGGGGCCATATGGTGCCCCTCGATAATAATGTTGTGGTGGCATTATTTACTCTCCTGGTTGACATATTATTTTGGTAACATGCACAGAGGATGAAGATTAAGACAGTCACGATTATTCTATGGAAACTTAAAGTTTGAGTACATTTTCTTTTTCTCCTAATTTTCCAATTTTCTTAAATGTTGGTAAAATCCTAATACATCAAATACACATTACAATGAAAAAAATACTAAATGAAACTATTTGTAATAAAAGGTTGTGTGGTAGAGTTTGCTATGTGTTCAGTATATTCTATTTCCTTTTCTTTTTTGGGCCAGAGCTAGATCCTGTTTTTCTGCTTTCATTGCTGTCTGGTAGGATACTATGATTATGTTCTGGCCTGAGGAATGTGGGCAGAAAGAGGTAGTGTGAACCACTTCAAGGCCTGGCCTCTAAAAAATTCCCCATGCAATCACTCCTATTTTCACTCTTTTTTTCCTCTGTACCTGGAGGCAAACAAAACAAAACAAAACAAACAAAACCTTCAGGGTCCTAGGTTTTCACAAAACCAGAACACACAATGAGACTGGGTCCCTGAATCTGCTTGGAGGAGAGTTACTCAAGAAAGCTTGAGTTTTATGCCCTCATTAACCAGATGGTAGTTTTCTTTTAGGACTGGCCTCTGCTGACAGATTGCTCTTATGCACGAAGGCAAGTATAGGATTCAACTTTGTTATGCAGCTTTCCCCAACTAAAAAAAAAATTCTGCCTTTAACTAGCAGAAGGGATTTGCATGCTAGAATATACTTTTGAGTGTATAAACTCTATACTGGTGGCCTCCAGCCCTTGGAACCCATGGGCCACAGGTACAGTGAATCACGGCTACATGAAAAACTTGACCTATGGCATGGGCAGGGGAAGGGGAGAAAAAGGAAAGTTGAAAGGGTGGGATGGATGAGGGTGAGGGAACACTAACACTTGGAGGGGACTTATCAATATGTCATGTCCTCTGTTGTCTGTTTTCCACAGCAACCCAATGGGACAGGTGTCAGCCTCTCTTTATTTATATATCTTTATATATCTTTATATAAAGGCAAGAGAATTCAGGCTCTGGGAAGTTTCACTGATCCAAAAATATGGAGTAAATGAATAGTAGAACTGGCACTAAAGTAACAGAGAGAGGGGCATCCCCAAGTATAACAAATGCAGAGAGATCAGAGATACAGGAAGGAAAGGTAAAGAAGAAAACAGAAGTGGCTGGGAGCCGTGGCTCATGCCTATAATCCCAGCACTTTGGGAGGCTGAGGTGGGTGGATCACTTGAGGTCAGGAGTTTGAGACCAGTCTGGCCAACATGGTAAAAGCCCATCTCTACTAAATACAAAAATTAGCTGAATGTGGTGGCGCATGCCTGTAATCCCAGCTACTCAGGAGGTAGGGGGGTCCCTTAAACCCAGGAGATGTAGGTTGTAGAGTGCTGAGGTCGTGCCACTGCACTGCAGCCTGGATGACAAAGCAAGACTCTGTCTAAAAGAAAAAAAAAAGAAAAGAAGAAGAAGAAAAGAGAAGAAAGGGGAGTGGTGAGGAGAATAACGCTAGGTATGGGCTCAGGGGTCTCAGTGACACCTCAACTCCGGCTACTGACTCCTCTTTTTTCTGAACATATTTGCTCTGTACCAATGCCTGCAACTCAAGGAAATTGCTTGAACTGTTTTTTATTCCCCAGGACACTTTGTCCCTTAAAGACATGTTCAATTAAAGAGCTCTAAAAGGATTGCATTAACTGGAGATATCCAGTCTTCTTTTATTTTTCATCACCAAAATGACTAAGACAGAATCAAGCACCATTAGTGCTGATATTTCAGCTCATGTAAGTCTTCATTAGAGCTCTTTAATGTAATCATTTAAAGAGACATCAGCTTTTCAGTAAAACACTCTGAAAGCAAACTTAATGAAGTCACTTCTACATAATCTGGAAGCAAAAATGTCTTTTGTGATTAAATTTCCTTTTCCAACATATTGACTAATGTCAGGTTATTATGTGTCAGTGAGCTGAACAAGCACATATTTTGCTCTACATTAGTATCTTTGTATTCTCAAAGGATTAAGATGGCAAAAGCTGGGAGGAATGACATTAAATTTAATTTCTGCTCAAGCAGAGGAAGAGTGCAGTACCCTTATTCTTTGCCAACAATTCTGGTTTTTAAAGATACATGCAGTTCCTAGTATTTGCTAGTATTTTATACTAAAGAGGTAGTATTGAGGTGATTAGGCATTCCCACTGCTATTAAAACCTAACACCCTCTCATGGTTTCCTAGTGAATAAAACCTCACCTTCTTGCCTTGACCTACAAGGCTCTGAATAATGCAGCTACCTCCTACCTCCCACCTGTCCAGTCTCAAGCCTCTCTCCTCAACTTACTGGGCTCAACCACAGAGGGCTCCTCTCAGTTTCCTGAATATTGTTCACCTCTTTCCCATCTCGTGGCCTTTGTGCTTACTGTTTTCTCAGATTGGAAGCCATCTCCTAAGGTTCTCTGCATCACTGACTCCTTGTTCTTCAGGTCTCAGGTCAGATGCTGCTTCTTCAGAGAGGTGTTTTCTGGCCACCCTATTGAAGGTAGGGCACCATGATCTCACATCCTTTTCCCCTCTAGGATGCTGTTCTGTTAATTTTTGTAAAAAATGCTTTCTGGTTCTGTTCATTTTTTTTTGTGGTACTGTAATGTAAATTTATTTTAATGAATTTGCTTTTGCTCCAAGTTTACAATGAGAAAAGATATAGTTGGTCCCTCAATGTGTAATTAGGACACTTTGAATGGATCGATTGTATCTGTTTGGCATAAGGCAAGCTCCAGTGCCAAGCCCAGAGCCTGGCACATTATAGAAGTTCAATAACTACTTGTTGAAGGATTGAATAAATAAAACTGTTGGTACAGTAAGATCATGGCTTTTGGTGAGTTTGGAGGATCTTAGAGGAAGAGAGAGGTGCTACAACACTGAAAATGGGAAATTCACATGAAAATTTTCAAAAAGTAAAAGAATTAGATTTCACAAATCATAAATTGGTGAATTTAGTGGAAATTCCTGGTAAGATGCTAAGATAATAGTTTATAACATTTTATGAAAACCAATGCCAATCTTTAGGAATCAATATACATTCTCAAAGAGCACTGCAGGTTAAAAAAACCTATGTTTTTCATAAAATTTATATATTAGACTGCACTAGAAAGATTAGGAAGATGTTGAATCTGGGGTTTAGGATGACACTCTATCTAAAGTAATGCATCACCTCAGTTCTTAGGAAGCACATGAGGCCTGACTGATGTGACAATTTGGTGATAATATCTTACTAACTCTTGCTCTGTTCAATGATTTGCAGCATCTGGATAAAAAGATGTTTGCATACTTGCAGATCAAATGAATCTGAGAATAACAAATAAGTTTATTTTTAAAATATCAACATTTAAATTGATCTTATCCAATTAAAATGACTTGCTGAATCAAACAAAATTAAGTTTAATAAAAGTCAATATAAGTGCCTGAAATCAAGTCTAAACATTCATTGAGCAGACACAAATGGGGAATTTTTACTTAACAGTTACCTTTGTGTGTGTTGGGGGGAATGATAACCTTATGGCTCCAGGTTAGAACTATTTGATGAGAATGAACAAGGTAATGTGATTGCCAGAAAAGCTAATTTGATTCCTATTTACAAAGCACTCAGAGAATTCATGATGTCATAGGTGTATTTAGGGTTCAATGTCTAATAATGGAAGTAATACTAAATTTCTTAGGGTGTAGAAAGACCAATTCTGCCGAGTAGAACCAACATCTTCCACACAATAAATGTTCAATAATTATATATGTATATATTTTTCTTTTTATTAAAAAATATTTTTTTTTGAGACAGAGTCTCCCTCTGTTGGAGTGCAGTGGCATGATCTCAGCTCATTGCAAGCTCTGTGATATGGCTTGGCTGTGTCCCCACCCAAATATCATCTTAGATTGTAGCTCCCATAATTCCCACATGTTTTGGGAGGGACCTGGTAGGAGGTTATAGAATCATGGGAGTGGGTCTTTTGTGTGCTGATCTTGTGATAGTGAATAAGTCTCATGAGATCTGATGACTTTGTAAGGGGTAGTTCCCCTACACATGCTCTCTTCCCTGCCACCATGTAAGACATGACTTTGCTCCTTTGCCTTCTGTCATGATTATGATGTCTCCCCAGCCATATGGAACTGTGAGTCCATTAAACCTGGTATTCTTTATAAATTACCCACTCTCAGGTATGTCTTTGTTAGTAGAGTGAGAACAGACTAAAACAGTAAATTGGTACCAGGTAGTGGGGCACTGCTGTAAAGATACCCAAAAATGTGGAAGTTACTTTGGAACTGGGTAACAGGCAGAGGTTGGAACAGTTTGGAAGACTCAGAAGAAGAAAGGAAGATGTGGGAAAGTTTGGAACTTCCTAGAGATTTGTTGAATGTCTTTGACCAAAATGCTGATAGTGCTATGGATGATAAAATCCAGGCTGAAGCGGTCTCAGATGGAGATGAGGAACTTGTTGGGAACTGGAATAAAGGTCATTCTTTACTCCAGTAAAGAGACTGGTGGCATTTTGCCCCAGCCCTAGAGATCTGTGGAACATTGAACTTGAAAGAGATGATTTAGCGAATCTAGAGGAAGAAATTTCTAAGCAATGAAGCATTCAAGAGGAAGCAGAACATAAAAGTTTGGAAAATTTGCTTCCCAATGATGTGATAGAAAAGAAAACTCCATTTTCTGGGAAGAAATTGAAGCTGTCTGCAGAAATTTGCATAAGTACCAAGGAGCTGAAATGTTAATCACCAAGACAATGAGGAAGATACCTCCAGGGCATGTCAGAGATCTTCATAGCAGCCCCTGCCATCACAGGCCCAGAGGCCTAGGAGGAACAAACGGTTTCCTGGCCTGGGCCCCAGGCCCCCCTGCTGTGTGCAGCCAAGGGACTTGGCACCTTGCCTACCAGCAGCTCCAGCCTTGGCTAAAAGGGGCTAGGGTACAGCTCAGGCTGTGGCTTCAGAGGGTGCAAGTCCCAGGCCTTGGCAGCTTCCACATGGTATTGAGCCTGTGGGTGCATAGAAGTCAAGAACTGAGGTTTGGGAACCTCCATCTAGCTTTCAGAGATCCTCTGAAACACCTGGATGTCCAGGTATGGAAACACCTGGATGTCCAGGCAGAAGTGTGCTGCAGGGGTGGAGCCCTCATGGAGACTCTCTGCTAGGGCAGAGGAGAAGAAAAATGTGGGGTTGCAGCCCCCACACAGGGTCCCCACTGAGGCACTGCCTAGTGGATCTGCGAGAAGAGGGCCACCATCCTCCAGACCCCAGAATGGCAGACCCACTGACAGATTGCACGGTGCATCTGGAAAAGCCACAGACACTCATTGCCAGCCTATGAAAGCAGCCAGGACGGAGGTTGTACCCTGCAAAGCCACAGAAGTGGAGCTGCCCAAGGCTGTGGGAGCCCACTTCTTGCATCAATATGACCGGGACGTGAAACATGGTTAGTCAAAGGAGATCATTTTGGAAATTTAAGGTTTAATGACTGCCCCATTGGATTGTAGACTTGCAGAGGGCCTATAGCCCTTTGGTTTTTGCCAATTTCTCCAATTTGGAACAAGAGTATTTACCCAATGCCTGTACTCCCATTGTATCTAGAAAGTAACTAACTTGCTTTTGATTTTTACAGGTTCATATGTGGAAGGGACTTGAGTTGTCTCATATGAGACTTTGGAGTTGGGATTTTGTGTTAATGCTGGAATGAGTTAAGACTTTGGGGGACTGTTGGGAAGGCATGACTGTGTTTTGAAATGTGAGGACATGAGATTTTGGAGGGGCCAGGGCGGAATGATATGATTTGGTTGTGTCGCCCACCCAAGTCTCATCTTGAATTGTAGCTCTCATAATTCCCACGTGTTATAGGAAGGACCCAGTGGGAGGTTATTGAATCATGGGGGCAGGTCTTTCATGTGCTGTGCTCCTGATAGTGAATAAGTCTCATGATATCTGATGGTTTCATAAGGGGGAGTTCTCCTGGACATGCTCTCTTCCCGGCTGTTATGTAAGACGTGACTTTGCTCCTCCTTTGCCTTCTGTCATAATTGTGAGGCCTCCTCAGTCATGTGGAACCTTGAGTGAGTCTGTTAAACCTCTTATTTTTTATAAATTACCCAGTCTCAGGTATGTCTTTATTAGCAGTGTAAAAACAGCCTAATATACTCCACCTCCTGAATTCAAGTGATTCTCATGTCTCAGCCTCCCAAGTAGCTGTGATTCTCCCAAGAATCAAGTGATTCTCATGCCTCAGCTTCCCAAGTAGAAGTGCAGGTATGCACCACCACACCCAGCTGATTTTTTTTGTGTGTGTGTATTTTTAGTAGAGATGGGGTTTTGTCATGTTAGCCAGGCTAATCTTAAACTCCTGAACTCAAGTGATTCAGCCACCTCGGCCTCCCAAAGAGCTGGGATTACAGGCATGAACTACCACACCCAGTCAATAATTATATATTGAGTGCACTTTTAGTAGGATGTAATTGAACTTTGGTCTTAAAAAATGTGAAATATATCTAGCATTCAAGATGATATAAGCATTATACATGAAGAGCTCCCAAATCATATAAGCATGAAAAACAAGGGCAATGTTTGGACAAGAGCAAGAAAGAAATACATTGTGTGTAATAGACAAGGCTGATAATCTTTGTTGAGTCAGATAATGGATGAGTTTATATATCAAGATGAGAAATACGGATCTGAGTCTTTCTTCTATTTCAAGATTTTAAGCAGGGTGATAAAACAAGGCTCACATTTCTTACTTTAGAAATATAATACTGAAAAGCAGAGTTTTGGGGGATGGGGGAGGGTCTAAGCTTCATGAAGAGACTAATAAAGAGTGCCATAATAAATGTAGTGGTAGTGGGATTGCAGAGGAGGAGCAAAGAGATGATTAACTTATTTTGACACAGGCAAAACATGAAAGAGAAGAAAAATAATATATACTAGTCTGTAGTTTAAATCATACTTATGATTAGATTATAGGAACATCTAATATGTGTCAAGCCTGATGTCATTCACTTCGGTAGGGAGGGCACCATGTTTGAGAGGCTGAATAAGAGACCTGAAGCCAGTGAACGAGACACAGAGTTTATTGAGGGGACTTACATATGGGGCAGTCCAGTGATAGTAGGCTGGAGAAGAGGACTGCAACCAGTTGTAAAAAGCATGCAGTTTATATGACATTTTCACTTATCACCCTTCTGCTAGCAACCTCCACTTGGCAACCTTCATTTAACCCAAAACAAAGGGCCTCAATCTCCTGCATGGACTGCCTTCCACAGGATGGACTAGGGGCTCAGATGTTCCTCATACATAAGAGACTAATCTCTGCATTGGCCACTGCTGGATTCTTTAGCACAGGTCTCCAAACACACATTCTTCTTAAGCCTTAGGGTCATTCTTAGGGTATGCTTAAGTTAAGTTTTTGCTATGAAATGTATCTGCCGTACAATATTGAGCGGTGACAGCGTGCTAGCAGCCCTCTCTTGCTCTTCGCACCACTCGGGCCGTGCTCCAGCCCTTCAGTCTGCTGTTGGGCTATGACGGCCCCTCTCTGGGGCTGGCTGGCCAAGGTCAGAGCCGGCTCTCTCTGCTTGCAGGGAAGTGTGAAGAGAGAGGCGCAGGTGGGAGGCGGGGCTGCATTGCACTCACCGGCCGGTGACTGTTCCAGGTGAGCGGGGGCTTGGCAAGCCCCACACTTGGCGCAGCTGGCTGGAAACTGCTGGGCTTGATTGGAGGCTGAATCCCGTGCGGGACCGCCATTCCCTCTTCACGGTGTCATTAGCCAGGATAGCAAGTCTCCGTCTCTCTCTCGCTTCCCCTCTTTTCCTCTTGATTGTCTGGGACGAGCTCCCTCTGGGCTGCCAGACTGCCTGGGCTAGGTGCCGCAAAGTCCCGCCAGGCCTGCCAGTGACAGGTGAAATCAGCTGGGCTTCTGGGATGGGTGGGGACTTGGAGAACTTTTCTGTCTAGCCAAAGGATTGTAAATGCACCAATCAGCACTCTGTGTATAGCTAATCTGGTGGGGACTTGGACAACTTTTCTGTCTTAGCTAAAGGACTGTAAATGCACCTATCAGCACTCTGTCAAAACGGACCAATAAGCTTTCTGTAAAATGGACCAAACAACTCTCTGTAAAATGGACCAATCAACTCTCTGTAAAACAGACTAATCAGCAGGATGTGAGTGGGGCCAGATAAGGGAATAAAAGCGGTCCACCTGAGCTAGCAGCTACAATTTGCTGGGTCCCCTTCCACACTATGGAAGCTTTGTTCTTTTGGTCTTTGCAATAAATCTTGCTGCTGCTCACTCTTTGGATCTCTGCTACCTTTATGAGCTTAACACTCACCACGAAGGTCTGCAGCTTCACTCTTGAAGCCAGCGAGACCACAAACCCGCTGGGAGGGATGAACAACTGCAGATGGGAGGAACGAACTACTCCGGACGCGCCACCTTTATGAACTGTAACACTCACCGCGAAGGTCTGCAGCTTCACTCCTGAAGCCAGTGAGCCCACGAACCCACCGGGAGGAACGAACAACTCCAGACATGTCGCCTTTAAGAACTGTAACACTCACCCTCGAAGGTCTGCAGCTTCACTCCTGAAGTCAGCGAGACCATGAACCCACCAGCAGGTGGAAACTCCGGACACCTCCAAACATCAGAAGGAACAAACTCCAGACACACCATCTTTAAGAACAGTAACACTCACTGCGAGGGTCTACGGCTTCATTCTTGAAGTCAGCGAGATCGAGAACCCACCAATTCCGGACACGATATGATTTCCATTTGTCCAACGAGGCATAGGAATTCAAATGCTCATCCAAGGGAAAAGGCAGTCATATTAGCAATGTAAACTTTTCTTCTTAAAATTTGGCTTGTAAGTAGATAGACACTCTGAGACTAGACTATATTTTGACTTTGATAAATGGAAATGGAAAAAAATGTATGAATTTTTATGTTGTTGTGCTTTCATCTCTAAGAGTAGAATCTGGAATATGTCACTAAAACAAGCCTCCCTGCTTCCTTTTAAATAAAGTTGCAGAACTACGAAAAATTGCAAAAGCAATACAGAAAGTTCCCATAAAATTTAACACCCTCCCCCTTTTTTTGTGTGTGTGATGAATGCACTGTGAGGTACTAGCAGTTGGTTCAAGACAAATTCATTCATTGTTTTTGGGAAAGTCTGATCTTGGGATGGAATCCCATTGCAGATGACTCAGGTCAGATGTTAAATGTTCTGTCAAATAATGTAAAGAATACAGTGTTATTTTAAATAATCTTTGTGGAGATTACAGTATTCTCATGCTAAGGGGATTTTACTCCCTGGCTAGGCTGTGGTGGAGGATGTTTTGGTGACCCGACCCAGAGGCAATGAACAAGTCAAAAGTGGGCAGATGTCCTTGGGAGCAACAAGATAGAGGCAGGGGAACAAGAAGAGAGAGTCTGGTGGAGACCAGCCTCTGAAGGTGGGTTCAGAGTGTCTCTGGACCCATTGGTACCTGAGACCTACTTTAAGCTTTCCTTTTCTGGAGTATATTTACCACAAATCTTTAGTAACATTTGTTAGTTACAAAGGTTTGTTCCAACTTTGGTTGCTGAATCAAAAGAGAGGCCGAGTACCTGTTTTGGGAAGAGGCAGTGTGGAGTGAGCGGCAGGGGTGAGAAGTAATTGGAGTCGGGGCATTGGTGGGGAAGCCCAGAGCAGCTGTCTGCAGTGGGCAGTGGCATCTCCTGGGTGCACTTGCAGAACATTTAAATCCTCTCCAGCGTTGCTCAGAAATTTTTAGGGGATGGGCTGGTCTCCTATAGTCATGTAGCTTAAGACTTTTATTTGTGTATGAAATAGGTGGGTAATCCTCCAAAATCTGAAGAATTCAGGAGCATTCAAAATGCATGTGGTTTCCAAGTTTACTACAATAAATATATAATACAGTGAGGAAAATGTATTGAAAACAGTAGTCATCTTGTACTTCAATGTACATTTTTATTCATAGTTGAAAAGAATAGTCTATTACTGCTAACTTACTGTAAATTTACTTAGAATCAAAGGGTCCAGAGAGACATAAAAAATGTATGTAGTTTCTATTAAATAACACTTTCTGGTCACTTTCAAATATGATTATAATATACAGGTATTATATGCACAAAAATGTAAAAAGTAATTGTGAAAGCAAGTCTTGTTATCAGTTTGTATAAGAAAAAAGACATTTATTTTTTCACAAGCTACCAACATCATATAGGATAGCTCCTGATAGGCTTTGACTTTTTCAATTAATTCATCTCGTAGCTCAAACATCTGTAGAAAAGAAGTTAATATACAGTGAAGTCACTACACAGTGTTATGGGACAGTAGAAATTCATATCAGTACAAAATATCATTGAAGATTTTTACATTGAATTCCAGTGTCAAGATCGAGAGACATCTTTGTTGGCAAGCAATCTAAGAATTATTTGAAGATTGAGAGTTGTTTTTTTTAAAATGATTTCTGCTGGTAAAAATGTTAAAGATTAAAAATATGTAGTAGAAATAGAAGGTACAATGTTCTTGTCTTTCTGTCCCTCTTACCAGCAACCTGTGCCTTTGAAATAGAATGAAATGCTCTAGCTACTTCCAGTATTTTCCATAAGATGGCAGAGTTGGTATTGTGAATGTGAGAGCAAACCACTTTAGTTCTGTCAGTCACAGCAACGAAAAGAGGCTTAGAGTCATTCTCACCATTTAAACATTGCTCTCGTGCTTTCAATAATCATCATCAACATAATAATAAAGCAATAATATCTAGTTTTTAAAAACAATAATGAAAAACCCAGATATATGTCAATCTGCAATTACATCATGGTTACGCAGGCACTCCCTTTGAGCATTGCTTTTGGTCTTTTACTGAGTTCCTTTAGTTGCCTGTTCTGTTAAGTTTTATTTAAACACTAACCAGTCAAACTGGGTCCAATGTCACCTCTCTCAGATCACCACACATGTAACAAGAAAATGTCTGTTGGCATCACTGAAGCAAGCAGTGTTCACAGTCGTTTTTGATTGTTAGGAGCTGTAGATGTGCTCTTTTTAATGCAAATTCAGAGATCTGTCAGATGTGCTTTGGTTTGTTTAAAATGGGTGACCGCAGTTCTGAAATGTTAGTCAAGTCCTGAACAAGAGGGGGCTTATTTTGTCCATTTGTTCCTTCATCCAGAGCCTGAACTACTCAGATGAATGGGGCGGTCTAGGAGGACTTCTGGGACATAGCACCAAAGGTATTGGTTGCAGAGGGCAAACTCAAGGAAAGCAAATCATTGACCATGTGAAATCCACACTAGGATTTATCTCCTAAATGCCGTAAATTAAACATGTGAATTTGATTTGTTTTTATCACTCTCCAAGCTTTTTGCACAAGACAGATGCTCACTAAGTGTTTGTTGAATGCTTGGGGAGACAGAAGAGGGTTGCAAATGGGCTTTCCGTCATTCTGGGATTGCTGGGGCTCTGAATCTGGAAAAGCACTGGCACCTCCTATCAGAGCCTGGCTTGTGCAGAGCACTATTGGGGAGTTTCTCAGGGCCTTGAGGGTTATATACACCTCTTCACCACTGGACTAGGAGCTCCCTGTGGGTAGAATCTGCTTTTTTTTTTTTTTTTTTTTTTTTTTTCTGCTTTATATTTCTAGTGCCTGCACAGTGACTCACATACAGTAGGTACTCAGCAGGGGTGTTTTCAAAGAAGGAAACAGCGATCATAAATTGTCCCCCAGTGGATATTGGCAAGTAGTGTGGCTCGAAGGAGGTCATCTAATGCTGTCTCACCTAGGGAGCTAGTTTGCCAAATGCTGGTATGATGGCAACCTGCAGTGAAACTTCCAAGTCAGTAGTATCTTGTGGGTATTGTCAGTTTTACACACCAGAGAGAAAATCAGACTTGTCCATGAATGAAGAAGGAACACGTCCCAGTTTGATATAAGCTCTACTATCAACAGAGAGGAGATGAGATTTCCTTTTACAGAGTGCTGACAGACCAAGAATGTGATGGGAAGCAAGTTTGTTTTGAGCGTGGGCAAGATCTTGTGGAGGATGACAACTTCCCACAGGGAAAACATGCCACACCCATGCTTGCTATAAATGCTTCTCTTTTGTGTGAAATGTTCCTGGGATTTTGGTAACTTTGGAACCGGAAAAAAACCAGGGCATTCTTCTAGAAGAGACAGTTTGGCAACAGCTAGGTAAAGGAAAATTTATCAAAGGGGAAAATTTTAGAGAACTCATGTCAGTGCCCACAATCTTGAAAATCTATTCTTTTTTTTTTTTTTTTCCCCAGAGATAGCATCTCACTATACCATGGCTTTTATTCAGAACATGCACAGAGCATGTCTGCAGAATTACTGACACTTTGCCCTTTCAGCCATTTTGGAAGGAGAGGAATTTGGAAGGCTCTTTCTAAAATATAGTTTATACCAACCTAATTATTAACAAGGCCATGATGACTGCGGGGCCACCACATATCGTTGTGAGGTTATGGAAGAAACAGAAATGCCACATTGAAAGGGCTCTCCATTCAAATTATAGACATTGAAGATATATATGGTTATCAGAAAAAGTTTTCCAGTAGATGAAAATAAGATATCTTATTTAAATAAAAGTCAATAATTAATAATTTCAGGATAGATGAAGGGAAAGTACCTGGAGGAAATGGTACCTGTTCTTAATTCATACAAATGAATTTTTAAATTGATAATCTGAAATCATCATAACATAAATGAAATGCTGTTTTGTAAAGCAATACAGTACTGCCTGCAGACTCTTACCTTAACTATTCCCATAAAACTGTAGTTTACATTTTTATATGAGTTTTCTATCTCTGTTCCTTTAGGTAGAGATAGTGTGTTTAATTATTGCCACTCTTTCTGCTTATTTACATAATATCTACTATACCTTTCTCATTTTCTGTTTCTAATCTGTAATGTGCTTGAAGATTATTTCATTTAGATAATTTGAACTGCGTATCATTAAGAGTAGATAGGATTTAAACAAAGGGTTAAAGAGCTTTTCTATAAATAAAACTCAGGAGTTTGAGAGTATGGATTTTATAAAATCTATTGGGATAGAGATCTATTTGTTTTTTGGTTCTTAGTTCTGTTGTGGATACATGAGGTTGCCACACAGCAGAGTTTTTGTCACATTTAGGAAGTCTCAGAAAAATTTGAAAGTTAAGCTCACCCGAGAAGACCATTTTTGTCTTTTTTTTCTACCTCCAATGGCAGAAATTCCTTAGTGTTTTCAGATCAGAAGTTCTCAGTGTGAGTTATCACCCCTAAGTTCCTACCACAGGATGAGAAAGAGCTTTGTTAGTCTGTGTCAGGCATTTTGCTTTAGGAACTGATGTGGATATTAACTCCTTTCAGTATGGATTTCCCCCTAAGGAGGTAGAAGTATTTCAAAGTGTTAACACCCAAATTTTCTTTGAGTTTTACAGGATTAAAATAGAATATCTATGTCTTTAAAAGAAAATGAGACATATTCTTACTACAGTTATCATGGGTGCTATTAATACTCTGGCCTTCTAGTAGCATCTGTCATCTAGCATTGTAGATTTGCAGGGGCCCTTTAATGAAAACTCTCCATTTTCTTAAAGGTTGTAATTATTATGTAGCACTATACTTATAGATGTGGAAATAAGAGGGTTAGGCAGAATAGAATTAAGGAATGTTGTAGATGGCCATGAGCACTGAACAAATGAGGAAAGAATAAAACAGGACCAGGAATTATCTTCTCAACCCTACCCTGAAACTGCTGCCCAAACTTCCTTTTTGACAAAGATTAACAGGGCCAATGCAATTTAAGCTCTGAGACTTCAGACTAAAGACTTTGCGGGCCTAGGAACACAAAGAGAACTTTACAGAGGGCCAAGTGATTTTGTCTTCTGGGTAAACCTTAGATAATTTGAGTTCCATAATCAATGGCTTTTCTCTTTGTTATTAAAAATTCTAACACCAACTGATTTTTAAAATCCATAACATTAAACAAGTGGTTTAAAATAATAAATGGAATTAATGAGCTTCGCTTGTGCCATAGAAACAAATTAAGCTAAGCATGCCACACAAATTGTCCAACATTCTGTTCTCCACTGTTATTTCACTTGGTACTCCAGATATTATATTTTGCCCAAGAATATCATGTACAGGGAATTTTTTTTCTGGTTTAGATACATGTCAAAAATAAAAAGCTATAACATAACATAAATATTAAAAGGTATTAGTAGAAGAAATTGGTTAAATATTATGGTTTGTAATAACAAAACCCCTGGACAATGCAAAGAAAAGGCTGTGCAACACAACGCAAGTTTGGATGAAGGAACCAGAAAGCTAATCAACATTTACATATGTCATATTCTTATTTGCATTGTCATTATCTGAACTCATTAGAAATAATTGCAATGATTATGCTTGGTTTCATATCGGATAGATGGTCCTAGTATATTATCTTATAAAACTACATTGCATGACTGCTATTTGAGGTTAAAAGTAGATTTTAGAAACTAGAAGCAGAAGAGAGCAATCCCCTTTAAAAAGAGTTGTCAAAGAAATGAAACTATGTGAGGCAGTTAAAAAGTGACTTTAAGCACTGATTTGGAAAATCACTTCCTTAGGAACAAAATTTTTAGAAGACACTGACACCCAGCAGTTAAAAGTAAGCTATTTTCATGTTTGATGAAAAATAATCAGGAGGCTTGTCTAGGGCATGTGGGATTACATTTAAACCAAGAGGAAAGAAAGAAGGTGGCAGCCAGGACTGAGCTGTTCTGTCTTTTGGGAAGCAAAGAACAGTGATCTGAGGTCTAGGATTTCTTATTCGTCCTGAGAAGACAAAAGCAAAGACGAATAAAAAGCAAAGACAAGACAAAAGCAAGACAAAGATCCACTGGAAGGTGGCTTTCTGATGCTCACACCCAAGCAGAGGGAAGGCGAAGAGCGGGTAAGCCAATAGCAGGTGTCTTTCTGCAGCTGCCCTGCAGCCTTGATTAGCAGGGTCAGAACAAGCACAGGCAAAAAAGGCATTGAATTGTAGTCAACAACAAAGCCCCGGTCTAGTCAGGACTTGTTACAGCTGATGGCCACCAAGTGTAGACGAAAGAAGACTAGACTGAGAGCTTGCATAGCAGCCCCGATGGGATGGGACATGAAGCAAAACTGTAACTACCAGCCTCAATCTCCTCATCTGAAAACGGGGCAAATGGAATCACTGAGGTCCTTTTCGATGCTAACATTGTGTTGTATAGAGAAAATGACTCATTGTATTAGACGTATTATTTCTTTTAGCTTTCATTCCCTAAAATAATAATTTACCATTTATTGTTTAAAGAAATGGGCCATATGGCACATTTTACAAATGTGATTATTTAGAAAAGGGTACACTTGACTGTTAAAGTTTGATTGTGGATGTGTACGTACATGAATAAGTCACCCAATCTTGTTTAAATTATCAGTGACAACTGCCAGATTTGCAAACACTAGGTATTAGGAGAATATAACACTTTTCAGTGACTTCATGGGATATTGCTTAATAAGCAGAACCTGGAAGATGTCTCTGTTTCTGTTTCACTGTCTCTGTCTTCTTGTCTCTGTTTCTGTTTCTCTCTCTCTCTCTCTCTCTCTCTCACACACACACACACACACACACACACACCCCTCCAACCTAGGAAGAATATACAATACAATATAATTACAGATTCCCAGGCAAGATGGCCGAATAGGAACAGCTCCTGTCTGCAGCTCCCAGCAAGACCAACGCAGAAAGTGGGTGATTTCTGCATTTCCAACTGAGATACTCAGTTCATCTCACTGGGACTGGTTAGACAGTGGGTGCAGCCCATGGAGGGCAAGCAGAAGCAAGGTGGAGCATTGTCTCACCTGGGAAGTGCAAGGGGTTGGGGAACTCCCTCCCCTAGCCAAGGGAAGCCATGAGGGACCATGCCATGAGGGGTGGTGCACTCCAGCCCAGATACTACGCTTTTCCCATGGTCTTCACAATCCACAGGCCAGGAGATCCCCTTGGGTGCCTACACCACAAGGGCTTGGATTTCAAGCACAAAACTGAGTGGCCATTTGGGCAGACACTGAGCTAGTTGCAGGAGTTTTTTTCATACCACAGTGGTGCCTGGGAATGTCAGCAAGACAGAACCATTCACTCTCCTGGAAAGGGGGCTAAAGCTAGGGAGCCAAGTGGTCTTGCTTGGCAGATCCCACCCCCGTGGAGCCCAGCAAGCTAAGATCCACTGGCTTGAAATTCTCACTGCCAGCATAGCAGTCTGAAGTGGAATTGGGACACTCAAGCTTGGTGGGAGGAGGGGCGTCTGCCATTAATGAGGCTTGAGTAGGCAGTTTTCTCCACACAGTGTAAACAAAGCTGCGGGGAAGTTCAGTCTGGGTGGAGCCCACCGCAGGACTGCAAAGCCACTGAAGCCAGACTGCCTCTCTAGATTCCTCCTCTCTGGGCAGGGCATCTCTGAAAGAAAGCCAGCAGCCCTGGTCAGGGGCTTATAGATAAAACTCCCATCTCCTGGGGACAGTACCTGGGGGAAGGGGCAGTTGTGGGCACAGCTTCAGCAGAGTTAAGCTGCCTGCCAGCTCTGAAGACAGCAGCAGATCTCCTGCTAAGGGAGAGACTGACTCCACAAGTGGGTCCCTGACCCCCATGCCTCGTGATGGAGAGATAACTCCCAGCAGGGGTCGACAGACACTTCATACAGGAGAGCTCTGGCTAGCATCTGGCAGGTGCCCCTCTGGGATGAAGCTTCCAGAAGTAGCACGAGGCAGCAATCTTTGCTGTTCTGCAGCCTCTGCTGGTGATAACCATGCAAACAGGGTCTGGAGTGAACTCCCAGAAAACTCCAGCAGACCTGCAGAAGAGGGGCCTGACTGTTAGAAGTAAAACTAACAAACGGAAAGCAATAGCATTGACATCAACAAAGAGGATGATCATGTAAACACTCCATCCAAAGGTCACCAACAGCAAACACCAAAGGTAGATAAATCCACAAAAATGAGGAAAAACCAGTTCAATAAGGCTGAAAATTCCCAAAACCAGAATGGCTCTTCTCCTTCAAAGGATCACAACTCATCACCAGCAAGGGAACAATACCGAATGGAGAATGGGTTTGACGAATTGAGAGAAGTAGGCTTCAGAAGATGGGTAATAACAAACTCCTCAAAGCTAATAGAGCATACTGTAACCTAATGCAAAGAAGCCAAGAACCTTGATAAAAGGTTAGAGGAATTGCTAACTAGAATAACCAGTTTTGAGAAGAACACAAATGACCTGATGGAGCCAAAAAACACAGCACAAGAACTTCATCAATAGCCAAACTGATCAAGCAGAAGACAGGATATCAGGGAATGAAGATCAACATAATGAAATAAAGCATGAAGACAAGATTAGAAGAAAAAAACAGAAAAGGAATGAACAAAACCTCCAAGAAATATGGTACTATATGAAAAGACCAAATCTACTTTTGATAGGTGAACCTGAAAGTGATGGGGAGAATGGAATCAAGTTGGAAAACATTCTTCAGGATATTATTCAGGAGAACTTTCCCAGTCTAGCAAGGCAGGCCAACATTCAAATTCAGGAAATACAGAGACCACCACAAAGATACTCCTTGAGAAGAGCAACCCCAAGACACATAATTGTCAGATTCACCAAGGTTGAAATGAAGGAATAAATGTTAAGGGCAGCCGGAGAGACAGGTCAGGTTACCCACAGAGGGAAGCCCATCAGACTAACAGCAGATCTCTCAACAGAAACCCTATAAGCCAGAAGAGAATGGGGCCAATATTCAACATTCTTAAAGATACAAATTTTCAACCCAGAATTTCATATGCAGCCAAACTAAGCTTCAAAAGTGAAGGAGAAATAAAATCCTTTACAGACAAGCAAATGCTGAGGAATTTTGTCACCACCAAGCATGCCTTTACAAGAGCTTCTGAAAGAAGCACTGAATATGGAAAGGAACAACTGGTATCAGCCACTGCAAAAACAACCCAAAATGTAAAGACCATCAACACTATGAAGAAGCTGCATCAATTAATGGGCAAAATAACCAGCTAGCATCATAATGACAGAATCAAAATCACACATAACAGTATTAACCTTAAATGTAAATGGCTAATGGTAAATGGGCTAAATGCCCCAATAAAAAGGCACACACTGGCAATTGGATAGAGTCAAGACCCATCAGTGTGCTGTATTCAAGAGATCCATCTTGTGTGCAAAGACACACATAGGCTCAAAATAAAGGGATGGAGGGATATTTACCAAACTAATGGAAAGCAAAAACAACAACAACAACAACAACAACAAAAAACAAGGGTTGCAATCCTAGTCTCTGATAAAACAGACTTTAAACCAACAAAGATCAAAACAGACAAAGAAGGCCATTACATAATAGTAAAGGAATCATGCAACAGGAAGAGCTAACTATCTTAAATATGTATGCACCCAATACAGGAGCACCCAGATTCATAAAGCAAGTTCTTAGAGACCTACAAAGAGACTTAGACTCCCACACAATTAATAGTGGGAGACTTTAACACTCCACTGTATATATTAGACAGATCACCGAGATAGAAAATTAACAAGGATATTCAGGACTTGAACTCACCTCTTGACCTGGAAGACCTAATAGATATCTACAGAACTCTCCACCCCAAATCAACAGAATATATAGTCTCCTCAGCACCACATAGCACTTTTTCTAAAATCAACGATATAACTAGAAGTAAAACACTCATCAGCAAATACAAAAGAATGAAAACCATAACAAACAGTCTCTCAGACCACAGTGAAATCAAATTAGAACTCGGGATTAAGAAACTCACTCCAAACCACACAACTACTTGGAAACTGAACAACCTGCTTCTGAATGACTCATGGGAAAATAATGAGATTACGGCAGAAATAAATAAGTTATTTGAAACCAACAAGAACAAAGACGCAATGTACCATACTCTCTGGGACACAGCTAAAGCACTGCTTAGAGGGACTTTTATAATATTAAATGCCCACAGGAGAAAGTAGGAAACATCTAAAACCAACATGCTAAGGTCACAATTAAAAGAATTAGAGAAACAAGAGCAAACTATTTCAAAAGCTAGCAGAAGACAAGAAATAACTAAGATCAGAACAGAACTGAAGGAGATATGAAAAACCTTTCAAAAAAATCAATGAATCCAGGAGATGGTTTTTTGAAAAGATTAACAAAATAGATAGATGGCTAGCCAGGCAAATAAAGAAGAAAATAGAGAAGAATCAAATAGATACAATAAAAAGTGATAAAGGGGAGATCACCACTAATCCCACAGAAATGCAAACTACCATCAGAGAATACTACAAACCCCTCCACCCAAATAAACTAAAAAATCTAGAAGAAATGGATAAATTCCTAGACACATTCGCCCTACCAAGACTAAACCAGGAAGAAGCTGAATCCCTGAATAGACCAACAACAAGTTCTGAAATTGAGGCAGTAATTAATACCCTACCAACCAAAAAAAGCCCAGGACCAGAGGGACTCACAGTCAAACTCTACCAGAGGTACAAAGAGGAGCTGGTATCATTCCTTCTGAAACTATTCCAAACAGTAGAAAAAGAGGGACTCCTCCCTAACTCATATTTTGAGGCCAGCATCATTCTGAAAACAAACCCTGCCAGAGACACAACAAAAACATGAAAATTTCAGGCCAATATCTCTGATGAACATCTATATGAAAATCTCCAATAAAACACTGGCAAACTGAATCCAGCAGTACATTAAAAAGCTTACCCACCATGATCAAGTCAGCTTCATCCCTGAGATGCAAGGCTGGTTCAACATATGCAAATCAATGAATGTAATCCATCACATAAACAGAACCAATGACAAAAACCAAATGATTCTCTCAACAGATACAGAAAAGGTCTTCAACAAAATTCAACACTCCTTCATGCTAAAAACACTCAATAAACTAGGTATTGATGGAACATATCTCAAAATAATAAGAGCTGTTTATGACAAACCCACAGGAAATATCACACTGAATGGACAAAAGCTGGAAGCATTCCCTTTGAAAACTTGCACAAGACAAGGATGGCTTCTCTCACCACTCCTATTCAACATAGTATTGGAAGTTCTGGTCAGGGCAAACAGGCAAGAGAAAGAAATAAAGCATATTCAAACAGGAAGAGAGGAAGTCAAATTGTCTCTGTTTGCAGATGATATGGTTGTATATTTAGAAAACCCCATCATCTCAGTCCCAAAACTCCTTAAGCTGATAAGCAATTTCAGGAAAGTTGCAGGATACAAAATCAGTGTGCCAAAATCACAAGCATTCCTATGTACCAATAATAGACAAACAGAGAGCCAAATTGTGAGTGAACTCCCATGCACAATTGCTGCAAAGAGAATAAAATACCTAGGAATACAACTTACAAAGGATGTGAAGGACCGCTTCAAGAACTACAAACCACTGCTCAAGGAAATAAGAGAGGACACAAACAAATGGAAAAACATTCCATGCTCATGGATAGGAAGAATCAATATCCTAAAAATGGCCATACTGCCCAAAGTAATTTATAGATTCAATGCTATTTCCATCAAGCTAACATTGACTTTCTTCACAGAATTAGAAAAAACTACTTTAAATTTCACATGGAACCAAAAAAGGGCCCGTATAGCCAAAACAATCCTAAGCAAAAAGAACAAAACTGGAGGCATCATGCTACCTGACTTCAAAATATACTACAAGGCTACAGTAACCAAAACAGCATGGTACTTGTGCCAAAACATATATATATATAGACCAATGGAACAGAACAGAGCCCTCAGAAATAACGCTACACATCTACAACCATCTGATCTTTGACAAACCTGACAAAAGCAAGCAATGGGGAAAGGGTTTCCTATTTAATAAATGGTGCTGGGAAAACACCAGCCATATGCAGAAAACTGAAACTGGACCCCTTCCTTACATCTTATACAAAAATTAATTCAAGATGGTTTAAAGACTTAAATGTAAAACCCAAAACCATAAAAACCCTAGAAGAAAACCCAGGCAATACCATTCAGGACATGGGCATGGACAAATACTTCATGACTAAAATACTAAAAGCAATGTCAACAAAATCCAGAATCGACAAATGGGATCTAATTAAACTAAAGGCTTCTGTATAGGAAAAGAAACTATTATCAGAGTGAACAGGCAACCTACAGAATGGGAGAAAATTTTTGCAACCTCTCCATTTGACAAAGGGTTAATATCCAGAATCTACAAGGAACTTAAATTTACAAGAATAAAAAACATCAAAAAACGGTTTAACGATATGAATAGACACTTCTTAAAAGAAGACATTTATGTGGCCAAAAAACATAAAAAATATCTCGTCATCACTGGTTGTTAGAGAAATGCAAATCAAAACCACAATAAGGTACCATCTCATGCCAGTTAGAATGGTGATCATTAAAAAGGAAACAACAAATGCTGAAGAGGATGTGGAGAAATAGGAATGCTCTTAACACTGTTGGTGGGAGTGTAATTTAGTTCAATCATTGTAGATGACAGTGTGTCAATTCCTCAAGGATCTGGAACTAGAAATACCATTTGATCCAGCAATCTCCGTACTGGGTATATATCCAAAGTATTATAAATCATTCTACTATAATGACACATGCACTTCTATGTTTATTGCAGCACTATTCACAATAGCAAAGACTTGGAACCAACCCAAATGCCCATCAGTGTTAGACTGGATAAAGAAAATGTGGCACATAAACATCATGAAATACTCTTCAGCCATAAAAATGAGTTAATGTCCTTTGCAGGGACATGGATGAAGCTGGAAACCATCATTCTCAGCAAACTAACACAAGAACAAAAAGCCAAACACTGCATGTTCTCACTCATAAGTGGGAGTTGAACAATGAGAACATATGGGCACACGGAGGGGAACATCACACACTGGGGTCTGTTGGGGGATGGGGCCAAGGGGAGGGATAACATTAGGAAATATACCTAATGTAGATGACGAGTTGATGGGTGCAGCAAACCACCATGGTATATGTATACCTATGTAACAAACCTGCATGTTCTGCACATGTATCCCAGAACTTAAAGTATACATATGAAAAAAGAATGTAAATAAATCATGGAGATTAATGGCAAATACTCAAGATCTGCAAAGGAATTTTGGGGTGGATTTATTCACCACTGTGCCATGCGTGTAATCTGCCTTCACAAATGTCAACTGAGAAGCATGTAAGCAGACAATGAACTTGATTCAGAGAGAGACAAAAAAAATCTTGGGAAGTTTAATTATTGATGTTAGTATCACTTTTCTATATGAAAAACTAGGAAGACAAAGACTGACATTTGATGTATCAACATACTCAATCTGGTGGTTAAAAATAAAAATAAAAAGTCCTATTTTACCCCTATATATATATACACATATATACACACATACACAATTACAAACTTTTATAAATTCCCTCACTTGCATATTTTTTGGACAATTTGAATAATCATTCCACTTCAGCCAATATTATGTTCCTGAAGAAAAATAGATGAAGGGAAAAATAGTTCCAACTTTTACTGAGAGAAAATAAGAGAAAAGATCATACGTTTCTTATTTATCTCTCCTACCCCTGACTTCCTAAGCACTGATGTTGATTATGTACTTGTTAAACTGAATAACAAGAAAATAATAACATTACTAATCAGTTCGGAAGAGAAGGTCCTACCAAAATAAAATAGCTAAGTGTTACAACCTTAGAAGAATTAATTTATTGTGGCAGGATAATGAGGACCAAGCAAAATGTTAGATTGGCTCTAGAATTTTAAATTCTAGAGAAGAATAGCTAAACCTGTCTGCAAAATTATGGGAAACATAGAAGGATGTAGTGCCATCGATTTATTTTCATTTCTTTCTAACCACAAAGACAAGATAAGGAAACAAGATGAGGCAGAAATTCTCATTTCTCAGACTTGATCATTAAATTTCTCACAGTACTGAAAATATATGTACATTTTTCTGGAATGTGTTATAATTAAAGTACTATAAATGAAAACACTATTCCAAGAAGTGTCAATTAGTTTGAACTGTGTGATTGAAACTGCTAAGTATTATTTTATAAATATTTTTCCTTCTTACTAAAAAATGAAGCCCCCCCCTTTTTTTTTTGAGACAAGGTTTGGCTCCATCTCCCAAGCTGGAGTGCACTGGCATGATCTTGGCTAACTGTAACCTCCGTCTTCCAGGTTCAAACAACCCTCCCATTTCAGCCTCCCAAGTAGCTGGGACTACAAGCACTCACCACCACACCTGGCTAATTTTTGTATTTTTTATAGATATGGGGTTTTGCTATGTTGCTCACGTTGGTCTCGAACTTGTGAGTTCAAGTGATCTGCATGCCTTGGCTTTCCAAATTGCTGGAATTACAGGCATAAGCCATCATGTCCAGCAAAGCTCTTAATTTTTAGTTAAGCATAAAGTCATTAAGAATAAAGACTATAATACCCAGCTTTCTTTGCAGCAAAGTTGGGGGTGGACCAAGTTTTGGCTAATGAGATGTAAGCAGAAGTAGTGTGTGTACTTCTGAGGCATATCCTTAAAGGAAAGAAACACTCCTTTTGTTCCTTTTCCACCTCTAAGGTCAGAATATAAAACCAATGGCTGACGCTTCAGCAGACATTTTGAGTCATGTTATGGTCTTGAAAATGGTGGCCACAGAGGATGAAGCAACAAGGGAGGAGTCTTGGTCCTTGTCTCTAGGGAAATCACATCCAGCTCTTTGCTGACTCTCTCTAGAATTTTGAAATAAAAAGAAAAATATCTCTTATTTAATCCATTGTCATTTTTCATTTTCTGTCACTTGTAGGTAAGCCTAATCCTAACTAATATAGACTAAGTTGTCTGCCAAAGGAAATTCTATGAGAAGAAATGGATAGATTATTGGTTTCTTCCAACTGTTTCTTAATAACTCTGAAGAGGAAAGGAAAAATATGCCTTACATGGAAAATGATTCAATGTTTTTAGTCAATCAAAGAAACAAGAACCAAATTCTGAGTTAAGAATTGACATTGTTCAAATCCCAGTTAGGTGACTTTCAACTTTGGATTCTTCCTTCCTGTCTCCCTGTCCATTCCTTTTCTTTTTCTTTCTCTTCCTCACCTTCTCTCCATTTCCCTCTCCCTTCCTTTCTACCTTCTATTCTTTTCTTCTTTTTACTTAACTTAGCACTCAAGTTTAAACGACAGTATATTTTGGATTCTTTAAATATTTCCGTTTTTAAAAATGTTTAGCATTTAACATGATTCTTACCCTTTATATGAATGCAAGTTCAAGAAAGATGATTTATTATTTTGCTTGCCACCACATTTTTCTACAAATACTAATATTTAAGAAGCTGTATCCACCTTCAAGAAGTGGCCTTTTTCTTTTAGTCTTCAATAAGAAGCTAAGCTCTTTAAGATGAAAAAGAGACACTACCTATAACTTTAGAATTTTTTGATAATTCCATTTTTTGCGAATTCTTTATTGCTAAATACATTCTTCTAATAATTAAAACATATCTATTTCTTCTTCTTCTCTCTCTCTCTCTCTCTCTTTTTAGAGACAGGCTCTTGCTCTATTGCCTAGGCTGGAGTGTAGTAGTGCACTCACTGCAGCCTCTAATTCCTGGGCTCAAGTAATCTTCTTCCCTCAGTCCCTAAAGTGGCTGGGATCATAGGTACGTGCCACCACACTTGGCTAATTTAAAGTTTTTTTAGGTATTTATTGTTGTTGTTTGTTTGTTTTTGTAGAGATAGGGTCTCACTATTTTGCCCAAGCTGGTCTTGAACTCCTGGCCTCAAATAATCTTCTCACCTCAACTTCCCAAAGCTTTGGGATTATAGGCATGGGCCACTGTGTCTGGTCATCTGTTCCCTTTCTAAATTGCTCACTATGTAGTTATATGAGGAGTACTTTCCGCTGTCAGTTCACTTTTGGGCATAATATCCTTAAGTTGTGGGCCTGTTTATCACAAATATTTCAACATGGTTCTTAGACACTTCAACAGATCTTCTATCAAACAAATGTTACAGATAACTTTTAAATTAGATGGAAGTAAAACCCAGGCATTCAAGTTGCTATAGTTTTAAAAGAGCAATTATTTATATTTTTCCTACTTAATTCAGCTATACCTGGAAAGAACGTATCTTGGGCAAAAATGTCAAGTTAGAACATTTGCATTCTAATCAACTATGAAATTTATCCTAGTTACATATTAAAGTGACTCAGAAAGACTAAGCGAGAATTTGCTTAAAAAATAATTAGCCAGAATAGACCACATTTGGGGACCCCATTCATTTTTAAATTAAGTAAGAAATGAAGATTTGTTTATTCTCAGCAAGATTACTTTTTAATTTGCAAAGATTGAAAAGAGAAATTTTGGTTTTTGCTTCTCAACTTAGAAAGGAGTCATGATGGTTTTCCTCAGATTTGCAATGTACATTTTAGCTGGTTTTAATGAAGACAAATTCTTCTCAATCAGAGTTTTCCATTCATTAAGTGAGACAGATGGCAGCCTTGGCATATATTTTGTCAGAGCCAGCCTCTTGAAGCTGGCTGCCTCCCTTATTTAGGTCTATAGGAATAGCAGGGCTTATTTTTCTGAAGGAAAAATCAAAGAAGTCAGTATTTTGCTAGGGCAAATTGTCGAGTTGTCTTCAAAACAAATGAGCCAACCACCTCCCAGATTTGAAGTGGTGAGAAAGTGTATTTTCATTTTTTTTCATTTGAGGGACACGTACCCTCACTTTATGTGGCAGGTGGAAGGCTAAGATACTTGGGGATATACACATTTAGAGATTTTCCTAAGAGATGTTTGAGATTTCTCTGATGTGTGCTGTTCCACACCCCAAGACATTTTGTGTCCTTTGGTAATTCTCTAACCCTCCCTATAACTCCCTTGCTTAGATTTTGCTGGCTTTGAAACATGACCAGAAGCTCAAATAAAGAAAAAGTAAGCTGGAAAGCATCCCAACTTCCTGCGGTGCTGCATGAGGTCAGCAGAAGACACTTAAGAAAGGATGCATCATTCACACAAGATAGAAGGCACAGCCTGGGGAAGGGCTGGCCAAGGTTTACAAGACTCAGTGCTAAGGTGGCTCCAGGAGGAAAAACACAGGCTTTAAATGTTCACGTCTCCATTCCAGTCAGCACTAGAGGCTAAAGAGCAGTGGATGTCCTATCTTCAGTTTTGCCAGGGCCACTTCTGAGGAGAGCTATTGAATCTAGAACTACACCATCTCTTAAGATAGTTAAGATTCTGACCAATGAATACAAGCTAAGGGGTGCATTCATTTTCCCTTACTCTGATCTGACACACAATTGCATATGGAGAAGCTGAGGTTTGGCAAGAACACACAGTGCGTGTAGTGACCACGTCTTTGCTGAAAACCCTAATGGATATGCACAATGCAGAGTGCATTCTCTAAGACTGGAGGCAAAAGCAAGAACTGCAAATGCTCATTTCTATGGAACAGTAACTGTGACAGTACTGCATTGGAATTACCCAGATTAATGGATAATTGCCGAGTATTACTGTACAACTCTGCACTTCTATTTTTCCCTTTGTCTTACAGAAGCATAGCCCCCAAAGAGTAGCCAGGAAGATGAGAGGCAGGGAGAAGAAAAGAGAGAAGAGGAGGTGGCAGATCAATCTAACTTGTTTCTGATGAGTGGCAAATATCCAGAATGTTAGGACAATCTTTATGGACTGCTGAGGTTGGGGATTGAAACAGTTATAACTTCATATTTAAGTCAAGAAAGATTAAAAATGAAAACATATATACCATATTAAATAGC
The DNA here is from genome assembly GCF_003255815.1 of Theropithecus gelada. Lineage (NCBI taxonomy): Eukaryota > Metazoa > Chordata > Mammalia > Primates > Cercopithecidae > Theropithecus > Theropithecus gelada. Next base: position 65,184,248 of record NC_037676.1, on the reverse strand, counting down.
TGCCTATATTGCATATTAATAGACATATCACTAATGTAAGGATTTTCTCCTCAAAGCTGTTTTCTGCACTTAGACAAAGTTCAGATTCTGCAGTGCCTACCAGAAGTATGTACAAATTCATGTGAAGATAAAATAGAAACAAAATTTAGTATGGTTCTATTTTGTGAAATGTTAACCATGTTTTGCTTGCATGTGTATGTGTGGGCGTAATTAAGTGATAGTTTAAAATATTTCAATACTCACTTTATCCTTCTGTTTTACTGATCCTCTACAGTTTTGATGTTTTATCAGCTTTTTCAATAATTGTAACAATACTAAAAATAATTATTGGCATTAGTTTTGGAATTTGAATATAAAAGTTACTTTTAAATTAAAGCATTTTTAAAGTTTATTTCCAATCATTTAAACTTGGGCAACATTTTCCCAGCTGCTTTTTAAAAAACAGAGTTTGTTGTTTCCGTCGGCTCTTCATAGTGCTTGAGTGGAAAGCAAGAGCTCCAGACAGGGTACAGGGGAGTGTTTTGACATTATTAATGATAATCACCTCCTTTAATTGTGGAGTGCTCCACCGTGTACTGAGATTTTTTTTTTTTTTAATTTTCATTAAATTCTCACCTCACCTTTGGGAGGTAGGGATCATAGTTCCATTTTATAGATGAGGAAAACTGTAGTGCAGAGATGTCAAACACTGTCCAAGAACACGGTGGTGGATAGGACCCAAACCCCAACTTTTGCTCCCATGTTCTCTGTTCACTGGCTATGGCTCTTGACACTGTGTACAGATACAGGCTCTGGACAAGTTCACCAAATCCCTTAGGCTTCAGCCCCCTCATCTGCAGAATACTGGCTTAGATTCCACCATCTTCAAAGTCCCTGCCAGCTTTTCTTTATTTGACTTTGGATGTATTAAGTAGAATAAAAAGTGATGGGAGTTTGTGGGTACCAGTGGATTAAAGGGGTATAATCTGGAGGCTAGTGAGTAAATTAGGTCTCCAAATGGCTCACCATGGTTGTGATGAGCTTGGAGGAATGAAGGCAAATTTTGTCACATTAAACTCTGATTCTTAACAGAGTCTCATGAAACCTACAGGCTCCAAAAGAAGAACAAGAAGAAAAGAAGACTTTTACACACATACAAACATTTGTAACAGTTTTAGGTGGTTAATAGACTGACTTCTTAGAGATGCACGGGCTGAGTTAACCACCACATATTTGCAGCTTTCTGGCCTACAGGGAGCTTCACTGTGGTTGTTACACGAAGTGAGCAAAACTTATTTTCATATAAAAAATAGTGATTGAGAAGTGTGGGCAAAAGTGATGTGAAAAGAGTATATATTTTATATTTAGAAGAGATCAAATTATCAGTGATGATGAAAATTAGTACAGAGGTTGTCTGTGAGAATGTAGGCATTGCGTGAAAGAGGGCATAAGGGAATTTTCTAAAGTGACGGAAATGTTCTGCATTTTGATTGAGGCCTTGGCTACATGGATAAGTACATTTTTCAAAACTAATCAAATCATACCATTAATAATTGTGCATTTTACCATATGTAAATTTTGTGCCAGTTAAAAACCACACAACTGTGATGCATTTTCAAGACACTCTTTTTTCCCACCGATAATTGCTTCCCATATCATTTTCTTGGTTTTTGGGAAGGGGTAGGAGAAAGAAAAGCTGATGTTGCTAAAACGTGAATTCTCCTTTAGAAGCATTTATAAAGAATACCACAGTAGTTTCATGCTTCTTTTGAATATCCTAAGAGCAAAGTTCCTGACTGCAGGTCTATGTTTGTGATTTCTGTCCCCCAAGCTGTATGAGCTGTATGTTTAGGACTGACAGCAGTGTCAGGAATGGAATAATGACTAGAAAATATGGACCTCAGAGATACCCATATTCCCTCCAAAGGGGAAAGGGGCTCTGCTAATCCTTTATTCTTCCATGTGCCCACAATATGTATATATATGTGTGTGTGTATACATCAGGAAAAACAAGATATGCACAAGTCTGAAAATTTAGATTGCCATAATATTGTTCTGGGTTTTAAGATGTCAAGAACAAAGGAGGACTCCATGTTTTGTTTTATGGCATTGAAACAATTACCCATATTCAATTCAAAAGCTGAATCCATTATTTGTACCCATTTATCAGCTGTCACAGGGTCTACCTTGGTGGCTGATAACCAAAGGTAATGTCTGCTAAAACAAATTCATCAGGCCTGGAATAACTTCAACAGTCAGCAGTGCTGACTTAATATCTCCACAGCACACACTGAGATTTCTCTTAGAATTGACTGTAGAAGGTTTTCACAGATTTGATTTTTCATTTTGCATGCCTCACATTAAATATTGTTAAAAATTTAAAACCAAATTCTGTTTTTTCTTTTTTCTTTTTTTTTTTTTTTTTTTTTTTTTTTACAATTTACAAGTGTTCATATAAGAAGGAAACGACTAAAAAATTACCCACTGAAGCACCTAGAACTTATCTAGAGAACAATGCTAATAATACAAAGGCTGTGACCAAAGAACTCCATGATTCGTGGGAAAGCCAGGAAGCACAGTCCAGCCTCTGGAAGGAACGTGAGGCGGGTCGGATCCACCGAGGTGCGCAGTCAATGGTCCTTTGCTCCCTAAGTCAAGTTCAGCAGCCGCATTTCTGGTTCAATGTCATTACTTATTTCGACCTAAAACAGAAAATACGAATTGCTTTCAAGAACTTCAAAGCTGACAGCTCAATATCTTTTATATTCATCCAGGTCTTTTGAAATGCAAAATAGCTCCTGGGTGCACCTGGTGCTGTCTGACTGTAGCAATAAGAAAGTTAGAAACTTGAGCCTTCCGCTTTTCAGATTAGGGCATGGTAATCGGGCATCATCATCCGAGTGCTGGATGATTTCCTGGGAGAGAAGTGCCAGTCACACAGTAATTGTTGTGTGATGTGGAGTAGTCGCTATTGCTTTTCTTAAGAGTAAAGATAACAGGGTAATGTTGTGTCCCCAAACTATGAGATATTTGCATAGCCTGTTCTTTCTACAGTATGTTGGTGGTTAAGTGCTCAAGATCATCCTGCTCTTGCTTTCATGACACCCAACCAATGACTCATGTTTCTTACACACATCCCATCCTGTGATGGCTCCTTTTATGTGTCAGCATGGCCAGGCCATGGTGTCCAGATGTTTGGTAAAACTTCAGTTTACCTCTCAGTGTAAAGGTTTATTTTTTATTTTTTAATTTTTTTTATTTTAAAAAGAGATTAACATGTAAATCAGTAGACTTTGAGTAAAGCAGATAGCCCTCTGTAATGTGGGTGGGCCTCATGTAATCTGTGTAAGGCCTTAAGAGAAAAGACTGAGGTCTCTTGTGGAAGAAGAAAGTCTGCCGCCAGACTGTCTTTGGACTTGAGCTGCATCTCTTCCTTGGGCCTCCAGTCTGCCAGCCCCCAGATGCAGGCATGTGCGGACACACACACACACACACACACAGACACACACACACACAGACATACACACACACAGACACACACACTCTACTGGTTCTGTTTCTCTGGAGAACCCTGACTCATACAGATCCCCATCTCCAATTACTGTTGTCTCCACACTTTTGAAAACGACTCTGCTTATTTTATCCTAAGCAGTAAGCCTTTGAAATGTTAGGGCATCATCTTCTGCATCTTTGCACAATGTCAACCTTAACACAGTACCTACTGCGTAGTTGATACTTCATAAACATCTGTTGAACACTTTTGCTCTCACAGTTTCTCTCCTGTGAAAAGTCTTAGCTAATCCAAACCCTACTCACCTTTGAAGGTTTGGCTGAAATTTCTTCTCCACTGCAAAGACTTCCACTTCTCCCTCAGCCATTTTGCTTTCTCATCCTGCTAAGAGCAACTCTCAGGCTATCAACTCTTCCCTATGTACAGCTAGTGGCATCCAGGCCTCATGATTAATTTCTTCACCCAGGCATGCAAGTTTTCTTCCTTCAACTAAATTGTAAGCATCATTCCAACAGACTGTGTTTCACACTCTCTTCATAACCACATCTAGCAACTCCTTTTCCTCTACTTCAGTTTGATGACTTCATGCGTTGGAGTGAACTCTTCGGTTATAGTTTGGAATGGCTGAAAAATTTCCCAACAGTTTTACTTTTTGTTTGCCACTCTTCTCATTGTAGAGCATGAAGAAAATGACCACAAAATATCCACCCAAGCGCCTAGAACTCCTCTAGAGAACAACTCCCTCCTGCATGCCTCACGAGTGGGAATCCTCCAGGCCTCTCCCTGTGCCCCATCACATTTCCTCTGCTCATCTATTCTCTACATTCTGAATATCAGTGTCTACCCTTTCTACTCCTTGGCATTTTAACAGGGATTTAAACTAAAAGAGAAAGGGATGGGATTATAATGGTGGAATAGTTTTATGCAATCTTTACATTAGAAGGAATTTTCAGGGTTTATTTTTCCATCCAATACATGAATCTCTTTGAGTGAGGACAAGGCAACAGGAGAAGGTGTTTTTCTTTGTTAGCAGTAGTGTCAGTGAGGGTTTGGGGGAACTTCTAGGTACCCATTACATTTATCTTTAACGCCAGCTCTGCCTCAAGCTAATATTTTCTGCTTCTGGGCTTTAGCAACATGGATTGGTGAAGCAGTGAAACAGGCTGAGCCTGTTCCTGTGATGTCAGGTAGGAATTCTGACAGTGTTACTTCAGGAGCTGGGAAACATGTCTGTGAGGAGTTTTTGCAGAAGACAGTGGGGCAACTCTGAAAGGGGGCATTCAAAGGAAAACCTATTGACAAACCTGTGTTAGGTTTTATTAGCAGACTGACTTTTAAAAAATCAAACAGGGCTGGGCACAGTGGCTCACGCCTGTAACCTCAGCACTTTGGGAGGCCGAGGCTGGTGGATCATCTGAGGTCAGGAGTTTGAGAGCAGCCTGACCAAAATGGTGAAACCTCGTCTCTACTAAAAATACAAAAAATTAGCCAGGTGTGGCAGCAGGCACCTGTAGTTCCAGCTACTAGAGAGGCTGAGGCAGGAGAATCCCTTGAACTCGGGAGGTGGACGTTGCAGTGAGCTGAGGTCATGCCATTGCACTCCAGCCTGGGCAAAAAGAGTGAAACTCCGTCTCAAAAAAAAAAAAAAAAAAAAAAAAAGAAAAAAACGTCAGACACAAAAGTAGACAGATTAGTGTTATGAATCTCTATGTATTCATCACTCAGCTTCAACTAAAATGAAAGTTATGCTATTAAAGTTTCACCTATCAACTAGCACCCCCATGCCTTTTTTGGCTAGAGTATTTAAAATAAAATCTCAACTATTATGTTCTTTCATTCATATCTCTATGCATTTCTAACTCAGTGATTCTTAACCAATCGACACTTGCCAGTATCTGGAGACAGCAATGGTTGTTGCAGTTTGGTAGGGAATGGTGTTAACATGGCATCTAGGAGGTACAGGCCAAGAATGCTGTTAAGTATCCCACAGTGGCACAGATGCATTGCAAAGAATTACCTCGTCCAGAGTCAAAAGTGTAGAGGTTGAAATAACCTGCTCAATTGGTAAGAATTTCTTTTCTTCTTTTTACCTATTCATTAGCATACCTATCAAAATTGACAAAAATTTCTTAACATCATTTAATATCCAGCCCATAATCACTTTCCCCAATCATCTAGAAATATCTCATTACAATTGGTTTGTTGAAATTATACCTTATATGTCTGGAAGCATCACTATGAAGTGCATATATTTATAATTTTCACTAATAACAAGGTAAATATAAAACTGATTCATTAAAAATCTTTCATAAGAATTCAAAGGATACAGAATTTTGTGAAATGTAGTATTTTTACTTAAGCGTCTTTTTTTTTCTTTCTATTTCTACCCCCCAGTCTATTATTTTATACACCAGTTGATACAGAAATAGTTTCTTTGGGGATGATAGATTACTTACACATTTTCTATGTAGTAAACATGTATGTGTATGTGTGTGGGTGTGTATCCAACTATTTGTTGGAGTGATTCCTATGATTGAGAACTGCCTGGGCCAAATTTATGCAAAAATCTACATTTTTGTGTAAACTCCCCATGACTAGGGTAACTTGCCCCAGTATTTGAGAATTCTTCATTTCCTAAAGCTGTACAAACATCAGATATCAGTATTTGTAAGCATCGATAATGTAATTTATAATGAAATTCTTTCTCAGCTATTAATGTTAACCATATTATCTTCATATAGCCTTATAACTCATTTGTGCTGTTCCATTTTCCTCTGTTCCTTTTATTTTCACTTCTCTTGTAATGTTAGTCTCTTAGTACTGATTTTTGAAGAGTTCATTTACAATTAAAGATATTAACATTTTGACGAGAATTGCAAATATGTTTTTTCTCATTCTTTTTACTGTAGTGTTTTATTTTTTGGTTATACAGAAGTTGTATATTGAAATATAATCTAGTTCTGTTTTAAAAAAAGTTTTAAAACCAAGCAAACCACATATACACAATGGTGTTTGACTATTGTGTCTCTTTAAATCAATAACAGTTTCCTTTCCTTTCTTCTTCTTCTTTTTTTTAATTTGCTTTATACTATTTCCCACATGCTAGATTTGGCTGATTGCTTCCTTGTGGTGAGGTTTAATTATTTATATATTTTTATAGTATCAGTCCAAGGTCAGGCTTGACTTTATGGCAAGACATTTTATAGGTGGTGCTGTGCCCTTCTTATTGTAGCACATCTGGGGACACATGTCTGGTTGTCCCACTTTTTTTTTTTTTTTTTTTGAGATGGAGTCTCACTCTGTCACCTAGGCTGGAGTGCAGTGGCACGATCTCGGCTCACTGAAACCTCTGCCTCCGGGTCTAAGCAGTTCTCCTGCCTCAGCCTCCCGAGTAGCTGGGACTACAGTCATGCACCACCACCCCTGGCTAATTTTTTATTTTTTGGTGGAGACAAGGCTTCATCATGTTGCCCAGGCTGGTGTCGAACTCCTGACCTCAAGTGATCTGCCCGCCTCTGCCTCCCAGAGTGCTGGGATTACAGGTGTGAGCCACCACGCCTGGCCTGGTTGTCCTACTTTTAATGATGCTATGATTGATCAATGGGTCTGCATAGAATACTTCAATTTTGGGGATCCATAACATCATTTCCTCTTTCTTTCTCTTTCTCTCTCTCTCTTTTTGCAGATGTTTGTAGATATGTTAGTAGTTACTTAAGGGTAACTGTCCTCAAGGCAGAATGGAATCGAGTGTTTCTTCTGATAGCACTGTAAATGTTTCTTTTTCTATTGCTTTTCTAATCACTTCTGTGTGTGTGTTTGTGTGTGTGTGTATGCTTTTTTCCTGTGTATTGTGTAATCTTTCCTGTATATTGTTTCTTCCCAGAACTTATCATAATATGGGGATTATAAATTTTTTTGATGTCAATATTAAGTGCAAAATATGTGTATTTAACATAAAATTTGGTTTATATCATTGACTTGAATTTTAAAATCAGAGGACACTTTCTCTTGGAAACAGGGTAAAATGACTTTATTTGTGTTGTTGATTTTTTTTCAGGGGGTGATGGTGGACCATATCTCCACATCACTGCCTAAGTCTATTTTCTTGCCATTGGCATCAATGGCAAATACCCAGAAAACTTCTGAGAAAGCCAGGAATTGATATTCTCCCTGGAGAACACTATTCAGATATGAGCTTTCTGAATTTGGAAAAGGGCTTTATGTGCTTCACAAAGAAGCATGAGAATCAGGTCCACAAATTTTAGGGGCAGAGAGTGAAGTCACAGGTCAAAGGAAATGATCTCAGTTTTCTTTGACATGTAACTGGTCACTGGTCACAGCAAACCCTCTTGCATGTTGCCAGTTGCACTATTGGTGGCATCATTCCATCCTAACAAAGACAGAGGTGCACAAACCGCACACTACAGTGATAAGTCTGAACTGCATAAGCTGTATAAACAGCCATTTCACTGCTACATGGTCAAATAAGTATACATCAGGATGTGTTCTTACAGTATTCTGTGACATGGTACAACCATTCTTATGATGCATCAAAAAGTTATTAATGTCAGTGACAAGGAGAAAGAGGTCCGAAGCTAGTGAGAACAACGAGCCCTGAGTGCCACTGCACTGGTGCTAAGTAAGGCAGGCACACAGGGAAGCCCATCTCTCCTTTCGGGATAACTAAGAAGGCGCTGAGTGCATTACAGCTGCAGTGCTCTTGAGACAGCCCGGGAGAGTTAATGCCTCACAAAGTCCCTTCCATTTCCAGGGACTGATGGTGAGCCTCAGGGATCAGAGTTCCACCTTTAGTAGTGGAAACAGTGAGACAACCACTGATATGAGCGGATCGCAGTCACCTTATAGTCACATGCCGCAGGGGAGAGATGGCAGGCAGAATTTGACATAGCTCAGCGTGCACTCTATCTGGATAAATATAAGATGTGAAGGCTAATCAAGGACAAATGAAAACAGTATAAAGATACAGTGATTCTATTCCTCTTTAGGTGCCTCCAGCTACAGTTTACTAACATATGGCTGGTGATTGTTGGTTTTTAAATCAAGGTTTGAAAGAACATTACTCCACCTTCCCACCAACTCCTACAGACACACACACACACACACCCCCTGATTTGTCCTACTAGCTGGTGCTTAATGTCGATGCTGTAAATGCAAAATGGCCTGACATCAACTTACATATGGGGGTACTAATGCAAAACAGCTATTCTCAGGAAAGAGCAGAAAGAGGTGACCACCTCTGCATCTGTCCTACAGCCTGATCATCAGAGGTGTGTTTCCTGTGTACCTGGATTGTCAGAGATAGAAAGCAGGCAGTGAAAGTACCTGTGGAGCTGGCTGCAGGGCTACCCTGAAGTACGGATTAGCTTTGGCTGTCTTCTAGTACTTAGTTGCAATAGCAGCCACTCAATCAGCAGTGGCCACATAGTATGTAGCAATTTTTGTGAAGAAAAATTAGCCTCCAGCAAAGGCAATCAGACAAATTAAGATACCAAAGAAAAGTCAAGTTTTCATCTGTAAGCCTTAGAAAAAGACTAGCTGAAAGGTATGTGGGAATCTCAGGTCAGCTTTTCTCATCAAGTCTTTCTTAACTGCAGTCATAGGCATCATCCTCATGGAAATTTCTAACATAATCAGATCTAGCTCTACCTTTACTGTAGAAGACAGTTCTGGAATTCCAGCTGCTGTCCTTCTTTGATAAACTGCCTTGCTCTAATTATTTTTATGTGAAGAATTACTGCTACATGGAGCTTAATCTTCCTGGTACCCAGTTGCTAACCATTTGGATGGAAATACACCAGTCATGATTTTGACAAACTTCAATTTGGTTACTCACTATGTTCTCTGAAATTCCATATCTCTTTGATAGCTGCATATGTTTATGCCATGCTATTTTTCTTCCCGAGGGGTAAATCTGCTTCTGTTAACCCTCTTCTCCTGGTGTTACTGCTGCCCCTACTGTAAGCTGATGTGTAGGTGTCCTCTTCAAAGCCACTGCTGACCACTGGGCTCTGCGTTCTTACAATAAGAGCAGTCTTTACTCTTTCCTTTCATGGGTGGTGCTTTCAGTGTAGATCCTGGTAGAGACTCCATGGCAGTTATGGTGAGACTTACACCTCCCTTGCTGGCAGTTGTGATAAGATATTGAATCCCAGCACAGATTACTCCTGACCTGTGTGTCACATGTCCACAGGCCAGACCCAGATAACCAACACTGAAAGCATCTCGATAGCTTTAGGCATAATGGTGGAGCCATGGCTGTTGCAGGTCTCTTAGGGTCCTCACTGAGAGCTGTCAAGACACCTGTTCTGCTTAAGCCTCTGCTTCCTGTCCATTCACTCGCTTTATACGAGAACTATGGCAAACATCAGATTAGGAGGTCATGGGCTTCAACTTTGTCTTCTCTAGAATGTCCAAGCGAATCAGCCTCCATGCTGGGGATACCTGTTTTCTTCTGCTGCTTTTTTTCCTCTTAAAGACTTAATATTTTAAGAGCAGTTTTAGGTTCACAGCAAAATTGAGAGGAAGGTACAGAGATTTCCCAAATGGTCCCTGCCCCTGTCCCTGCCCTTGCACAGCCTCCTCCATTATCAGCATTCCCTACCAGTGTGTTACATGTGTCACAACTGATGAACCTACATTGATAGAGTCACATGAAGCCTATTGTTTACATTAGGATTCACCCTTGGTGTTGTACATTCCATGGGTTTGGACAAATGTATGCTGAAATATGTCCATCATTCCAATGTCATACAGAGTAGTCCGACAGTTCTAAAAATCCTCTGTGCTTTGCCTATTCATGTCTGCCATCCCGCAGCCCTTCATCTGTTTACTGTCTCCATAGTTTTGCCTCTCCCAAAATGCCATATAGTTGGAATTATATAGTATGTAGCCTTTTCAGTTTGACCTCTTTCATTTCATAACATGCATTTAAAGCTCCTCCATGTCATTTCATGATGCCGTAGCTCATTTCTTTTTAGCACTAAATAATCCATGGTATGGATGTCCCAGAGTTCATCTGTTCACCTGAGGAGGACATCTTTGTTCTTTATCAAATTTTGGCAATTATGAATAAAGCTGCTATAAATATCCATGTGTAGGTTTTTGTGTGAACCAAACTTTTTAGCTTCTTTGGGTAAATACCAAGGAGCTTGATTGCTAGATCTTACCGTAAAAGTATGCTTAGTTTTGTAAGAAACTGCCAAAGTATCTTCCAATGTAGTTATATTTATTCTGCTTTTGATAAATTCTGTGTCATCTTTTCAAAGTAGCTCAATTGTTATTTCTCCGGGAAGCCTTTCCTGCCAAGAGAGAGTTAACTATTCCCCCTCCCACATAAAATTTCCTTGGAGATAGATATTGTTTTGCACCTACCTTTTCTATGTACATCTCCCCTCCTAGATTATTGGCTCCTAAAGGTCAAATCTCAAGTATTATTTATCTTTATATCTCTAGCACTTAGGATGTGCCTGGTGTGCATACTGTAGGTAATCAATCAGTGATTGTAAAGTGAATTAAACTGATTGATGTAATCAGTGGGCTTTTTAAGCTTGATATCATTACTTTAAAAAGGAAGAAACAAAACATGAAAGACCAAATGCATCTGTGAACCACCTTACCCCTATCCCAACCCTACTTCCCATATACATATTCACATACAATTTGACTGTGGACACTTGAAAGGTGCACTTTGTGGTTATGGAGCATTGACATACTCAAACATGAGAATTAAGGCTTCCTGTGCAATTCTGCAGTATTACCTAGGAATGAGCTGCTGGCTGGAAACTCTGCATATGGAGTTCAAAGCTACCTGTTCACAGACATGTGCCTGGGAATACGCTAAGGATTCTTCTGACCCCCTTAATAAAGTGGCTTCCTCACAACACCTGGCTTTCTACTGAATGGTGATAAAAGAGGCTTAATGAAAGTCAAAGCCAGCATTCATTCCCCTCTCTAACAATTTTGCACAGAAGGTTGGCTTTTTCTCCAAGCTGTTGCTCGGTAGTGATATGGCATCATTGGGTTCAATGGAATTCAATATAACAGCCTTATTAAAAGAAATCAAGTAGACTGACAGAGGCAGATTGGATAAATGCTGAAATATTTGCATACTGGTGGAGAGTACAGATACTGACCTCTTAAATTGTTTCATGCACAATGATTTCAATTCAGGCTTAGTTTGATCTTTTAGATTTTTGCTTCCTTTATGGTTGAAAGGCATTTCATATTCATCTGACATGGTAATATGCATAATCTGTCAAAGCAGAAGCTTGTTCTATTGCTTTCTGTAGAGAATAGCTTGTAGTTTATGCTATATTCAGCAATCCACTGCTAGGTCAGCAGTGAACAAGGATGCTAAGAAAAGCCTTGGAGCAGACAGCGGAGCTGATCAAAGCCTTTTAGGTGATCTTAAAAGTATGTTTTAGGTGTTTTTGATTCACAGAGATGGAAGTGACTTTAGAGAACATAAGTGGAAGTCGCTTGCCTCTGGGTCATGCCACAGAACATCCTTTTGAGGTACATAGGTACATGGGCATCCAGTTTTTAAAAGTCATTCAAGAAGAAAATTCCATTATCAACATTTATCAAATGGAGTTGTTAATAACTTTCCCTAATAGAAAGATCTCTCTTAAATTGCAGCATTTTTCATATTGCAATTTCTCTGCTGACTTTTTTTTTCCCCCACAGTGGAGATGAAAGAAACCATTCATCATCCTCTTATCACATAACAAATATATGAAGGCTCTCTAAGTCACCACTAGGCATTGTCTTCGTTCTTTTCTCACTCCCAATGCACCAATCACCTTGATTATTGTCACAATCCCTGACAAGTTTCCCAAATCTACAAATATCAACTTTTGGAACATATCGTTTATGAGCACTTAGTGGTATGAGTAATGAGGTGGTGACTGCTTGGTTCTGGAGGGTTATATAGGGTGAATGTTTTTTCCAAATTGGATTTGCTTTAAGAAACCAAAATTTATTTAAACATCTATCATATGACAGGCACAGTGCTGATTTGTGCTGCCTGTGAGCTATGTTTACTTTAGATCATTCTACCAGAATGAAGTTAATTCAACCTGGGGAGGTAGAGGAGTCAGAGTAGCCTTCTCAGAGCTTCAGTCCTCACAGACACTGGGTGTAGGGGCTACATAATTGGGTAAGAACCACTGTGGCAAAGAGGCAGCAGATGAAGCTTTTCATATGTGTTTATTATACAAGCGACTATTTTACATAATTTCTTCTATCACCATGGAATTACAGAACACCGAGCTGAAAGAACAAAAGATCATCTGAGCAAGTCCATCATATCAGGTTGGGTGATAGTTTGCCACCCAGGAAAGATCTCAGCTCCACAACTTACTAATAGTGGAACTTTGAGAAAGTTGCCTAACCTCTATGAACCTCAGTTTTCTTATTTATAAAGTGGGAATATTAATTAGCACATTGCAGTGTTTTCATGAAGATTCAGTGAGATAATATATGCAAGTGTGATAGTTATTATTAATTTATACAGTTTTATATGTGCTACTTGGAATTTTCTAGGAATGGAGTCACTGTTATCTATTTCCGTGTTTCCTAGTATTTTATTAATCAGGTGACTAAGATTTCTTTCTTGTACTCAACTGAAATCTAACCAGTTTTGGGTGGTTTTGTTGATGCTGACTTCCTTCCATGTCCTCTAAGAACATAGAAAACTTGTTTCTGAACTTGTTAGTCAAATGTTTGAGTACTAGGAAGAGTAATGGGCAACTTTACATGTACCATACACACATTATCCAATTTAATCTGTTTCCCTCCTGTGAAACCATAGTATGGTGATAGAACAAGTCTTAGAGACACTGAGGAAGGTGTCTGGGTGTCACATAGAGGGCCTGGATTCACTGCAGGTCTTTCTCCCCTTTTTACTTTGCTGTGCTGCCCCAGGACACATATTCAGTCTTCACTTCTGCAGATTAAATAATCTCATTAAAAAAATTCAGTAACTAGCTATTGATAAGGGGAATAAGATAAAACTATTGTTTTTGAAATATAAATAATGTCACCAGCTTCAAATCCTTTTTGGAATGAATAATAATAATGGTGATGTTGGGTTACATGTGAAAGGTGTGCTTTAAATATGAGTGGAAAATTAAACCAATGATTAGTAGTAGTAGGTTCAAATTATTCCAGTTTTGGTTAGTTTTTGCTGAGTTAGAAGGATTAATATTTTCCATATCATCACACCTTTACTTACTGGTTTAACAGGCTTTAACTCAACATGATCCTGGTAGTAGGAGTGTGTATCAAGTCCACCTATGAAATCAACTGAAAATATAACATAGGCCAATATGAATAAGTGTGTGAAAAATACACATAATATTAATGTTTCAGGTAGAATGCATAAGAGCAAGTTTAACAAAAATATCCATTCACCATAAAATGAAAAAATATTTAGCAAAAAGGACTACTAAAAATATTGTCAATGAGCCAAAAAGAGGAAATTTTAAAAATACACAAATAACCTGGATTCATAGGATCTGAAAAATAAGTTGTTATTGGTTTCAGTAAAAAATGAAGTAATATTAAATAGCATGAGATTTTAAATAATGTGTTTGTCCTTAGGCATACAGACATGCCCTTTCTCCTTACATATCAAAAGATATACTGTCTCCTCTTGCTGCCAGAATCCTTTTTGTTTCCTTAAGAATATGTATTGAATCATTAGAAAGGCATTTGAGAAGCCACACAATCTATCTCCATGCCTTCTGTCCCCAAGCCACCCCCCAAAAATAAACATCTGCCTTTTGCAAAAGTTTTGTTTCCTGCCTAATGGCGGAGTAACTGGCTGTCTGTATAGACCTCTCATCTTTGTAATATTCTTTACAGTTTCTTTTGGTTTTGATCAAAGCCTCAATCTTTTCTTCTCCCAAATCTAGTGTACATATATGATCTTTGTTTCTCCTGTTTCATAGTCCATTAAAGATACTAATTACTTTAAACCAAGCTTTGGTTGTATTATAGCACTCTAACATTAACAGGCATACAGGCGTGTAGGAAAACTGAACTCTCAAGAGTGTGTGTGTGTGTGTGTGTGTGTGTGTAAATGCCAAGCAAGTTTGCTAAATGGAGGACATGTGTAGTATGTTTTAGCCCAAATATTTGCCTCCATACAGAGTATCAGTTTTTGGCAAAAATTTTATAAAACAAAACCCATAAGTAGTATCTGTTTATGATTCTTTTCACCAAATACAGACACTACAAAATTCTAAGTCTTCTCAAATCAACTTCTGTTCCTTCAGGTGCAGAAAATACATTTGTCCAATTAAAAACTGGGACTCCATTCTAAAATGTCCTTTCTCAAGTCAAGATATCTCAAAGGGAAATTATAAAATTAAAACATCAATTATTGTGCAACATTTTGAGTTCTCATTTGTCTTTTGCTTTTGTGAGGATATAGTTCAATGTTTTCTGTAACCTTTCAATTATTACAATTTATGAAGAGTTTTGAAAGTTTTTTTGGGGGGTGCTTTGGTTTGTTGAATAATCAATTTAAGTTTTGCAATTGATCTTGAATGTAATGCAACTAAAATGTAGAAGATTCGTTTATAAAAATACAGACATTTTAAGAAACTTAGGTTGATTTACAAAGTAGTTTTTCAAAGGCCGAAATAGTCAGAACTCAGATTGATAAAGGGAAGGGAAGAGAGAAAATGTATTCTTTTATGTTGAAGTTCTTTTTGTTTTCAACATTGGCCTCATCACAAAAACATTCTATTTTATTTACTCTAAATGTGTGTGTGTGTGTGTGTGTGTGTGTATATATATATACACACACATTTTGAAGACACTTAGAATTTCTGTTTTCATCAGTAAAATAGTGCTGCTTTATTAGGATGCAATTGTAAGTTTCTTGTGCACTTGAATTCCAAATACAGTCCTGCTTCATGTATTTTTTAACCTAGTAAGAATATTTTTTGTTGTTTTTTTAAGCCATATGTTGTACTTCACAAAATTTGTATTGTATTATTTCCACAAAATAAATAAATTTATCTTTAATATTTACTACTTAATTAGATTATTACAGGATTTAAAATAATATCAGAGTTTTGCCTTGGACAGAATGAACATCTAAAAGGCTTATGTTCGCTGGTCACGGTGGCTCATGCATGTAATGCTAACACTTTAGGAGGCAAGGTGAGCAGATCATTTGAAGTCAGGAGTTTAAGACCAGCCTGGCCAACATGGTGAAACCCCGTTCTATTAAAAATTAAAAATTTAGCTGGACATCGTGGCACACGCCTCTAATCCCAGCTACTCGGAGGCTGAGGCAGGAGAATTGCTTGAACCTAGGAGATGGAGGTTGCAGTGAGCCAAGATCATGCCACTGCACTCCAGCGTGGGCGACAGAGGGAGACTCTGTTTTCAAAAATAATAAAAATAAAAGAAACAAAAAATAAAATTAAAAAAAAGGCTTATGCTAAGCCAGGTGCAGTGGCTTATGCCTGTAATCCCAGCACTTTGGGAGGCCAAGGCAGGTGGATTGCTTGAACTCAGGAGTTTGAGACCAGCTGGGCAACAATGGTGAAACCCCATCCCCATTAAAAAAAAAATTCAAAAATTAGCTGGGTGTGGTGCCATGTGCTTGTAGTCCCAGCAACTTGGGAAAATGAAGTGGAAGGATGGTTTGAGCCTACAAGATAGAGGTGGAGGTGGCAGTGAGCCCAGAATGTGCCACTGCACTCCAGCTTGGGAGACAAAGCCAGATCCTGTCTAAAAAACAAATAAACAAACAAATTTAAAAGGCTTATGCTAATTATATGAATTGGATTAAAAAAGTAAAATCATTTAAATAAGTTAATTGGTGGTCTGTTGAAAGCATCTGATAAACTAATATAATTCCAGTACTATAAACTGGTATATAAGACTGGTATCATTATTTTAACTCTGAGAAATTCTTCTCCTAATGTGTCGGTGCATTAACCTACACTTCCAGCTGCTCGCCACTGACCCTACCAGCTGGATATGGTGGGAAGAGTTGCTGGTAGGAGCAGTAGATTGCAGTGCCTCTCCCACATCCACCTGAGACTGGAAGGAGTTGGCCATCTCCACTACTCCTACTGAAGTAGGTATCTTTCTCAGGGATCAGGTTGCATACTGCCTTTGAAAGGAAGATGCTAGTTATGTTTTGTCTTTTAAGTTTTGGAGAAAAGAGAGTGGTATTGTTGGTTTTCTTACAGATTTAACCATACAGTTAAAAGAGAATTCTAAAAAAAAAAAAAAAAAAAAAAGGATTCTGTTGATTGCTCAGGCATCTCACATATCTTGATAAGACTATGATAGAAACGGGAAGAATTGCCTACATGCCCATTCTAGATTTTCCTAATACAACTATCAATAGTAATATTTCATTTGAAAACTAAAAAATGCAGGACAAAGTCTAAACCAGATAAAGTGCCAGGGCAATTTGTGTAAGTAAGGACTGTTTTAACCAAATTAGGACATCTGGTCCCTGCAATTGATGGCACTATAAATCAGCCACACCTATGTGTTTTTTCTTTCTTTCTTTTTTAAATTGTTATTTGTTATTTGTTTTTTTCTTTCTTTTTAATTGTTATTTGTTTTTCGGCTATACCTTCTCTGCATATCAGAAACTTAGCATGATGTAAATGTTGTAGACTCTAGAAATAAAATGTCACATATAGGTAAGACTTAAATTATCAGATTCTAGAACTAGACAAGACTACCAAAAATTTAACTATTAAGGAGGAATCATTGAAAAGTTAAGTAATAAAGAAACTGAAATATCAAGAATTCTTCATGGATGGGACAGAGAAATGAGGCTTTTTGGCCACGGAAGCCACCAAGTCCTCAAGATGAGGATGTTTTCATATTAAAAAATAGTTTGTCATGCATGCATCAATATTTCCCATTTGCTAGAGTGGGATGACAGTTCAAGTAAAGGGGCAAATGAAAGTGTACACAGAGGGCGAGTTTACAGATTATGAAAGCTTTTTTAAAATGACATCAAGTGCTTTAAAAATGAAGAAATTTTAAAAATAGAAGACTTAACAAAAGACTTGAAAACAACTCATTAGGAAAGACCTTCAGTTTTTACTTATGTTTGGGGAAAGGCAGTCATATTATACCGTTAAGAAAGTAAAGCAACTCTGCATTTTAAAATTCACTTTCTTGAGAAAGATAGGAGAAGAGAAGATGCTGAATTAAGTACTTTCTTCAGTGGAAATAAGGGTGTAAATTTCAATGAAACACGAAAATAAACAGAAAAGGCATGGACAGGTTTTCAGAAGTACTAGAAAAGGAAGATTGGAATAAAAACATCCAAGGAAATCTGTAGTTATAACAGCAAGAACACTATACAGGGATCTTCAGCAGAAAAGATGGAGCAACAGAAGGAAGCATCAGGGCACAGCTTGCTGGGAGCCTGCAGGACAGTGAAATTGAGTTCCATGTGCTTTGATTATTAGATCCTGGAAGTGAAAAATATATTTTAGAAAAAGTAACAACACAATTAAGAGTTGGCATCAACTGTCCAGAAAAGTCAGCCACACAGAGGGCCACTCTCTACACCCATTCTCAGAACCTGAGGTGTTACCATCAAAGATCCCCTGGGGAGAGCCTGTAGCCAGGAAATCCCTTTGTTTGCAGTCCTTTCAAATCTTCTTGCTGTGCCAACTTCCAGCAGCACAGCCAAGCAACTTCTTGGAAGAAATAATATTACTTGTAACAAAATATCTTTGTGGTTACTCGCTCTAGCCATCACCAATTCCTGACAAGGATTCTCACAGAACCGAAGAAATTACAGAGCTACTTTAGATTTATAGCAGCATCCTACTGTGCAAATACAGACTTGTATTCTACTTGTAAAAAATACACCACCAATAGCAACTGTTCTGTTTTCTACGGGACACTCTGGGTCACAAACGAAGTTTCCATTAGATAATTCAGTGCCACTGATTCAGTTCCCTACTCAGCCATGGCAAACCTGATTGACTTTATGCGGAATCAAAGGGGAACTCAAGGCAACTGATTTTCCTTCATCCCGTGCTGCTGTTCAGGAGGCAACATGTGCAAGGTGGCTGGCTTTCAACCCGGCAGCTTCCTATGAGAAATAGTTCACTACATGTCATGTGAAGTTGAAGATGTAGCCCTTCGGGGGCTATGGGAAGAGTCACCCTCAGCTCTGAGAAATTTCCCGTGCTCCTCAGAGGCAGTCTAAGTGCTAATGTTTTCCTTCTCTTATGGAAATGCTTGCTGCTTATTGTAAATCCAGAATCGATACTTGGATTCTCCTCTGTGGGCTGGTGTCTATTTTCCTGTACATTCATGCACATCTCCTCAGATTTTCAAGATTCTGCTGAGCTGAAAGCTCAGAACATAGGCATGAAGATGTGAATTAACACCATTCGATGAAGAAAGAGAGGTTGGAATTGGGCAAATCCAAGCGATATCTTCTTTTATCATCTAGACATTACATTAGTAATGCCTCTGGTTTTATAAAGTATGGCAACTTTACACAATTTAAATTTTAACTTATTTTTCAAGTCTGATCTTAAACATATTTTCAAATTTGATAAGTACTTTGTTTTCATCTTTGAAAAGATACTTTTAAGTTGTAAATCACTTCTAATACACAGAAAAGTGTAGAATATAAAATAGCAGATGCTTGTGTTTCCTCTTTAGGATTAAATATTTTTTGCTATATTTTCTTCAAATTTCTTTTTATTTTAAGAAATACTGGCCAGGTGCAGTGGCTCACACCTGCAATCACAGCACTTTAGGAGGCCGAGGCAGGCAGATCATGAGGTCAAGAGATGGAGACCATCCTGGCCAACACGGTGAAACCCCGTCTCTACTAAAAATACAAAAATTAGCTGGGCAGGGTGGTGTGTGCCTGTATTCCCAGCTATTTGGGAGGCTGAGGCAGGAAAATTGCTTGAACCCATGAGGAGAAGGTTGCAGTGAGCCGAGATTACGCCACTGCACTCCAGCCTGGGCGACAGTGAGACACTGTATCAAAAAAAAAAAGGTGTACCAAATCACAGATATAGGTAAAACTCTCTCCTTCATCCTCTTGACTTGATTTTATGTATCAGGCAGATCTTGTTTTGAATTCCAGCTCTACACTTATTAGCTTTGTAACTGTGGGCAAATTATTTAACTTCTAAGTGGCAGTTGCTCATATGGGCAAGCTGCTTGTTCTAGTTATCTATTGCTGTATAGCACACAACCACATAATGGTGTCTTAAAACAATAATCACCATTTGTTTTGCTCATGAATTGGTACATCTGAGCAGAGCGTAGCAGGAAAGGTTTATTTTTGCTAAACAAAATGTTAGCTGGGGCACAAGAGGCTGCAGTAGCAGCTTATGAGGTGGTGCACTCACATGGCAGGCAAGTCAGGACAGGCTGTTGGCTTTTTGCTTAGCTAGGGCTGAGGGCTGGAGACCTTGTTGCTCTCCACAAGGGCCTCTCCATGTGGCCTGGGCTTCCTTGCAAGATGGTAGTTGAGTTTAAGGGTTAGTAACCAAATATAGCCAGGCAGAAGCTGTGTCGCCTTCTATGATCAGGCCTGAAAAGTCACTGAGAGCCACTTCCACCAAACTCGATTAGTCAGGACAGCTGCCAAGCCTGCCTGGGCTTAAGAGGCAGAACAGCAACTCCACTTCTTGATGGGGAAGTTAGGCAGGAAATATTGTTGTGACCATTATTAGCAATTAAATTCTTCTACAATGGCTAGTACTAATAGTGACTTCCAATGGGTTTACTATGAAGACTGACAAGAAAAACGTATACTATATGCAGGATAGTGCCTGGCTAGCCCTTGGAAGGAGCTCAAATATATTAATTTAATTCTTTTTCTTCACTAGAACTTTAGTTCATATTTGTTTCCCCAAAGCAGATGTCACGGGACTGCGGAAGTCCTAGGCATTCAGCAAGTGTTTGCTTTTTCAGTGAAGGAGGGGAAGGGGTTAATAATTGTAAGGTTTTGAGAATATTTAGTCATGGCTCTTATTATCTTTAGGATCACAGATCTCTTATAATCTTAGAAAACTTGAGGAACCCCTTTGTAAGAAAGTGCACATTTGGCCGGGTGCGGTGGCTCACGCCTGTAATCCCAGCACTTTGGGCGGCCGAGGTGGGTGCATCACGAGGTCAGGAGATCGAGACTATTCTGGCTCACATGGTGAAAGCCCGTCTCTACTAAAAATACAAAAAATTAGCCGGGCGTGGTGGCGGGCACCTGTAGTCCCAGCTACTGGGGAGGCTGAGGCAGGAGAATGGCGTGAACCCAGGAGGTGGAGTTTGCAGTGAGCCGAGATCGTACCACTGCACTCCAGCCTGGGTGACAGAGCAAGACACCGTCTCCAAAAAAAAAAAAAAAAAAAAAAAAGGTGCACACTTCTGACTTCTGTATCCGTTAAATGATTTTATTTCATGGGGTTCATAGCCCATTGCATTTATGGACTCCAGGTTAAGAGCCTCAGATTGAGACTTTTGCCTCTGACTTGGATATACTTAAAGTGAAAACATGCCATTTCCAGTGAGCTCAAGCCGTCATTTATGTCCCATGTTTAACTATATTCACCAAATAATTAACCAGGATGTAGGCATTTTGTTTCACTCCAGCTATGTTGCACACTGCCTCGTCACCGAATTTAGGAGCACAGAGCCCCTATAACATTGTGTTTAGGTCAGAGAAAAGACAAGACTCAGGAAGCTGAGGGACAATTAACACATTTATTCTGAGGTTGCTTTCTAGTCCATCATTGTTCCTGCTATGTAGGTACTAGGCTTTTCTAATCAGCATTTATTTTACAAGTTGCCAAGTCCACCAATAACGTCTTAAAGAAACATCTGAAGAACTCAAATATTGGGGCAGTTACACTGTGATTTGCTCGTTCCGTGATATAAATTCATAAGGAAAAAGCTGGGGAAGAGGCTTGACATCAACTTAGTTCACACAGAGAGACCCTTCAAAGACTGCAGAGAGGAGTTCGCAGCACCCCACCATAATGAGGGCTTTTAGGAGAGACCAGTTATTTCAGAGGTAGCTGGCAATTAAACCCTGCTGCTGTTATGAGAGAATGAGCTACTCTGCAGTGTCACTGATCTGTTGCTGTCTCCTGTCTGAACAATCTGAGCATTCAGGAGGCACGGCCTGCTGTGTCAAAACACAGGCCACAGTTGGGGCTACTTATGGCATACCTAGTGGCCGCCAGGGCACCGTGATGGGTCTGCTGGGCACAGTGGACTTCACAGTGCCTTAAAACGTTGCTTATGTTCTGGGGGTGGTTGGGGCTGTGCTACCCCCGCCTGAAATAACTTTGTGACCCCGAAGAGCTGTCCAAGTAGGCAGATGATGCCCGAGTGCCAGCTTTATGACTATTTATGGTTGTTCTCTTTATGCTTCAGGAAATTTAAAATCTCCTCCACCTTTCAGAAGGCATGTGAAATTGAAGAGAAGCACATGAGACCAATGAAATGCTCCATGTTAAGCCAGTTCCAGCTGAAAGAATAGAATATGCAGTCCCAGAGGCTGCATTGTCCAGATCAGAGTTTCCCAACATTTTTTACCTCTTTCTACTCGGCAATACTATGCAAAATGGATGCTTCTACTCTATCTTGTCCCCCTCAGTCTCAGGTACTTATGTGAAGAACTGATACAGTTCAATTGTCCTTGATGGCAACTTGTTCTGACAAACACTGAGTGCAATCCCCAAGAGTCTGGAGGGTCTGGAAGCCTCCCCAGCTCTGTCTCGGATCCTCATTCTTCCTCATTGTGAGGAGTGAGAAGGGAGGCAATAAGAGACCCGTGGTCTTCAAACTGGAGAAGATGTGCCCCAGGTGAATGTAAGACCTCACAAATGGTGTGTAGGCATGGCAGAGTGTTCAATTTCAAGAGACTCAATTCCAAAATTTATGTGCCTTTGAAAAAGTATGGCCATTCTGGACCTTGCTTCTTTCATTCCTTTCTATAATCATCTTCTTTCCACTTTGCAAGGAGAGGTATTTATCTCAGCCATCTGGAACCTTAGCTTGGTGCATCATCCTGGCAGAACAAGCCTTTGGGTCACCAAACAAAGTGGTAGTTTTAATTTTGTATGCTGATACTAATAAAGTAATAGCTACTAATAAAAAGGTAGCTGGCTTTCAATCTTTTGCTTCCAAAAAAATTGAAGAAGAACCTCATCACTAGTAGCACTTTAAAAATAACTTTAGATGATAGGTCACCATGTATTTTTGGGCACAAAACTCAGCCTCTTTATCTACAGGGTCAACCTTCTGCACATGTTGTATCTCCTTCCCTGCTTTATTTTTTTCTCTTTTATACTTGTCACTATTTACTATGCAATATTGTATATTTTACTTAAAAAATGCATGTGTTGTCAGACTCCCTCATTACAAGTTAAGCTTCATAAGGGAAAAATCTTTGTCGGTCTTCTATATAGTTTTGCTCCCTGCTATAACCCTCAAACCTAGAACAGTGTCTAGTACAAAGCAGGTCCTAAAAAGTACTTGGAGAAGGAGGGAATTTTAAAAAATTGAGTGACATTGTTACAGCAAATTTCTTCCCATTGTCCTATTTTTTCTGTGAATTTTTCTATAAATAAATACTAGCACCAAATATTGGAAGTATTTGAGGTAGCCCATCATTCTAGCAATAACTAATATTCATCCATGAAGACATGAACTGATTGAAACAAAACTGCTGCATTCATTTCATTAAGAGGTGCTTTTCCAATAAATATTTCATTTTATGTTTAGGACTTATTCATCAAGATTTGTAATAAATTTATGTTTGCTCAATCATGTTGATGGCCAATAATTGAAATTATATTCCCATCCAAAGAAGAAATTAAACACTTAAAAATTTCCAGTTTACAGGGAAAATTAATTTTTTGGGGTGAATAAATCTGAAAAGATTTGCAAGCCACCACACTGATTTCAGTAAAATGTAATTGAGAAAAATGAAATATGTCTAAATGAATGGGAGAATATAAAAGATTAATGGATTTTGAAACTCAATATTTTAAAATACCAATTGATCTTTGGAGCAATTAATCTATGAATTCAAAGAAAGCCCAATAAAAATTTCAGCAGTTTAATAAAAATGCTGATTTCTAAAATTTGTGTGAGAAGGCAAAGACTCAAGATAAGACATTGAAGAAGAACCAAGTTGAAGAACTTATACTACCAGATATCAAGACTTTTTTCAAGTAAATTACAGTAATTAAGAGAGTATGCCATTACGTAAGAAAGAACAATAGATAAATGAAACGTATGCCATTACATAAGAAAGGACAATAGATAAATGAAACGATAGAGTTAAAAAATAAATCTACTTGATTTATGACAAAGGTGTCATCATAGGACAACAGGGAAATAATAGTTTTATATATATGTTTCAATGGGTTTTGGGCAAACAGGTGGTGTTTGGTTACACAGGTAAGTTCTTTAGTGATGATTTCTGAGATTTTGGTGTACCAATCACCCAGGTAGTATACACTGTGCTCAATGTGTAGTCGTTTATCCCTCACCCACTCCCACCTTTCCCCCCATTTCCCAAAGTCCATTATGTCGTTCTTGTGCCTTTGAGTCCTCATAGCTTAGCTCCCATTTATAAGTGAAAACATACAATGCTTGGTTCTCCATTCCTGAGTTACTTCACTTAGAATAATAATCTCCAATTCCATCCAGATTATTTTGTTCCCTCTTATGGCTGAGTAATATCCCATGGTGTATATATATATATATATATTTTATACCATATAAAAATATACCATATAAATGTAAAAAATAAATATATATATTTTTAAATGTTTTCTTTGTGTGTGTGTATATATATACACATATATATACACACATAGATATATACATATATATACACATACACACACACACACACACACATAAATATATGCCACATTTTCCTTATGCACTTGTTGACTGATGGGCATTTGGACTGGCTCCATATTTTTGCAATTGTGAGTTTTGCTGCTATAAACATGCATGTCAAGTGTCCTTTTCATATAATGACTTTTCCTCTGGGTAGATACCCAGTAGTGGGATTGCTGGATCAAATGGCAGATCTATTTTTAGTTCTTTATGAAATCTTCACACTATTTTCCATAGTGGTTGTACTAGTTTACATTTCCACCAGCAGTGTAAAAGTGTTCCCTTTTCACCACATCCATGCCAACATCTATTCTTTTTTGATTTTTAAATTATGACTATTCTTGCAAGAGTAAGGTGGTATCACATTGTAATTTTGATTTGCATTTCCCTGATAATCAGTGAGGTTGAGCATTTTTTCATATGTTTGTTGACAATTTGCATATCTTCTTTTTAGAATTGCCTATTCATGTCTTAGCCCACTTTCTGATGGATTTGTTTGTTTGTTTTTTTCCTGCTGATTAGTTTGAGTTCCTTGTAGATCTTGGAGATTAGTCATTTGTCAGATGCGTAATTTGCAAAGATTTTCTCCAGCTCTGTGGGTTGTCTGCTTACTCTGCTAATTATTTCTTTTGCTGTGCAGAAACTTTAGTTTTATTAAGTCCCATCTCTTTATCTTAGTTTTTGTTGCATTTGCTTTTGGGTTCTTGGTATGAAGTCTTTGCCTAAGTCAATGTCTAGAAGGGTTTTTCCAATATTATCTTCTAGAATTTCTATGGTTTCAGGTCTTAGATTTAATTCTTTGATTCATCTTGAGTTGCTTTTTATATGTATAAGGTGAAAGATGAGGATCCAGTTTCATTCTTCTACCTGTGAGTTATCATTTATCTCAGCATCATTTGTTGAATAGGGTGTCTTTTCCCCACTTAATGTTTTTGTTTGCTTTGTTGAAGATCAGTTGGCTGTAAGCATTTGGCTTTGTTTCTGTGTTCTCTATTCTGTTCCATTGGTCTATGTGCCTATTTTTATATCAGTACCATGCTGTTTTAGTGACTATAGCCTTGTAGCATAGTCTGAAGTCAGATAATGTGATGCCTCCAGATTTGTTATTTTTGCTTAATCTGGCTTGGGTGTGTGGGCTCTTTTTTTGGTTCCATGTGGATTTTAGAATTTTTTTCTTTTTTTCTTTTTTTTTTTAGTTCTGTGAAGAATGATGATGGTATTGTGATGGGAATTGCATTGAATTTGTAGATTGCTTTTGGGAGTATGGTCATTTCACAGTATTGATTCTATGTATCCATGAGCATGGGGTGTATTTCCATTTGTGTCATCTATAATTTCTTTCAGCAGTGTCTTGTGGTTTTCGTTGTAGAGGTCTTTCACTTCCTTGGTTAGGTATATTGTTAGGTATATATGTTAAGTGTGTGTGTGTGTGCATATATATATATATATATATATATATATATATATATGGCAGCTAGTGTAAAAGGGATTGAGTTCTTATTTGATTCACAGCTTCATTGCTGTTGGTATATAGCACTGCTACTGATTTGTGTATTTTGTATCCTCAAACTTTACTGAATTTATTTATCAGTTCTAGGATCTTTTTGGGTTAGTCTGTAGGCTTTTCTAGGTATATGATCATATCAACAGTGAGCAGTGATGGTTTGACTTTCTCTTTACTAATTTGGATGCCCTCTATTTCTTTCTCTTGTCTAATTGCTCTGACTAAGACTTCCAGTACTGTGTTGAACAGAAGTGGTGAAAATGGGCATCCTTGTCTTGTTCCAGTTCTCATGGGGAAAGCTTTCAACATTTCCCCATTCAGTATAGTGTTGACTGTGGGTTTGTCATACATGGCTTTTATGACCTTAAGGTATGTCTCTTCTATGCCAATTTTGCTGAGAGTTTCAATCATAAAGGGATGCTGGATTTTGCCAAATGTTTTTTCTGCATCTATTGACATGATCATGTGATTCGTGTTTTTAATTAATTCTGTTTGTGTGGTGTATCACATTTATTGACTTGTGTATGTTAAACCATCTCTGTGTCCCTGGTATGAAACCCACTTGATTATGGTGGATTATCTTTTTAATATGCTGTTGGATTTGGTTAGCTAGCATTTTGTTGAGCATTTTTGCATCTATGTTCATCATGGTATTGGTCTGTAGTTTTTGTTGTTATTATATCCTTTCCTGATTTTGGTATTAGGGTGATAGTGGCTTCATAGAATGATTTAGGAAGAATTTCCTCTTTCTCTATCTTGTGGGATAGTGTCAATAGGATCTGCACCAATTCTTTGAATGGCTGATAGAATTCAGCTATGATTCCATCTGGTCCTGGACTTTTTTACATTGATATATTTTTTAAAATTATCATTTCAATCTTGCTGCTTGTTATTGGTCTGCTCAGGGTTTCTAGTTATTCCTGGTTTAATCTAGGAGGGTTGCATATTTCCAGGAATTTATCTAACTTTTCTAGGTTTTCTAGTTTGTACACATAAAAGTGTTCATAGTAACCTTGAATAATCTTTGTCTGTGTTATTCTTTGTAATATCTCCCATTTTGTTTCTAATTGAGCTTATTTGGATTTTCTGTCTTTTCTTGGTTAAATTTGCTAATGATCTGTCAATCTTATTTATCTTTTCAAAGAACCAGCTTTTTGTTTCACTTATCTTTTGTATTTTTTTTTCAATATATTTGGTTCTGCTCTGATCATCGTTATTTCTTCTGCAGGGTTTGGGTTTGGTTTGCTCTTCTTTCTCTAGCTCCTTCAGGTGTGACCTGAGATTGTCTATTTGTGCTCTTTCAGACTTTTTGATGTAGGTATTTAATGCTTTAAACTTTCCTTTAGAATTGCTTTTGCTGTATCCCAGAGTCTTTGATAGGTTGTGTTACTATTATTGTTCAGTTCAAATAATTTTTAGGTTTCCATCTTGATTTCATTGTTGACCCAGCAATGATTTAGGAGATTATTTAATTTCTATATATTTACAGGATTTTGAGTCTTCCTTTTGCAATTGATACCCAATTTTATTCCACTGTGGTCTGAGAGAGTACTTGATATAATTTCAATTTTTGTAAATTTGTTGAGACTTGTGGACTATCTTATGGTCTACCTTGGAGAATGTTCCATGTGCTTATGAATAGAATGTACATTTTGCAGTTGTTGCATAGAATGTTTTGTAAATATCTGTTAAGTTCATTTGTTCCTAGGGTATAGTTTAAGTCCATTGTTTCTGTGTTGACTTTCTGTCTATATGACCTGCCCAGTGCTGTCCGTGGAGTATTGAAGTCCCCCACCATTATCGTGTTGCCATCTATCTCATTTCTTAGGTCTAGTAGTTACTATTTTATAAATTTGTGAGTTCCAGTGTTAGATGCATATATATTTAGGATTGTAATATTTTCCTGTTGGACTAGTCCTTTATCATAATATAATGTCCCTCTTTGTCTTTTATTTATTTATTTTTTTATTTATTAATTTTTTTTTTGAGACGGAGTCTCGCCCTGTCGCCCAGGCTGGAGTGCAGTGACCGGATCTCAGCTCACTGCAAGCTCCGCCTCCCGGGTTTACGCCATTCTCCTGCCTCAGCCTCCCGAGTAGCTGGGACTACAGGCGCCCACCACCTCGCCCGGCTAGTTTTTTGTATTTTTTAGTAGAGACGGGGTTTCACCGGGTTAGCCAGGATGGTCTCGATCTCCTGACCTCGTGATCCACCCGTCTCGGCCTCCCAAAGTGCTGGGATTACAGGCTTGAGCCACCGCGCCCGGCCTTTTTTTTTTTTTTTTAACTGTTGTTGCTTTAAAGTTTGTTTTGTCTGATATAAAAAACAGCTACTCCTGCTCACTTTTGGTGTCCATTTGCATGGAATATCTTTTTCCACCTCTTTGCCTTAAGTTTACATGAGTCCTTATGTGTTAGGCAAATTTCTTGAAGACAGAAGAGACTTGGTTGGTGAATTCTTACCCATTCTGCCATTCTGTATTTTTAAGTGGAGCATTCAGGCCATCTACAATCAACACTAGTATTGAGATATAAGGTATTATTCTATTCGTCATGCTAGTTGTTGCCTGAATACCTTGCTTTTTTTCTATTGTGTTATTGTTTTATAGGTCCTGTTAGATTTATGCTTTCAGAAGGTTCTATTTTGATGTATTTTGAGGTTTTGTTTCAAGATTTAGAGCTCCTTTGAACAGTTCTTGTAGTGTTGGCTGGGTAGTGGCAGATTCTCTCAGCATTTTTTTGTCTGAAAAGACTATATCTTTTTTTCATTTATGAAGCTTGGTTTGTTGGATACAAAATTCTTGGCTGATAATTGTTTTAAGGAGGCTAAAGATAGGACCCCACTTCCTTCTAGCTTATAGTTTCTGCTGAGAAATCTGCTCTTAATCTGATAGGTTTTCCTTTATAGGTTACCTAATGCTTTTGCCTCACAGCTCTTAAGATTCTTTCCTTTGTGTTGACTTTAGATAGCCTGATGACTATGTGCCTAGGCAATTATTTTTTTGCAATGAATTTCCTGGGTGTTCTTTGAGTTTTTTTGTATTTGGATGTCTAGATCTGTAGTAAGGCCAGAAAATTTTTCCTCACTGATTCCCTCAAATATGTTTTCTAACTTTTAGATTTCTCTTCTTCCCCAGGAACACCAAATATTCTTATGTTTGGTTGTTTAACATAGTCCCAAACTCCTTAGAGGTTCATTTTTTTCTGATTTTTTCTTTGTTTTTGTTAGATTGGATTAATGCAAAAGCCTTGTCTTTGAGCTCTGAAGTTCTTTCTTGTACTTGTTTGATTTTATTGCCGAGATTTTCCAGTGTATTTTGCATTTCTCTAAGTGTGTCCTTCATTTCCAGAAATTGTGATTGTTTTAAAATTTACGCATTCTATTTCTCTGGAGATTTTTCCATCCATATCCAGTAACATTTAAAAATTTCCTTAAGTGGTACTTCACCTTTCTCTGATGCCTCCTTGAATAGCCTAATAATCAACCTTCTGAATTATTTTTCTGGCAATACAGATATTTCTTGTTGGTTTGGATCCATATTGCTGGTGAGCTAGTGTGATCCTTTGGGGGTAGTAAAGAACCTTGTTTTGTCATATTACCAGAATTGTTTTTCTGGTTCCTTCTTATTTGCGTGGACTATGTCAGAGGGAAGATCTGGGGCTCAAGTTCTGCTGTTCAGATTCTTTTGTTTCATGGGGTACTTGCCTTGATTTGGTGCTCTCCCTCTACCCGTAGGGATGGGGCTTCCTAAGAGCCTGACTATAGTGATTGTTGTTTCTCTTTGGGTCTAGTCATCCAGCAGAGCTACTGGGCTCTGGGCTGGTACTGGGGTGTGTCTGCAAAGAGTCCTATGATGTGAACTGTCTTCAGGTCGCTTGGCCATGGTTACTAGCAACTGCTCCAGTGGAGGCAGCCAGGCAGTGAAGTGGACTCTGTGTGGGACCTTGGTTATGGTTTTGTTTAGTGCACTGCTTCTCTTGAATGCCGGTTGTGCTGGCAGTAAAGTTGTCACATGGAAAGACTCAGGACCTCTGGTTAGCCAGGATGTTACAGGTGGTGACATTAGCTGTTGTCTTCTCCTTTCTTGGGGCAGTGTTGTTCTTTTATGAGTTGTTCTTTTATGGTTTGAGTTGGCTAGCCTCCAGCCAGGAGGTGATGCTTTCAAGACAGCATCAGCTGTGGTAGTATAGGGAGGATACAAACTTCCCCTATGGTCACCTGGAGGAGTACTCAGCTCTCTCAGGTTGAGGGCAGGGCCATTAGAGCTCCCAAGAGATTATGTCTTTTGTCTTTGGCTACCAGGCGGGTAGAGAAAGACCATTAGCTGGTAGCAGGGTTGGGCGTGTCTGAACTCAGACTCTTTTTGGGCAGGGTTTGCTGTGACTGCTGTGGGGTATGGAGGTGTGGTTCTCAGGCCAATGGAGTTATGTTCCCGGGGGAATTATGGCTGCCTCTGCTGTGTCACACAGGTTGCCAGGGTAGTGGGAGAAAATGAGCAATGATAGGTTTCAGTCAGTTCTCATGCAGCCAGAAAGGCCAGCCTCACTCCCACTTTGTCCCCGCCAATAGCACCAAATTTATTTCCAGGCAACCAGCAAGCAGGGCTTAGAACTTGCCCCAGGCTACAAGCCTCCCTGCTGAGAAAGCAAGCAGGGCTTTCAGACTTCACCCCTCCCTGCCTGCAGAGGCTTCTGTGGTTTTATCTGTACTTCTCTTTTGCTCCCCCATCACTGCAGATTCTGTCCAGGAAAATTCACATTATGTTTAAATTATTACAAAGTTTAGCAGGAAGTTTCTTTCTCCCTGTGGTTTTCCCCCAATTCCACTGGCAGCCTTCCCCAAGGTCCCTTGTGAAATAAAGTAAGAAATGGCTTCCCTGGTCTTCCTTGGAGGCCAGGAGTCCCTACAGGGATCTTCCCAATGCTGCTTCTGCTTTTATATTTCACTCCAGCTCTCTAAATTCGTTTCAGTTCTAGGTGAGGTTAAATTCTTCTCCCGTGATCTGAATTTTCAAGTTCCCCAGTGAGGATGTGTGCTTGGAAACAGACGTTCCCCCTCTCACACTTTGGGCACTCACAGTTTTCAGCTGTTTCACGGAGTACGCAGCGGCAAGCCACTTCTTTCAAAGGCTCTGTGAATTCTTTCAGTTTCCCTGATATTTTCCTGCAGTAGTTCTTGGAGCAGAAGTTCATGATGTGAGTCTCCACATGCTGTTCTCTCCATCTGAGTGGGAGCTGCAAGTTAGTTCTGTCTCCTGTCTGCCATTTTCTTTGCAATGTGGTCAAGAATAGTTTTCTATGTGAAGGGTTTTTTGGTCAACTGAATACACATATGGAGGAAATAAAGAATGATGATTTCTACCTCACATGATATGTAAAAATCAATCGATCACAATGTAAGATGCTTAACATATAATATAATATGATATAATATAGAAGAATATCTTCATGGGACATAGTTTAGGCAAAGTCCTAAAAAGTATGAAAAAGTACTAACCACAGAATTTCTTACTTTAAGCTTAATAACTGAACTATACAAATTAAAAACTTTTGTTCATGAAAAGATAACATTGAGAATGGAATTTCAATCTGCAAGAATTTTTTTACTGCAGAAATATCTATCGAGCTAAGACAAATTTTTTAACAGAATAAACAAATGACATTAGGACAGAATTTTATGGGAGAAGTGGAATGTAGAAAATGTCCAAAAATAAGATGGAATGGTTTAAAATTTCAACTATTAGTTAAAGTTTGTTTAGGGACATTAAAATGGTTAATGATGAGTATTAAATCACTATAGCATTTAGAATCCATGGGATACTTTCAGAAGAGTAATGCTTTCATTTTTATTATTAAAAATTGTAGGGATTTTGTATGGTGTTAATGTATCTAAGCTGGAATTATGTGTCCTGGAATTTCCTTCTGTATATGGTTCTGAGTTAGGGTTGGCTATATAGACATTTGTGAGATTATGGAAGGCAAGTGAAACAGCAGTTCTGATGCTCAGGAAGTTGGTATGGAGTCCCAGGCTCTACTGCAATTCACATGTGGAGTGCTGACAGCTGAGAACAGGACATGCTTGACAACTGAGACCACAGTAGGGGTGGGTCACTTACACAGCTCAGTGGAGGCCAACAGGAAAGATGTGAAAGGAAGTGGATGTCTACTCCTACTCCTCACATCCCACACTGCCACATCAACCCTGACTTCAGAATCAGTCCCTGTGCTTGCACTTGATGTGGCTGTGAAATCACTGAGATGGCTGAGTTCTGAAAGCCACTACCACGAAGAAGAAGCATTAAGTCTGGTCTTTGGAAAGTAGTGGTGGTTACGCTTTTGCTTTTTAAAAATCATACCCACAACATCTGTCATGTCATATTCTCTTACATTGTATCAAGTCAGACTTTAACAATGGTGTGTTCTTCTATTTAATAATTGCATTGGATAGCCATATAGAATTTTGCAGCTATTAAAATGAAACACAGTTTTTGTTTTTAAATTTTTTTGTTGTTAGATTTTGTTAGTATTTGAACTGGATTCTGAAATTCTGTTATTCTAATGATAAGCTTCACATATTGAATATTCTGTGCTGAGACAATTGATTTGAAAGAAGATTATTGAATGTGTTCTGTTACATGTGCCTACTCATATCCACTTAAATTTTAGTGGGCTAATCCATTATTTTCACTATATTGTGCCAATACTTTATATTATCACTCAACATTTAAATATGAATATTCTGGTTTTAATCTAGTGAGTTACTAATGTCTCTCTTTCTATCTTTTTTGGTCTATTTATGAAGAACTTTATTGTTAACAAAATTCTGGAAAGAAAGGTACTACTGCATTTTGGAATGCATTTGGACTTTGGCACCTAAAATATCTGGATTAAATATTAGTTGCAGTTCTTACATGCTATGTGAGTTGGGAAAAAAAAATCGTAGTTTGCTCATCTGTAAAATGAGGACAATGGCTGCCTCAGAGGGTGTGATTACCTTATACAAGATAATGGCAATGGAGTGCCGGCACACAGAAAGCCTGCAGTAAACAGCAAGCTGTTGCTGACTTATTTAAACATTTATCTTATTTTGAGGATACACTCCCATCAACTGTTATTTCCAAAATTTCAAAGGCTCTGTCTAATGTAGGATTACATAATGATTTGTAAGAATTCCATCATTCTGTCCTTGCTATCCCCCGAACAGTGTTGTGTCCTTGTGGAACTTGCACGAACATGTGTTTGGTTGGATTTCCTCATATTTAAAATGAGCAGCTACCTTGGAAGGTAAAATTGATTAGTGTGCCACATTTTGAGGACTAATGGTTTTATCTTCTATGACTTTTTTATTATGGAAAGAAAGCTTGTCTGCATAAATATCTCTTAGGAAAGAAAAGAAAACTCCACGGAGGCAGAATTCATGAATTTGAGTGTCATATGGAAGTGTCGTCCTTCTCTCTCTTCAGGGCTGCGGCTGAATGGCTCATGGGCAGGTCAGTGCCTGGTGCTCAGGACAATGCTGCTCACTTTTCCTTTAGCTTTTGACTGACATTGCTTTCATTTTCTACTCCCTTTATTCCCCAGTAGCACAAACCAGGAGAGAAGCTCTCTCTCCTGTCTTTATCATTTCAAGTCACTCCAGAGAGTCTTTGAAAATAATATCTCCTTTGAGTAAGGTGCCCAAAGTGGCTTTTTCCAATTGTTTTCAGTGTTATTCCTTTAGATTCACTGATATGCTTATTCTGGTTATTCTGTGAGGAATCCCTGTACTGTGCTTGCTTTAGGGTTTTGTTTCTGATTCTTGAGTCAGGGAACCAGGCTGTAGAGTCCCTATAGGGGTGCATTTACTATTCCTGCAGCTTCTGTCATTGCTTTTTGTTGCAAGAGTTGTACTGTATTAATAAAGATGTCTATAACACACCACCTCTCACCATTCCAGCCCTCTCCTAACATACATACACTTTTTTGTGTTGATTTTCTCACATTTGGAAAAAGTAAGTTATTTTTCTTACTTTAGTCTGCATTTTTTTTTTTTTTTTAAAGAGACAGAGTCTTGCTTTGTTTTCCAGGCTGGAGTGCAGTGGCACCATCAGGGCTCACTGCAGCCTCAGTCTCCCGGGCTCAACAGATTCTCCCACCTCAGCCTCCCAAGCAGCATGCACCAGCACACCCTGCTACTTTTCTTTCTTTCCTTTTTTTTTTTTAGAGAGAAGCTCTCACCATGTTGCCCAGGCTGGTCTCAAGCTTCTGGCCTCAAGGGATCTTCCCACCTTGGCCACCCAAACAGCTGGGATTACAGGTGCATGTCACCACACAAGACTTTATCGGTATCTTTAATGGTACATTTTCTGTTATTTTAAGA
Organism: Theropithecus gelada; assembly: GCF_003255815.1. Taxonomy (NCBI): domain Eukaryota; kingdom Metazoa; phylum Chordata; class Mammalia; order Primates; family Cercopithecidae; genus Theropithecus; species Theropithecus gelada. Next base: position 65,149,977 of record NC_037676.1, on the reverse strand, counting down.
GTTACTCAGCTCTTTTTAAAGACACACAAATTGTGCTCTCTTTCTCTATAGTAGATATGCCCTTAATCCTTCCTTAATCTTTGTCAAGAGCTCAGTAATTAGATGGAGTGGCTGCTTTGGCCTCACTGAAGGCCATCTCAAAGTTTTTGTAATTTTTAAATTACCATCTGTTCAGATTCACTGGTGGCTGGGGTCTTTGTGTCAGTGTTGCTGGGCTCATTTGGAGGAACCTTTTATTCAGGAGAAAGCAAGAGTGGAAAAAATTCTTGAAAACACCTACGTTTTCTATTTTTGGAGCTATTCAACATTTTTATTTGACTGTACTTCTGGCTTTTGTTCCCACTGTGAGTACAGATCTTTAGAATTAGATGTTTCTCATACTCAGTGCTGACAATTTTTTCCCATTTTAAAATTTTCTAATAGTGTATAATATTTACATAATGGGATAATGAATTTCTAAACTCTTTGGAGTCAACGAAGCAGAATAGAATGGCTGAGAGGAAAAGTCATGGTCAAAAAGGTATGAGGCTTAAAACAGTACTGAGACTTTGCCTAAATAGTTTTAGACAAATTCTTTTCCTATGTAATAAATTTTTTCTTAGTTATCCAGTTTTTTCCCTCAATATATATATTTTTGTCATTCTTATTTAAGTCTAGCCAATGTTTTACTTTGCTCTTTAAATCAAGTAACAAATGCTTGCTGGCATTGAAGTCTCTTTATAATTCCTTTTTACTGTCTGCTTTCACAACTTTGGACATTTCCCTTCTGAAGTACTTTCTTTTTTTATAGCTCCTATTAATACTTTTGTTTCTCTCTTTCCTAGGACAATCTCCATCGAAAATGCCATTTGCTCACTGAGATCTCTTTTATAAATCCTTTTTCCCTTTCTATGAATTACTGTTCAAAGAAAATTGAATTTGATCATATCATTCCTAAGATTAAATCCATTCACTGCTCCACATCATCCAGCAGAGCATCTGAAGTGGTGTGACCTGAGTGGGTACAGATGTGACAAGGTATCAATTTCCTCATTCCCTGGGGTGTGTGTGTGTGTGTGTGTGTGTGTGTGTGTGTGTGTGTTCATTGAGTGAGGCTTGAGGTAGCTAGCCTTCTAGGCCAGATATTTCTTGCTGGGAGATGGCTAGTTTATTTACCACTGGATGCCTGTAAATGTTGGAATTCTCCAGCCAGGTCCCTGTAATCCCAGTGGGAAGCTGAGGTGGGAGAATCACTTGAGCTCAGAAGTTCGAGGATGCAGTGAGCTGTGATTGTGCCACAGCACTTCAGCATGGGGGACAGAGGGAGACACTGTCTCTAAAAAATAAAATGAAAAAAGAGGCATTCTCCATGAGTGCCAAGTATGAAATAGGTTGAAAATCACTAGTGTAAAACGGAATCGAAGGTCCCTCAAGGACCGATCCACCATTCATTTCGTGAACTGAACATACCCAGTAACTTATGACTTCCTGATTGATCCAGATTTTCCACAGACAGTCCTAAATATTTTATGGTATCTCTAAGCTTTTGTGGCTTATTTTCCCTGGTATCTAAAATGTCTTTCCTTTGCTCTCTTCCTGGTGATGTGTTATTTTTCACATGAGACCATACTATATGCTCTGAGCAGCCACATTTGATGCCTTGAGACACAGTTAGCCTCTGCTTATGTTTTCTATGCATCTGATTCACTTTACACAGACCATTATCTGCATTTCACTCTTCTGTAATTGTTTGCCTACCTCACTTCCTTAATAGAATGTAAGATTTTCTGGCAGATCAAGTTTTATTCGTCGCTGCATCCTTGTGGCCTAACTCAGAGAAGTCTCTCAATAATTGTTTTTTGAATGAGTGGATCAATTAATAAGTGAAAAATTAGCTATTTAAGTTTGTTTATTTATGCTTATTTTGTTTATTAGGACAATATTTGAAGGACTCAAAAATGATATTAATCATTACAGTGACTTCATGTTTGCAGGTTAAGTGTTTAAGGGACTTAAAAGTCTAAAATTAAACAATAATATGTTGCATCTGGACTATAAATGCTTTTGAATATCAACAGTTTAGTGAACTCAGAACAAGAAAAGATATGAGAGAAATACAGCCAATCAAACATTTCAATGTGCACAAGAGTTAGCAGCCTACCTGAAATATGGAAGGAATACAAGATTCCATCAGGCAATATGATTAAAAGAAGCAAATGGAATGTCAACAAAGTGTCTGTCAAGCCATATGAAAAGATGTTAAAATGTTTTAAATGGCTAACAAGTATTAAGACAACCAAAATGAGACTCTTAGTAGGAGTAAAGTCTTCTGTGTATTCAAATCTAATGTCCTTTGAGTCCTGTAGTTGTGGGCTGCTAGATTATTTTATGGAATGAGATTTTCTTCTGTTCCAACAACTATTAAAGAAAAGCCCTTTAAATTCATTAGTGGTAAGCTATAGAATCTCCTTAGAATTTGGGTCCTTCTTCCCAGGCGAAAATTCCTGAACATGTAGAAATCTTAAGTTGTCTGAGATGCTTATTTATTGGAGAAATGTATTTCTAACATGTGAAATTAACTATAGAGAAAACAAAGTAAGCTAATCTCATATAGTGTTAACACTATTTCAGAAAGTACAGGTTAGGATTTTATAATCATTGGGATAATCTGTGTCTGCATGGTGTATAAAATCTTTTTAGTTGTTAAGATAATCAGATGGATTATATTAGATTTGATAGATTCACCCACTGAAACCAATTCAAAATTTTAATTGAGTGATTGATTTTATACTTATAATTTTAGGTTGAAAGACATGACAATATTTTATTAAATTTGGGTAATGTTAAAAAAACTTGAGATTTAATTTATGAATGAGCTAATTTTATTAGATTTATTAGATTTGTTGTATTGGCTTAAAAACCAGCGAATGTTTTGTTTATTGGGACTAATACATGAAGGACTTCCAAAAATGATAATTACAATGAATTCATGTTAAATGTTTAAGGGAATTTAAGTTATAAATGGAACAGATTATTTAAAGGAATGTAGATGATTGAATTTAAATAGATTGAATAGTAATTGAAGTTCCAATGCGTTGGCTTATGCCTGTAATCCCAGCACTTTGGGAGGCTGAGGTGGGCAGATCACGAGGTCAGGAGATGGAGATGATCCTGGCTAACATGGTGAAACCTTGTCTCTACTAAAAATACAAAAACAAAATTAGCCAGGTGTGGTGGCAGGCACCTGTAGTCCCAGCTACTCGGGAGCCTGAGGCAGGAGAATGGTGTGAACCCGGGAGACAGAGCTTGCAGTGAGTGGAGATTGTGCCACTGCACTCCAGCCTGTGTGATAGAGCAAGACTCCATCTCAAAAAAAAAAAAAAAAAAAAAAAGGATGAAATTCTGATACATGCTACAATATAGTTGAAACTTGAAAACCTTATGGGACATTAAATAAACCATACACAAAAGAACAAGTATTGTGTAATTCCATTTACATGAGGTAATTAGAATAGACAAATTCACAGAGATAAAAAGTAGAATAGAGGGCAGGGCGCAGTGACTCACTCCTGTAATCCCAGCACTTTGGGAGGTCAAGGCAGGCTGATCACCTGAGGTCAGGAGTTCGAGACCAACCTGGCCAACATGGTGAAACGCCATCTCTACTAAAAATACAAAAATTAGCCAGGTGTGGTGGCAGGTGCCTGTAATCCCAGCTACGTGGGAGGCTGAGGCAGGAGAATCATTTGAACTGGAGAGGCGGAGGTTGCAGTGAACCAAGATTGTGCCATTGCACTCCAGCCTGGGGGACAAGAGAGAGAGACTTTGTCTCAAAAAAAAAAAAAAAAAAGTAGAATAGAGGTTACTTGAGGCTGGAGGGAGGAGAGGATGACAAGTTGTTGAATGGGTACAGAGATTCTATTTAGGATGATGCAAAAGTTCTGGAAATTATAGCGTTGATGGTTGTACAACATTGTGCATGTACCTACTGCCACTGACTTGTACACTTAAAAATATTAAAATGGTTAATATTATGTTATGCATTTTACCACAATGAAAAGAAACTCTCCCCTAAAGTGATTATTAACACTTACGAGATTTATAAGCAGAATACTTAAAGTTCTATGTAGCATCTAGAGCAGGGGTGTCCAAGTTTTTGGCTTCCCTGGGCCACATTGGAAGAAGAATTGTCTTGGGCCACACATAAAATACGCTAACACTACTGATAGCTGATGAGCTGAAAGAAAAATCTCAAAACAATCTCATAAAGTTTTAAGAAAGTTTACAAATTTGTATTGGGTTGCATTTAAAGTCACCCTGGGCTGCATGTGTCCTGTGGGCCGCAGGTTGGACAAGCTTGATTTAGAGCTTAAAAAAACAAAAAAACACAGTTTTAAAAAAATGTGTTACTTTGAAAAAAATGCATAATGGGTTAAAACCCTGAGTAGATATTAATAGAATTTTCTGGGCACAAAAGCCTCCCTCATGAAAATGTACAAAGTCCTAGAGAAACTTTGGTCTTCACCTGTTTCCCTGAAACTTTCTTGTCTCAGTTATGAGGAAAACACGGTATGACACCTTGGCTTTGACTTTAGGGCTAGTAACTAAGAATGTTTGTTTTCCTTAAGTAAAAAAGAAACAGATTTAATTTACTTTTCCAAATAAACATGTAGGTGTGTAAATAGAAAATGAGGCAAATATAGAGCAAAGGAAAAGAAAATAAAACTTAAGCCCAACCTGTGATTTTTTTCTCACAACATGCGAAAACGCAGTATGCTTTTTATTCTTTTCACAGAGACCTCCTGCTCAATACGGGATTTACAATGAAGTCTCTGGGACAATCTGCCGTTTAATTCACTACTCTTTTGAGAGTCAGCATGTCAGGGAAGCCCAGATCATTTCTTCGACCATTTGGTATGAAGCTGCTTCTGAAGTCAAGCCCTTTGTTTTGACTGGAAACCTTTCCAGTAAGTGATTCCCTATATGCTTACTGCTCCTTCTGCCAGGAATGCTCTCCTGGCCTTTGCCTCCTAGCTCCTTTTCACCCTCAGGTCTCAGCCTGCATGTCTTCTTCTCAAAGAGAGCTTCCCAGGCATGCTGGAGGCACTCCTGTTTGCTGAATGCCTGATACGCTGGACTCCTGACTCTCCCTTGAGTGACAGGGAAATCCTGCCTCTTTCCACTTGGGGTCTCCCTGTCTGGGAGGGAGCCTTTCTCTGACAGACTCTCTCAGGTGCTCCTCAGTGTCTTATGCCTCAAAGGCACTTATCACCTGCTTCTCAAGTTAATATGGTCAACTTTTCTCTAAGCAACACTCAACGACCCAGGCCCGTTTGATAATGTGGCTCCGGCATTTGAAACGTGCGACTCCCAAAGCTTCAGTGCTGGTCTATGTCCAGCAGGAAGAGAGGACAAGAGCATGAAGAATCACATGTGGAAGTTATTTAGGGGCCCTTGTCTAGAATACAATCTCATGGAGCACCTAACTGCCTGGAGGCTGGGATAGATGGAAAGAGAAAGAACTGTTTCCTTCTATGAGGAAAAATGTGGATAAAATGGAAACACTAGTTTGTTATAACTTAGATATAATTTATAATTAACTTACTTTGTGTCTTATATAGTTTAGAAGGAAAGGTAAATGCTTTTATCAAATGTTCCCTTTTTTTTTTTTCATACTTGCTTTCAAGTCATATGAGTACTCCCTAATATCTCATTTAGGTGCCAGTTTCAAATATTGTTCCCAGCAAGAACACTGAATTATTATTTTTTTCTTAGTAAAGTACATAGTGTAGAGAACATGAAGATGAGTGTTCCATATATGCCCTTTATTGCTGGTTACTTATATGATACTTCTTTTTAAGGAATTGTAAAATCAGATCTCCATTAAATCTTAAATAGTTGGTTGGTCCAAGACTTTAGCTCTTAAAAATATTATATGCCATTTTGTTATTTGAAAGGATAAACATCTCTTTTATTGTCTGGCCTTACTTTAAAACATTTCTGTTTTATTGACTGACCTTACTTAAAATGCTTTAGTATAACAGTGTGAATGTTAATATAAGCTCTATAGTAGGAATGATTAGTTAATATTTTAAGGACATAATGACAGCTCATCACTTCAAAAGCAACTTGAACAAGTTCTTCAGAATTGGTTACCTGTGTCTGCATCAGAAATCTGCTTAATCTGCGTAAGAATATTAAAAGTACCTTTAAAAATAAAAGCATAATTGATGTACATAGTTTTGGGCACATGTGATAATTTAATACATTCATATAATTTGCAAAGATCAAATCAGTGTACTTGGGATATCCATCACTTAAATATTTTTCTTTGCTTTATGATGGAAACACTCAAAGCATTCTCATCTAGCTATTTTGCAAAGTGCAATAGATATTGTAAATTATAGTCACTCTACTATTGAACACTAGATAGTAAAAAATAATTTTTAATTGGCAAAATATGTGCTGTTCAAGAGACGGGATTTTCTGGAAATCCAGGGGAGAAAGTGTTCAAGGAAGGAGAAGTCAACAGCAGCCAAAGCTGTCAATCAATGTTGATAAGATCCGAGAGAACTTGACAATTAGGAAGTCCCTGCTGGCCTCTGAGACAGCATGTTCAGTGATAACTCAGGAGGCATGAGAGTGAGTGGGAGTGGGGTGAGGAAAGGAGTGCTGTCAGTCTCGGCCACTTTGCAGAGAAGTTGGGATGTGGAGGGAAGGAGGAGTATGAGAGACAGGAAAGTGCAATTCATGCCAGGTGGAGTCAAGGGTGATTTCTATTTTCTTTTTCTGGTTTATGTGACTTTGTTTATAAGCTGAAGGGAAAAGACCTAGTGGAGGAAGAAGCTGGGCAGAGGGAGTAAAGTTCGGGGAGGGGACAGAGAGAAATCCTAATTAAGAGAGCAAGGTGCTTAAACAGGTGGGTGGGATGGACCTAGCAGCCACAAAAGCCACGGGACTGAATGAAGTCTGCTTTTTCTGTCAGGAAGATGATGATCATAGATGGATACAGACAGATCTGACAGAGAGAGAGCCTGGGAACTTGAGGAAATCATTCCCACTGCTTTTATTTTTTGTGTGACAGAGTCTCAGAGATGGAGTCTTAATGCTAAGGGTGCAGGGCAGAGGAGGAGAAAGCCGCCGGCGGTCACATTGCCTCTTTGGGCCTCAATTGTTTATCCCAAAAATGAGGGTAGAAACTCTAAGTTCTCTAAAATGAGGCTAGGGTGCTCTGTGGCACTGGCATCTCAAATAATTCACTTTTAGGGGACTTGGAGAAAGCACTGATGAAGAATGAGTGGGAAGGCCCCGTGGCGGGTTGGGAGGCTCACATGTGAGGTTGTGAGGTTGCATCAGGACGTGTGCTCCTCTCTGCATCACTAAGCAGCTTAGGGACAGACGTGCAGAAGTGGAGGATCAGTAAACCCACGGTGGGGCTGGGAGAGCCAGCTTAGTGAGACCATTGAGAAGGGGGGTTGTTGGGATTAGAATACTGAATTTAGATCTAAACTGGAAACACAGAGGCCCTGGCACAATGCTGTCAACTGCTCTTCTGCTGGGCTCCTAAATTTTACCGCTAATAACCAGGATCAAACTATTGCACAAGATCCTCATAAAATCCTTACAATCCATTTTTTTTTTCCTTGCCATGCATCCAGGGTGTCATGAGGATGTGATTTTTAAATTTGGTACTCTGCTCCCTCATTATCATATCTGTATCCCAAATCCCTCTTTTTCCACTCCACACCATCTGGATGGCAGATTCTTCATTCTTCCTTTTCAAGTAAAAGGATGCTGCACAGCCTGGCACTGTTGGTAATGGTGAGAACTGGAGAGCTCCGACCTGGCTAAAGCAGGGCGTAGGGAGGTATGATTCCTCCTTCTGAGCAGGCAGGCATTTGTGTAGAAGGCCTGTTTTAGGGATGAGGCTGATACATCAGACCTCGTTACTGTAACTCTGGAGCACAGAGGTCAGGGTGCTTTAAAACCACTCCTGATATTGACCATTTGTAAATCAGTGAAGAAGGAAATGTGATGTGCCTGATCACACCTTGAAATCACCCCCACCCAAAAGCATCATCTATAGAACTGCAGTGTCAGGGCTGTAGGTGACTTGCGGATCCTCAAAGAGGTGAGGTGATTCAGCAGTGGTTACACAGCTAGATATTGGCAGTTAGGACCACCATTACCGAAATCATTTCTAACATTTGGTTTCAAGTAGAAACGTAGAAAATTAGAACCCCTTCTGGGGTGCAGGAGTTGTCTGCTTGCTGGTCTCAAGTTTTTGGCAAAACAGGCTACACCTTCTCTCCAGAAAATTTCCAGATAATATAAGTGCATAATATAGGGCCATGCTTTTGCTCTGGAAAATTGTTAAAGATATAAGTGCACAAATACCTTATTATGAATTAATTGTTTTTTTTTTTTCTGTGGTACAGGGAATGGGAGGTTTAAATTTTCTTAGTGAGTGAGGAAAGAGATATGAGAGATAATGTAAAGACAAGCGTTTTCTACACTATGTATTTTGTACAACAAATATTCACTAATTTCCTATGATGTTCCATACACTGAAGCTGGTTCTTAGATCCTAGGGTAGGTAAGACATGATCTCCACCTTTTATGAGTGAGGGAGACAATTAATTAAAAAGTAAGTTGAGCGCAGGTTCAGAGACACACTCAGGGTCTACTGAGGCATGGAGAAGAGGAAGAGGGTGTTTGTGAGAAGAATGTTAAAGAACATGTAGGAGTTTTTAGTTATTTGAAGGGAGATGCTATGGTCTGAATGTTTATTTCCCTCCTCCCCCACCAATTCATATGTTGAAACCTAATCCCCAATGTGATGGTGTTAGCAGGTGAGGCCTTTGGGAGGTGATTAGGTCACTCATGAATGGGTTAGTGCCCTTGTAAAAAAAGAGACCTCAGAAAGCTGCCTTGCCCGCTTGCCCATGTGAGAACACAGGAAGAAGAGAGTCATTGATGAACAGAGCAGTGGGCCCCCAGCAGACACCAAGTCTGCTGGTACCTTGATCTTAAACTTTTCACAACAGAGCTCTGTGAAATAACTTCCTGTTATTTATAAGCTACCCAGTCTATGGTATTCTGATATAGCAGCCCAGAAGAACTAAGACAGGAGGTGAAGATGTTTCATTTGATGATTGACTAGGTTGGGACAATCAGGGAAGAGTCAGGGAATACAAAGAATATGCCCAAGCTTTTCAGCTGATGTGAAGAACTGTCATTTATATAAATGAAGATAGAGAATAAAAAAGGAAGAACCTTCTCCCCAATCTCTGCCAATGGAAACTCTAATCATCTTACTGAGTCCATTTGTTCACACATTGACTCATTCACTTAATATTCATTCATTGAAAATTGTGTAGGGTTTCCATTATGTTAGGAAATGGGGTCAGCCCTGGTGAATAACATGACTTTAAAAAATTACAGTTGTGTTAAATGTTGCCAAGGAAAAAGCACAGTGTGCAATGAAAACATCTCACAATATATCATCTGTATCTTAAACTGAAATGGAGAGGGTGGGAGGAAAGTGATTAAACTTCGGAAGAGACAGCTAAGCTGAAATCCGAAAGGTGTATATAAGTTAGTGGGTCAACAGAGGGAGGAGGCCTCTCTCAAAGGCCTGGGTGTGAAGGCTCTTGGTGGATTCAGCAAAACACATATGACTGGAGGTGGGTAAGGGAGGAGAGTAGGATATGTGGCTGTAGATGATTCCTAGTCAGGCTGAATTATAATCAGGAGTCCTGACTTAAGGAAATAGGCAATCATCTAGGCTCTACTTCACTGTGAGTTTAGTGCTAACCTTGGATCTGGTTCTGGTAAAGGGGCTTCTCTATCTTTCCCCTGTGGGGAGTCTCCAGTTGGTTTGCTGATTTGGGCATTTGAACGCTTATGATATTCTTGAGAGTCTGTCTCAGTAACCTGTTTAAGGGATAGAATCTTGTCACTCAACCAGAGCACTGTAGCTGGGATCCCGTTCTGGGCTACCTGAACTTCCCGTGTGTGGGGTGGCTGAGGTTACAACCCTGCTGGTCCCCATTCTTTGACAGTAACTCTGTCCCCTTCACCACATGTTGCAGATGAGTTGACTCCTAAATGCCTGCCTTACCCTGTGAGTGCATCCCTTTCAAGTAAGTCCCTGTTTTCTCAGGGGTGTTCTTGTCCAGAACAAAATCAAGCTCTTGTTCTGATGTGGTACAGTGGAGGTTTATTTTATCTCCCTATATCTTAACTTTCAAAATTACTAAAAATATATCTAATTGTATTAAAAATGCAGGACCTCCACTTGCCTCACATAAACATTTGCAAGTGCATTGGACATCTCACTATGTTTGAAACATAAAGCAGTATAATTTCATGAAACTTGAGAGCATTGGGGTTTTAAAAATGACTTTGTAAAACTGAGTTGTTGGGCCCAGAAAATTTATTTAATACTATAAACTCAACAAATATTTCTTTTCCTCATTGTCTTTGAGACAGCATCTCTGTCACCCAGGCTGGAGTGCAGTGGCAGGATCTCAGCTCACTGAAACCTGGAACCTCCATCCCACCAACCCCACTTCTGACCCCAAGCTCAAGTGATCCTCCCACCTCGGCCTCCTGAGTAGCTGTGACCACAGGTGCATACCACCACACCGACTATGTTTTTGTATTTTTGGTAGAGACGAGGTCTCACCGTGTTGCCCAGGCTGCCCTTGAATTCTGAGCTCAAGTGATTTGCCCGCTTCGGCCTTGCAAAGTGCTGGGATTATAGGGTTGAGCCACCACACCCAGCCAACAAATACTTCTTTATTGAATTCTACATGCAAGGCATTTTTTCTGAGTTATAGGGTTACAATGGGGAGCAAAACAAAGATTTCACCCTCACAGATCTATGTTAGTGGGAGAATTAGCTAGTCATAGTGTAGATATTTGGCAGAGCCATCTCAGCAAATTAGGAAAATATTTCAGGATCTAAGTCTGAGCTCTAGTGAGGCTGATGGAGAGAGAAACAGCCTTTAGGACAGTTACATGCAAACAACTAGATAGTTACCAAAAAAGAAAATCATGCACTCTGAGAATCAGTAGACTCTTAATGGCTTATTAGGCAAACATGGTGACTCCTTTGAAATGTTCACTGTGACTTCAGGACCATCCTTACCTAGTCTTGCACATTTCTCCGTCTTTGACTCACAACATTCTCCTCTCCTCTCACCTTCAAATATCCATACATTTCTAGGAGTGCAAAACACTGGACTGGTTTTCTACTCTGAAGATCTTCCAGGCCTCTGCTTATTCCCTCCCCTGGTGTCTGGCCTTGTGGTCACTTTACTTCTCTGAGGCTTCCATACATTATAAGTTGGGGAAAGGAAATTCATAAATTAACATTCAAACCAGTCTTTTTTTTTTTTTTCCTACCATTCGTTTCTTCCATAAATTCTTAGGCAGAGATGGGATTTTAAAAAATTTTCAGCTCACACCATTGCTATGGAAATATCACCTCATTTTCTTAGAAGGAGTTCATGGGCAGACAGGTAAATACATGAACATTAGCCAGCAGGAAGCTTCAAGGACAGTAGAGCGATGAAATGTTTTTCTGATAGTTATGCTTCCTTCCAATAAAAAGTTCCTCAAAAGTATAATAGCAAGGGTCAAATGTTTATATAAAGAACTATTTAGAGCTTTGTAATGTAAAATATTGAACCCACATCTGAGGGGTTCATTTCCTTTCAAAAACTATTAGGGTTTTCAGTATACTTTTCTTTCTCATCATTCAACATATACAACCCAGACTAGTCTTTGTGAGCCCAAATAAATCTGCCAGTTGCAATTTGAAGCCTAATATCACAAGGAGTAGTGCAAGCAACAGAAACTCTGGAAAAGTCTGGCAGTACTTACACAAGTAAAATGCTATTTTTCAGCATCTTTCGCCTTATCTTCACACTTCTCTGAATTATAAACATTATTTCTAGAAAGTCTAACAAGGTAATAACAAATCCACAAGTTCATTTTCAGCAAATGATTCCCAAACAAGGTGTTGACAGATTTTTATCATTTTGATTCCAGAGATTCTAGTCTCATGAAAGTGTTCATGGAGATTGATATATATTTATATATATTTAAAAGAAATGAAAAATGGAAGGAACAGTTATAACTAGGCTTTTTCATTAGAATGAATGATGAAAAGCGCTGACCCCACCTAGCACTCTGCCTTTTGAGAGCTTTTTATTTCATTGTCTTTGACCTGCAATCATAATCTTTATAAGAAATAGTTAATAAAAGAGGCCGAGAGGTAACCAAGAAGACGGGTGGCTAGAAATAAATGTTTCCTCAAGTATTTATTACCCTTCAGAAATATCTGTCTGAAATGTTAGTCCCATATATCCACTTTAACAGTGCGGAGGAGGGAAGTGGTAGCTGTTATTAATTTTTAAGGCTGGCTGGCAGCTTTCAGTCCAAGAACAAGGCTTAACTTTGCATTTTGAATACTGCAGAAATTTTCATTAGTTAGAATAGAATCAAAATTATGAATGATGTATTGCCTGCCAAAAAACTGACATTATATTATATTTGCAGTTCTCTTTTAGAATAAGCTTTCCAGAAGTGTACTTAGACAAATTGGAAAGATACCAGTATTGTTTACTTATTTTATGTGTAAGTTTTGGAAAAATAATTCAAAAGACATGTCATCCTGGCGGAGGGTTGGTAATGTCATATCCAAGGGGCAGTTCATTATTGCACCTAAAAGCTAAGTGTTGGCACAAATAGTACTAGTGTATGAGATCATTCCCCATTGGTTTCAGACATTACATTTTGCTCACATCTGCCTTCTGAAGACCCTGGGACAACTTAATTATATCTGCACTTTTGTTTCCTACCTCTTTCAATAAAAAACATAAAATTACCCTCAGTTGAGAACTATCAGACTCAAATGTTTGTGACTGCTTTCCACTGTCATCTCTCTTCCAGCAGATTATCATGTTAAGTTAGTCTTGGGCATATATACTTTGCTTTGAGCACCCAAGTTTCATTTTGACTCTGAGTCAATTTGAATTGATGACAACACAAGTACTATATCCAGATGTCTCTCAGTAATGTAATGTATGGCCCTCATAACAAACACTAGAATTAAACCACTAATAGAATAGTCTCCAACAGCTGCTTCAATCCCAGTTTGAAGGGCATTGAAATAGCTGATTCGGAGATTTCTATAGAGAAACTTAAGCTAATTAAAGACGTCAAAGTCAATGGAATGACAATATCTGTCAGTGAACAATACAATTTATATACACTGAAAAGAAGGCTAATAGAAGGTTAACAAAAGTATCCATTTATGAGAGTCTTTTATTTTGCATGCCATTTTGCATTTACCAGCTTTGCTCAAACCACAAGTCTCAAGGAAAAGACTTTTGTATAGTTACTGCACTATACGATAAGACTATTATTAATTTGCCTTTTCTCCCACTGTTAGGTACAACTGAGCACTGGTGTCTTTTGAGAGTCTTCAAACAGTTCAGTGAGGAGGAAAAGAAAGAGGACTGTTTGTTTTGGTTGTTGTTGTTGTCTTATAACTACTCAAAAGTAGGTATCTACTTTATAAGAGATTCAGCTGGGATTTATCAATTTATTAATTTTTTGACTTATTCAGCTCAAATTCCAATAACTTTAAGGTTGAAATTTCGGTTAATATTGCTCATGCTCAACCAACTGTTTTTGGCTGTGCAGCCTGTGGTAGCTGTGAGTTGGAAGCATGCTGCTAATCTTCTGTATATTAACTGCATCAGGTTGTAGAACTACTAATAAAACTAAAAATAGAGATTTTGAAGTTAACCTCAAAATGAAAAGTGTTGTCATTAGAACTGCACTTTTCAAGTGACAAACTTTTTGTCTTATCTAGCATTAAAACAACAACAACAACAACAACAACAACAACAACAACAAAAACCAAAAAACACCTGAGTAAGCATTAAATACATGATGCAATTTGTCTGCATGTTTTCACTGCCTGATACTTTTAATCTCAGGGTCTGAGGTTTGGTCAAATAAATTGAGACAAGACCCCATTAGATTCTGGATTACAACTCATATATCATGCACCACCCATCTATTTGATGGGAAGCATTCATCAGACCCCTTTGAGGTTGTGTTTTGGAAGGAAGTTATAATGGCTAGCTACTTTGCTTCATTTTGTTACAAATTCGAACAATGACTGCAATGCCATCTCTGGTTAGGTGTGATTTCTTTATTTAAAATAATTTATTTTTTGAAAGTAAATTAAAATTTTGAAAGTAAATTAAAATTTTGAAAGTAGGCTGGGCACGGCGGCTCACGTCGGCTCACGTCTGTAATCCCAGCACTTTGGGAGGCCGAGGCGGGCGGATCACGAGGTCAGGAGATAGAGACCATCCTGGCTAACATGGGGAAACCTCGTCTCTACTAAAAATACAAAATAATTAGCCAGGCGTGGTGGCGGGCACCTGTAGTCCCAGCTACTCGGGAGACTGAGGCGGGAGAACGGCGTGAACCCGGGAGGCGGAGCTTACAGTGAGCGGAGATCGTGCCCCTGCACTCCAGCCTGGGCGACAGAGCGAGACTCCGTCTCAAAAACAATTTTTTTTGAAAGTGAATTAAAATATGAGTCCTTAACAGAGTTGTGCCAAGAAGTGTCTTATACATCAGCAGGTGCTCAATGAAGGCCATTTGTTGACCTATGCTGCTAAAGCTCTATCATATAACTGCAGGTCATAATATTAATAAATGTTTTTCCTTTGGGTGTTCTGCTAAAACATGATTTAGCTTTTAAGTATCCCATTAACTTTTTTTTTAGCACCTCGTAATTTTTTTTTTTTAGCATCTCACCTGGAAGGTTGTAAATTTTAGTTGTTTTTCACGGCATTTTATATAGTTTATAAACATATAGGTCTTTCTGTAATGCATTATTGTATTGATATCACTACTGTTACTCAGACTTCAAAATTCTGCCACCAACATGCCTAAAATTGTTAATAGATAAAACAACCGTTGATTGTCTACTCCGCATAATGGTTAGATGTCTGATGAAAAGTTGCTAAGCTATATGACAGCAGTCCTTGGCCGTCTGAGTCTCTGCACGTGCTCTCACAAATTGAGAGTTTCAATACGTAGCGTCACCTTATTTGTGTGCAATTCAGTCTGTCAACTTTTGACTGTAACTTTAGTATGCTGAGTTCAATCATTTTAGACTCCAAATATAAAAGAGTTCATAACCCTGTAATGATTAGTTTTGGAAGCTGTATCTCATTCAAAAGGAACCCACGGGGAGAGAGAAAACAGTACTTACATGTGTCTTCTTCTTCCATGGAAATACTGATCACATAACAGGCATACACAAAACCCACCAACTGCAAAAGGGAAAACATGCATACCTTAAGAATCTATGCCAAGTTTCCGTACTTAAAGAGCCAATATAATCTAATAAAGATAAAAATTTATGAGCAACTTTTCAGAATTTGCTGTAGAAAACACTCTTTTAAAATGATAGCTGTGATTTTAAAAGAGCCTTTTCATTTCTATGTAGCCTCAATAGCTTTCTAAAAAGTACACAGAAATGGGGGAAAAAAACAATTTCTAGACATTTCACTTAGATTTTGATTTGGGACTTACAGTTCTTGTATTTCATAATCGGCAAAGATTATTAAGAAATCCATTTTAAACTTTTGATTTTTTTCTGATGATTGAGCATTTTGTACTAGCACTCATTAACTATAACTATTTTAATTTTTAAAAGCTACAGAAGGAATCAAAACATGTTGCTTATAAATTAAATACCAATCATCTACTTAATTATTTAAAATGCTCTGGGAATGCAAATTATATTTAGATACTAAATTGCTTTGTTAATCATACCACAAGAAAACACATTAACTTGCTGGTGATTCAGTAGTGATAAAATAAAATAGAAGAGATAATTTGTACTTTGGATACTAGTAGTTCAGAGAATAAATGCAGGTGTAGAATTTAACCTCTGCATTTATGATGCTAAGAGGACGATTTTTATTCCATGGAGCCAAAGACACTGCAATTCCTAGAGGACAAAATTGTCAATGAATCTAATCCAGTCTAAAAATACTTACTATAAGCACTTCAATAGGCATGAAAAATAGATACTTAATAGCTGCTGTAGTTTATATTCTTGCCTTTGTTAACATTTGTTTCCACCCTTTACCCCCATTATAAAATAACACTGGGAAAAGAAACTTTTTCTGATAGTCCTGGTGTCAAAGGCTCAAGTTTCCAATGCAGAGAACAAGATTTCTGGGGCTTTTGACTACCCACGTGAATTAGGACCCTAAGCTTGTAATCCATCTCTGGACTGTCTAGACAAAGGTCAAGAAGCTCTGAGAGGATGAGAGGTTAGGGAAACGTTTAGGGTGAGGTCTTAGGAGAAGGACTTACAGAGAAATCTGCCAGGGTGCTGATGGCTCCTCCCACCTAACGGGCACCTCCTCTCACCTCAAGCCAAGTGAGGGGGTGCTTCAGAAAGCACTTGGGGAGCTTAATATTTCTTACACTTTGGAAAACATGGGGGCTTGGCAACCAACTCACACTTGGAAGAATCAAAAGGCAAGAGACTGTGTCTAGAGGGGTTTTTGGTAGCAGTGTGTGGAGACAGGACTGGGTGGAATTGTCAGGCAGGGTAGGATGTGTGTGTGTGCCCTTAGCCTGGGGGTAAGGCCTCTGGAGAGATCTTCCTGTGCTGTTCTGGAGTTGGAGCCATCCCAGAGGACTTCCTGGAAGGGCAGGTGACCTCAGAAAAAGGATGGTGGTACTTTGGCTATAGAAGGCAAGTAGGGGTGCAAAGTGGCAAACCAGGGAGGCTGATCATCCAAGAAACAGGTAGGGATCTTAAAGGAGGGACGGGGTGGGATTCCGAAGAACCCCTAAAAGCACCCCACGAGAAGAAGCATGAGCGTGTGGGAGCTGTCACACCCAGAGAGTATCCCTGCCAGATTACAATGGAACCCGTCATGCTAACACCTTATTCCCTCCTTTTCTCCCATCATTTCTCCTTCTACTTCATCCCCACAATAACGCAGAGGAACAGCGAGAGAAGTGGAGTGAGAAGAGGAGGAAGCAGTGCTGTGTTCCTTCCTCTGCAAATCTGCAAGCTGAAATCAGGTCCAAGCTGAGCGGGAGAGTTTTTAAGTGGATGAGAATTTGCAGTGACCTGGACTAGATATTTAATATCTCTGAGGAGCTAAAAGAGCTATAAATTCTGCTTGAAATATGATCCAAAGGGTGAGATGGAACAAAGCCGTAATGTGTATTTGAAGGGGCAGTGAGAGAACAAACAAAATTGCCTTTTGACTGTATTCTACCAACCCATTCAGTAAACCAGTTACATACACAAGAAAGAAATGGCCCCTAATCCCATCACTAATAACTTTACAATAGATTTCTTTCCAATCTTTCTCTCTTGTAGTTGCTATGTATCACTTATACTCATATGACCCAAGTTAATACTCTCCATAAGCTCAATTATTAACGACTATGTAAATTTGTATTATTTAAATATACTGCTATGTATTAATGTTCTATTATTGAAAGTTGTTTTCAAGTTATGAATAACATTATGAAAAATATTAATGCTTTTCCTGAATTTTTGATGATCTGATTCCCAGAGGTAAAATTATTATTGCAGAAGTGCCATTGAATATTTTTATGACTATTTTTTATACATTATTGGTTTTCAGAAAGTTTGTATCATCTATCCTACCACAGCAGTGACTGACAATGCTTGCTTTTCCATACCATAGGATAGTTCCACTTAAAAATACATGCCAAGAAAATAAACAGAATGGCATCTCTTCATTTATTTATTTTTGCAATAGTTCTCTTTCATCTAACATACTTTCATATTTTATTAGTCATTTATGTTTTTTCTTTTGTGAATGACCTCAGAAGTTCTTTGCCCATTTATTAACTTGATCTTGTTCTTGTTAATTTATATGAGGTCTTATGGGGGAAAGCCTTTGCTGTATTTGTTGCAAATTTTGTTTCTTTATGTTAGCCTGTGATAGTGATGATGCCATAATGTGGGGACATTTTATTACTAAACTGTATGTTAGAAGGCATTTGCCAGCAAACAACTTTCTAGTTCTTGATGGGTTCTCCCTTAGGAGTATGTGTGTATATGTGTATACCCGGAAGCATGCATACGTGTAAATCAAGAACTCTCTTGCATTAGTCTTCTGCTGCTGCTGTAAGAGATTGCTGCAAACTTAGTGGCTTAAAACAACACCAATCTTACAGTTCTGAAGGTCAGGTGTCTGAAATGGGCCTTATGAGGCTAAAATCAAGGTGTCAGCAGGACTGTACTCCTAGAAGATCTGGTAAACTCTGTTTCCTTGCCTTTTTCAGCCACAAGAGGATGCCTGCATTCCTTAGCTGGAGCGGCTGATTCTGTCTCAGGCTGCCATCTCCCTGGTCCTTCCTTCCCCTCCTTCCTGTCTTGCTGTTAAGGATGTTGAACACACCTGGACAACTTAGGACAATCCCTCCGTGTTAAGGTCACATGATTATCAATCAATTTTATCTGCAACCTTTATTCATTCTCCTTTGCCATGTGCAGTGATTTATTCACAGGTTCCAGAGATGAGGACGTGGAAATCTTTAGGGAACTGTTATTCTGCCTATCACATCTGCCTATCACATGTGAACTCATATTTAGACTCACAGCAGGTTCTGCACAATTTAGGCCACAGTGGAGATGGAAAAATGACACTGAGAAAATTACTTAAATCTTACACAGGAACAGAAAACCAAACACCTCATGTTCTCACTCATTAGTGGGAGGTGAAGAATGGGAACACATGGACACATGGAGGGAAATATCACACACCAGGGCCTCTGGGGGGCAAGGAGAAGGGAGAGCATCAGGACAAATACCTAATACATGTGGGGCTTAAAACCTAAATGACAGGTTGATGGGCGCAGCAAGCCACCATGGCACATGCATACCTATGTAACAAACCTGCATGTTCTGCACGTGTATCCCAGAACTTAAAGTGTAATAGCAAAACAAAACAAAACAAAAAGATTAAAGTAACCACTCAAAAAACTTAAAAAAAGAAAATTACTTAAGTTTTAATGTATGAAGTATGATTATGACATCCTAATTTTAAAAAATGATAAGAGGAAAATTTGACAAGTCATAGTTCATAGCAATCCATTCTTGTCAGCAAATGCCATCTTTTAATATTGGGAAGAAAACTATGATCATCAATTTGGTGTTTTTACATCTAGTCCATGTTTTCTCATCCTACCTACAAATATAAATCCCAACAGCAGAACATAGTTATTTAATTTATTTATTTAACTTTTATTTTAGGTTTGGGGCTGCATGTGAAGGTTTGTTACATAGGCAAACACGTGGCAGGGGGTTTGTTGTACAGATTATTTCATCACACAGGTATTAAGTCCAGTACCCAATAGTTATCTTTTCTGCTCCTCTTCTTCCTCCCATCCTCCATCCTCAAGTAGACCCCAGTGTCTATTGTTTCCTTCTTTGTGTTCCTAAGTTCTTATCATTTAGCTCTCATTTATAAGTGAGAACATGTGGTATTTGGTTTTCTGTTCCTGCATTAGTTTGCTAAGGAAAATAGCCTCCAGCTCCGTCCATTTTCCCACAACATATATGATTTCATTATTTTTTTATGGCTGCATAGTATTCCATGGTGTATATGTACCACAATTTCTTTATCCAGTCTATCATTGATGGACATTTGGGTTGATTCCATGTTTTTACTATTGAGAATAGTGCAGCAATAAACATAGGCATGCATGTCTCTTTATAATAGAGTGATTTATATTGCTTTGAGTATACACCCAGTAACAGGATTGCTGGATTGCTTGGTAGTTCTGCTTTTTGCCCTTTGAGGAATTGCCACACTGATTTTCACAATGATTGACCTAATTTACACTTCCACCAAAAGTGTATAAGCAGATCATAATTATTTGAAATAGCACATTTCAAACAGTTTTCTTGACAATTTCAAATTCTGGGAGTATTATCTTTTCACTTTGATTAGATCATTGTTGTTTTTATTTTGCATTGTACCCGACAGGGAGCTTGTACTAGGAGGACACATGTCAACTCTGCTATTAAAAAAATTCATACATGTTCATAATTAGTTTTATCTTTAATGCATGGATTCTTCCAAGAAAACATCTATGCCACTTGAAATTTTGTGAACATTAGTTTTTTAAAAACAGATAATATAATCTGTAAATCTACTAAACCCTGCACAGAGATTGTAATTCATCTCAATACACCCAACACAATCGTCACTGCTAACTGCATTACACTATGGAGTTTTGCTCCCCCACAGGCTACTGCTCGCATAGTCATGCATCACATAACAACATTTCCATCAGTGATGAACCACATAAATAATGGTGGTTTCATGAAATTATAATGGGGCTGAAAAATTCCTATTGACATTGTAGCTGTTGTGATATCATAGCACGTGCAACACTCACATATTTGTGTTAATACTGTTGTAAACAAATCTACTGCACTGCCACTCATATAAAAGTATAGCAAACACAAATACGTAGAGTATATAATACTTGATATTGATAGTGAGCAATGATGCTACTGGTTTATGTTTTTATACTATACTTCTTACTGTAGAGTGTACTCCTTCTACCTGAAAAAAAAAAAAAAGTTCAATGCAAAACAGCCTCAGGCAGGTCCTTCAGAAGGTGTTTCAGAAGGCATTGTTATCATAGGAGATGACAGCTTCATGCCTGTTACTGCCACTGAAAACCTTCCCATGAAAGAGGATATGGAGGGAGAAGACAGCGATATTGATGATATTGACCCCAGAGATATTGATGATTAGGCTGAGGCTAATGTGTGTGTTTGGATCTCAGTTTTTTCTTTTCTTTACTTTTCTTTTTTTTTCTTTAAGACAGAGTTTTGCTCTTGTTGCCTAGGCTGGAGTACAATGGCGCAATCTCAGCTCACCAGAACCTCTGCCTCCTAGGTTCAGAGGATTCTCCTGCCTCAGTCTCCTGAGTTGCTGGGAGTACAAGCATGCACCACCATGCCCAACTAATTGTGTATTTTTAGTAGAGACGGGATTTCTCCATGTTGGTCAGGCTGGTCTCGAAGTGCCGACCTCAGGTTATCCGCCCGCCTCGGCCTCCCAAAGTGCTGGAATTAGAGGCGTGAGCCACCGTGCCCAGATGGATCTTAGTTTTTAACAAAGAAGTTTAAAAAGTTAAAAAAAAATTAATAGAAAAGGGTTTATAAATAGGATGTAAAGAAAAAATATTTTTGTACAACTGCACAAGGTCTATGTGTTTGTGTTATAAGCTAAGTGCTATTTTAAGAGTGAAAAAGTTCTTTAAAAAGTTTATAAACTAAAAAGTTACAGTAAGCTAAGATGAATTTGTTATTGAAGAAAGTAAATTTAAAAAAATAAATGTAGTATAGCCTAAGTGTACAGTGATTATAGTCCACAGCAGTGTTCAGTAACATCCTAGGCCTCCACATTCACCGACCACTCCCTCACCAACTCACCGAGAGCAACTTCCAGTCCTGCAAGCTCCAACTATGGTAAGTGCCATATACAGGCTTATCCACTTTTACGTGTTATACCATATTTTTACTGCACTTCTTCTATATTTAGATACATAAATACTTACCATTGTGTTACAATTGCCTATAGTATTCAGTACAGTAACAGTGCAATAGAGGTTTGTAGCCTAGGTGTGTAGTAGGCTACACCACCTAGGTCTGTGTAAGTAAACTCTATGATGTTCCCACAATGATGAAATCGCCTAAGGCCGCATTTCTCAGAATTTATCCCGGTAGTTAAGTAACATAAGACCTTCTGGCATATAGGCCTAGTAAGGCTACCAGTGTTAAACTATAAGTCAGATATTGTTACTAGCTAATGTTCCTTAGGTTTTTAGATAAAAATAAATAGAAAAAGAAGCTGCAACTTCCCATGCTTCCACGGATTATCCTGTGCATCCCTTTCAATACATGCATTTTCTGTTGTTATTTTGTGTACCTCTTTGAATTCATTACTTTGGGGGGCTTACCTCAAAGATGATCCTTTAGCTTGAAAAATAGTTCAGTAAGTTTGGGCGACACAAGTTCTAGTGTCATAAATATTGATAAATCAGATTTCTTTTGAAATCTAAGGAGCTAGACCAAGCAGCAGCCAGGCAGATCAAGATTCTCTTCCTATCCACTGTGACTAAAATGACTGACATTCTGGATTTTCTTTCAGTGGCACTTCAAGGAAGGAGAAGGATAGTAGCAGAATGGAGGAATCAGGCTGCAATGGAAAATTTCTGTACAAGGAGTTCTGTTGTTTTGCATACAGACAGAAATTTAGATGAGGCATTGCGAATTATATGTTGGAAGTTGCTTATTGGATAGTAAGCCCATAGTTGCTTGATAGTTTTTTTGTATTCCAATGATTATCCCTCCACAACGAACTCAGGTAAGTTAAATCTCACAAATCATTATTTTTTCATCTATATAGGTGAGAGGTAAGCAAAGATATATCAAAATGTTTTGATTGAGTACTATGGGATTTTTCCAGTGTAAAGCTAAAGTCTTCATGATAGCTCAATGCCACAATGAATATTATTTTCTAATGTTCTAATATATTGCCTCCCCTCTGTTTTTGGAAAAAAATATAATACTTCTACCCACACCTTTATATTGAATTAAAGTAAATTATTATTTTGTCTTTTTTGATGTTTTTCAATATGAGAATGATGCCTAAAGTGTATATTAGCATATTGTTAGCCTCTTTGACAGGACATATGTATTTCAGTGTTTTCTAATATTGGCTCATTCAATTTGTCATGCTAGAGTCCATCAGCATTTACTGGTTGATCCATTGGCATTTACTGGAAGAAAGGCCAGAGGATTGATGAGAACGTCTCTTGAGAACAAACTCAGTCATGCTGATACATCGTTTTCACATATCAATATGTAGAGTTGATTTGATGGAGTTGAGCCTGGAAGTCCAACAGGAGACCAATTTCCCTTGAAAAAAAAAAATCCTATCCCGATGGAAGAATCTTGACCTGAAACTAAGTGTATACTACCCTCTACTAGTTTATCTTTCCACTGTTGTAAGAGGACTGGAAATTGTTAACTGTTAGTAGTTGAACTATATATTATTTTGTTATATATTCACACATTTAAGGAAAAAAATCTAGGTACCCTCTAAGAAATCTTTATAATAGAAAATAAAATTGTATTTGTTGCAGGAAATCTTTATGTGATTTTAATGCACACTTTCTTCTAGGCTAAAAAGAAAGATGTTGACCAGATGACTAACATTGAAAAATAAATGCAAGCTTTGCAGTATTTATTTTATCCTTCAAGTAAGTACAGTTGAAATTCAAAGAGAGGTTTGGGAGGAGGATGAGGCATTAAGCAAGTTATGTATGAGAAGATGGATATAGATGAACTTTTATGAAGGCAAAAGAGAGTAAGCTCTTTGGATATTTTTTTCAGAAATATGTGTTTACTTAAGTTCTATGCAACTTATACTTTTTTCTCATAGTTTTAAGACTATGGATTATTCTAAAAATACTGATTTAACTGCATTTTCTGAAAAGATTCATTGTCTATGTGCTAAAGAGAACTGGTCAATTTATTTATTTTTACTTTTCTAAATAACTAGTCTTTTGATGGACAGAAAGTAAGTCAGTTTCTTAATATGGAAGCATGTTATGCCTCCCTATCCAGTGAATATTTTCTTACTGATAAATGTGGGAATGTACAATTTTAAAAGAACAGAGCAATGTATAGCAAGAAAAAATTTGTTAGATCTAACTATTCACTAATGGACCTTAATATTGTCTTGATAGATGACATGAAAGAATTTTTGGCCAGGCAATTGAGACAGACAGTACCATTAGCTGAAAACAATAAGACGATGACATGCCATGCTAGAAATATTAAATCATTCTTCAAGTCCTCAAACAGAATTTGGAACCATAATCTCAATATTATTATAAATGAATTAATTAAAACTTTCCTTTTACTTTTGCCTTATTGATGGGCACACTCATAAAATATTTATTCCAAAAATTACTTTTGCTATTGTGATTAACCAAACTGCTGCTTAATTAATAATGTTACCCCCATGAGAAACTGTCTAGACATCATGTTAATAAGCAATTTGTAGATGACTGACTGTTGTGTAGTTCTTGATTTCCCAGAATTTGAATTTAAATAGTCCCTGTGGCTTTCTGCTTGTCTACAAGAAGTGGAAAATGTATTCTTGCCAATAACAAACACATACAAAGTAAATAACATCAGCATAACAATCTTGATTATCTCTGCTTTTAATAAAGTTTTAAAAAGAATCATTCATTTTAAGGACACCTTCTGTCTTCTCTCACTAAAGGTATCCATTTCTGTAGTTATATAATTTAAAATAACTTTCTTCTCTATATTGTAAATTCTGACAGCATACTTTCCATCTTCTTTGATATATTTACTTAATGCAAATGACATA
The DNA here is from genome assembly GCF_003255815.1 of Theropithecus gelada. NCBI lineage: Eukaryota > Metazoa > Chordata > Mammalia > Primates > Cercopithecidae > Theropithecus > Theropithecus gelada. The sequence continues at coordinate 65,125,462 of NC_037676.1, read as the reverse complement.
AAACTACATTCTAACTCCACTTTTTGTTAAGAGATTGATTATTTTTCTGCAAACAGAATTTGTATGTGGGGTTGGTTTGTTTTGACCTGCAGGCCTTGTATAAGAATTGACTAGATTAGGTTTCACACCTGTAGATACTAGGAGGATAATCACTGGCTGTGTGTCCTGCTAGTTGTGAATCTTACTAAGAATGAATTAAAAAATTGAGTCATCCCTGAAATCATGCGTCTTTAGTGGCCACTTTTATGTGAAATAGATGGATAAAAAAAGCTCATCCAGGGAACTCAGAGAAGAGAGGATTGCTGGACTTGAAGAAAGACAGAAGGATCCCTGAACAACATCCAATCACTCTCCTGTTTCCCCACATTCACACCAACATTGAAGTCTTAAAGCTTAAGAGAATCCTTAAGGAATGATAGAAGTTTCTCTATTTAATACATGGTGTATTAGTCTGTTCTCATGCTGTTAATAAAGACATACCTAAGACTGGGTAATTTATAAAGGAGAGAGGTTTAATGGACTCACAGCTTCATTGCTAAGGAGGCCTCACAATCATGGCAGAAGGCAAAGGTGGAGAAAAGTCATGTCTTACATGGCAGGAGGCAAGAGAGTGTGTGCAGGGGAACTCCCCTTTATAAAAGCATCAGATATTATGAGACTTATTCACTATCATGAGAACAGCATGGGAAAGACCCATAGTCAAGATTCAACTACCTCCCACTGGGTCCCTGCCATGACATGTGGGAATTATGGGAGCTATAATTCAAGATGAGATTTGGATGGGGACACAGCCAAACCATAACATTCCACTCCTGGCCCAAATATCATGTTCTCACATTTCAAAATGAATCATGACTTCTCAACTGTCCCCGAGAGTCTTAATGCATTTCAGCATTAACCCAAAAGTCCAGAGTCCAAAGTATCATCTGAGACAAAGCAAGTCCCTTCCACCTATGAGCCTGTAAAATCAAAAACAAGTTAGTTACTTCCAAGATACAATGGAGATACAGGCATTGGGTAAATACTCCTGTTCCAAATGGGAGAAATTGGCCAAATAAAGGGGCTACAGGCCCCTTGGAAGTCCAAAATCCAGTGGGGCAGTAGGCTCCAAAATGATCTCCTTTGACTCCATGTCTCACATACAGGTTACACTGATGCAAGGGGTGGGTTCCCATGGTCTTGAGCAGCTCCACAGCTGTGGCTTTGCAGGGTATCACCCCCATCCTGGCTGCTTTCATAGACAGACGTTGAGTGTCTATGGATTTTCTAGGTCTATGGTGCAAGCTGTCAGTGGATCTACCATTCTGGGGTCTGAAGGAATGTGGCCCTCTTCTCATAGCTCCACTAGGCATTGCCCCAGTGAGGAATCTGTGTGGGGATTCCCACTGCACATTTCCCTTCTGCACTGCACCAGCAGAGGTTCTCCACGAGGGCTCTGCTCCTGCAGCACACCTCTGCCTGGACATCCAGGTATTTCCATACATCCTCTGAAATCTAGGTGGAAGTTCTCAAACCTCAATTCTTAACTTCTGTGCCCCTGCAGGCCCAATACCATGTGTAAGTTGTCAAGGCTTGGGGCTTGCACCCTCTGAAGCAACAGCCTGAGCTGTACATTGGCCCCTTTTAGCCACAACTGGGATGAAGGGCACCAAGTCTCAAGACTGTACAAAGCAGCAAGGCCCTGGGCCCAGCCCATGAAACCATTTTTTCCTTCGAGGACTACCAGCTTGTTATGGGAGGGGCTGCTATGAAGACCTCTGAAATGCCCTGGAGACATTTTCCCCATTGTCCCAGCAATTAACATTTGACTTCTTATACAAATTTCTGCAGCCAGCTTGAATTTCTCCTCAGAAAATGGGTTTTGCTTTTGTATTGCATCATCAGCCTGCAAATTTTTTGAACTTTAATGCTCTGCTTCCCTTTTAAACACAAGTTCCAATTCCAAACTATATCTTTATTAATACATAAATACATTAATACGTAACAGCACCCAAATCACCTCTTAAATGCTTTGCTGCTTAGAAATTTCTTCTGTCTGATACCCTAAATTATAGCTCTCAAGTTCAAAGATCTACAGATCTCTAGGGAAGGGGCAAAATGCCACCAGTCTCTTTGGTAAAACATAGAAAGAGTCACCTTAATTTTACTTTCCAACAAGTTCCTCATCTCCATCTGAGACTACTCAACCAGGACTTCATTGTCCATATCACTATCAGCATTTTGAACAAAGCTATTCATAAGTCTCTGGGGAGTTCCAAACTTTTTCATACCTTCCTGTCTTCTGAGCCCTTCAAACTCTTCCAATCTCTTCCTGTTACCTAGTTTCAAAGTTGCTTCCACATCTTTTGGTACCTTTACAGAAGTACGCCACTCCTGGTACCAATTTACTGTATTAGTCTGTTCTCATATTGCTAATAAAGACCTATTACCCAATACTGGGTAATTTATAAAGGAAAGAGATTTAATTGACTCACAGTTGCACATGGCTGAGGAGGCCTCACAATCATGATGGAAGGCAAAGGATGAGCAAAGTCATGTCTTACATGGCGGCATGCAAGATATCGTGTGCAGGGAAACGCCCCTTTATAAAACCATCAGATCTCATGAGACTTATTTACTATCATGAGAACAGCATGGAAAAGTCCCATTCCCATGATTCAATTATCTCCCATCGGGTCCCTCCCATGACACGTGGGAATTATTGGAGCTACAATTCAAGATGAGATTTGGGTGGGGACATGGTCAAACCATATCGCACAGGTTCTACAATGCTGCTCGTTAGTTATTGTTTCCTCAAGTTCAAAATGACTCTATGAAATCCTTCACCAAGGCTGCATATGGGAGGCAGACAGAGACTGACACACTGCTCTGTGCGGAGCTTTATTTCAATGAAAGTCATTAAGCTGAACATTTGTGAATAGAAAGCTTCGATATGTAACATATTTGGGTTAAGGTATTAAGTAACTTCTAAGAGAAAGCATAGCTACCTAATGTCAGAAACTTTGCAGGGATTTTACCCTACTTATAAATTAACAAATTAGTCTATTACTGTTCCATGGGTGCTGGGTCAGAAACAAAGGAGTTTTACTCACAATGCAGAGGGCAACACAAGTTTCATATATCTTTTCTCCATTTATCATGCTTCTTGGGCCTTGATGGATGCGTGTACACCTGTGGGTTGTGTTATTGGGAAGAAATTCTGTGCTGTTCTCACAGTAAGGCGAATCCAGCCTACTTTCTGTGGGGGTGTGATGGGGAAGAAGTTAATTCATCCCTGAAGGTAGCCTGATGAAAGCACAAAGCTGAGAAATTCTCAGGTAAACAGCAATGACACATGTAGAGGTTAACAGAATATCTGTAGATGGTATTTAAAGCCATGTGACTGAATTAGATCACTAAGGAAGTGAGTGAAGTCAGAGAAGGGATCCATGGATGAAGTTCTGGAGCATCATAACATTCAGCAATTGGAGAGAAGACTAGAAACCAGCAAAAGAGACCAAAAAGGACTGACAAGAGAAGTATGAGGGGTACAGAAATGGAGGCTATTGGCTGTGCTAAAGGTCTCTGATAAGTTAAGAACAATGACTGAGCATTGAACAGTGTACTGGAAAAGTGGAAGACATCAGTGGTCTTAATGATGGTCATTTTGGTGGAGAGAAGGGCAAAAATTCGATCAGAGCAGGTTCAAGAGAAAATAGAATGTTAACAGTTCTTTCAAGGAGTTTTACTGAAAGAGGAGGAGAAAAAGGAGAGTTGCTGGAGAAAAATATGAAGTCAGTGAGGTTTCTTTATTTTTTAAAAGGTGAGTTTTATAGCAATTATAGCATATTTGAATTTTGATGGTAATAAACACTTTCTTAAATCTTTATTCACAATTGGAGGTAGGTACTCAATAACAAAGATTATTTCACAGGTGCAAGTGCACATGCACTTGTTATACACTTCCAGCCCCTTTATGATCCAGCTTCAGCCTGGCTCCAAGGCTTATCTTCCACTCTCCTCTGCCATGCATCTGTACTCCAACTCCCTGAGTACACCCCATTATTTGCTTGCCCATGACCCCTCACCCTGTTCTCACATCTCTGCATGCACAAACCCTCTCATTCTTTAAGCCCAGTTGTAAATGTCACTTTCTTTGATTTCTTTAGTTGATCCATCTCTAGTCTGAACAGTCTCTACACTTTGTTCTTATATCTGTAATGGCAGCTTCAAGGTACTGATTAGTATCACAGCATTGTGTCCATTCATTATCTTCTAAGTAGGTCCTGGAAGGCAGGAACTACCCTCTGAGAGACCTGATGCAAAGGTTGTGTCCTCTGAGAGTCCTGCCCCACCTCCATCAGACCCAAGTCTCACCTTGAATTGTAATAATCCCCAAGCTTCTTCCTCTACTTTGACACATTATCATACTCCTCGAATAAAGCACATTTCACATGGTGATTATACTTATTTACATGTTTGTCTCTACTATGAAGCTCTTCCAGGATGAGAGCTTTTTCTCAATTCAACTGTGCATTTCTAACACTTAGCACTGCTTGCTAAGAAGAATGTATTCATCAAATGTTTCTGAATGAATAAATGATGAGAAGAATTGCATTGCAAAGTGAGGTAGGGGAGGAAAACCAGTATGTCTGAAATACAGTGGATGAATTTCAGAACTCCAGCATGGTAGCAATCCTGAAGTTCCCTCGTGGGTCACCATGTTGCTCAGCCACTGTAAACTCCAGCTCTGCTTGTGTGCATCAGAGTTATTGCCATGATTCAATAAGTTCTCCAGATTTTTGCTGCTTTGCTTTGATATTGTCTGGATCAGGCACTAAACATGAGAACAAGTCAATGATTATATAATACCATCTTTAACAGATGGATGAAGTATAAACATGTGGAAAGAAAAGGGATATTAGAGTCTTTTCGCTTATGGGTTAACATTGGTTGATTTTACATGAAACCAAACATTTGAAAGATATTAAAAATACCTATGGATATTTCAGAATGCATACTGCTTCTATCACTGGGGAGAGAGAAATAATATGACAGGATAAGACCTTTCCAGCCACTCTGTTGAACTGATACAGCAGTCGTCATCAGGCAGGCAGTGTTCCAACCCTCATAGCAAGCCTGAATTCAGCATACTCTGTTGTCCTAAGTCAGGATAATAAACGATGGAATGTCCAGATACATAACATGTGGCTACTAATTTGGGAAACTTTCAAGTCCATCTTCTAAGGGGTTGAGGGCTCAGCTTTGTCCAAGGTTTCACCTTCAGTTTTGGGTTGGACAGTGATATGGTTTGGCTCTGTGTGTAAATCTCACTTTGAATTGTAATAATCCCCATGTGTCAAGGGTGGGACCAGGTGGAGATAATTGAATCATGGGGATGATTTCCCCCATGCTGTTCTCATGATAGTGAATGAGTCCCCATGAGATCTGGTGGTTTTATCAGGGGCTTCCCCCTTCTCTCGACACTCTTCTCTCTCCTGCCACGCTGTGAAAAGGTGCCTTCTGCCATGATTGTAAGTTTCCTGAGGCTTCCGTAGCCATGCTGAACTGTGAGTCAATTAAACCTCTTTCCTTTATATAAAATTACCCAGTCTTGGGTATTTCTTCATAGCAGTGTGAGAACAGATTAATACAGGCAGCATATTTATCCTTCCTTATTTAAGAGGGCTTATCAAAAACTCTGAGAGTGAAGAAGAGGCAGCAGGTGGACAGTTTCATCTCCCCATGCTTTGTGGCCACATTTCTTTTTCTATGGCTCCCGAGAGGGCCTTTTGGTGCGACAGTCACCCAGGCCCCTCTGTGCTCTCTTGTGTGGCCAGCGGAACGGAAGTCTAGGCTCTTAGGATCCTCAAGGGAAGAAGTCTTAGGAAAGACTGGCCTCTTATTTATTTGAATCACTCTGGGGAGAGTGTGACTCCCAGTAATACCTAATCTGTTTGTTTTTAATCAAGCTGCTCCTACTGTTCCTTCAGGAATCCAGAATTAGAGCTGCATCTTTTATGGAAGTGTCCTATGCCAAGTGAAGCCTGAAATTATGTGAAGACATTTGGTTCATTCTCCTAAGAGTCCCACTGGCACCCTGGACTCCAAATGAATCAATGAATATGGAAATAAGTTGTTTTCTCCACGATGACCATAAAAATTCACAACAGCAGCAGCATCACATTTATTCAAGCTCTGGGGATTTACTGCCCTTATGTGTATGGGAAGCACTTGTGGAGACAGCTTCAAAATGAAAAACAAATGATTTGCTGACCTCTACCAAGGAAGATAAGACTTTCAATGACATATCTTCTGTGATACAGACACTCTGCCCACACCAGCTCAGCAATATCATGGAGGACATCAATGTTACCCTGACTCACAAAGAACCTTGCTCTAAGATAATGCATTTCTGGTGGCAAGTCACTAAGGAATAAGAACGTTGTCTAACATTTTTTTATTTTTTGTAAAGGGGCCTATTTAAGTAGATCATTTCATATAGGACTTTTCTAAGTGTGCCTTGCCAAATTCAATAATTCTTCAATGGTGTTGTGTGACTAGTTTGATAGGGTCATTATATCTGAGTGTTATGGGGTCATTTGAAGAAAAATACTTCCATCAAGGAAAAGTTCCATCTAATCTTTACCCGTTTACAATCCAAAATGTAAACTAGAAGAGAATTCATAAATGTGTCACTTGACTACGGGTATATCTTGAGGATAGAGAGTTGTTTTTGTCGTGTCAGAATGTGACAGGTAAGGTCTTGGGTTGGGTTGAGTATACATGTCTTTGTGGCTATGGGGACTTATAAATTATCTAGGTTACACTGAGCTCTGCCTCCTCCATGCTTGATCGTTTAAATGCAGTCAGACCCAAGGAACTGGAGTAAAAGTTGGGCTTGGGCAGGAGCCCTTGGCCTGTGTCTATTCAGGCTGACCTCAGATTTGCTTATTCAACCTCTGTTCCTTATTCCCATCTTGAGCTATTGACGTCAGCCTCTAGCTACTCAAAACCCTTGTTCTTACCACTCATTTTGAATCTGGTTTCTGGCTTACTAGAGCATTTGGACTCTTTTTGTGCCCCTTCCACCTTGGGGCACCCTCGGTAGTTCACGAAACATATTTGTACCAATGGATCGCCAGATACAGATTTCCACAGAACCACATAACCCAGCAGTAGGTGTTCATCTCCAGGTTGTATGCATTGAGAACTGAGGTCCCCAGAGCACCTACTGGGAGGCCGTGGATGGCAGAGCAGCTGTGCTCTGATCCCTATGCTTAGGCATTCAGGCACCACCCTGTGGACATATAGACTGGCATGTCCACCCCCTGCCTGTCTGTTTCTCACTGAGCAGCTGACTTAGCCAATAAGGAGCTATTGAGGGTATGTTTTTTGCAAATGGCAATGTCTGGAGCCCTTTCTGTTGCAGGTGCTGCTCCTGCCATCCAGTGAGTCATGGTAAATTCAGTAGACTGTTCAGCCCCTCGATGCAGAAAAAGCCACATACAGAAACATGGAGTTTATAGATCTCAGGAGAATCTAACAGAAAGGCAGGCATTCCTCTATCCATATGTGTTTGTGGAAGTTGAGAGATGTTTTGTAATAGGGAAACCTGCTTTTCTGTAATTGAATGGTGTTTCATGGCCTTCCTAACTTGCAGGAAGTATGTAAAAGTCCTACCTAGTGAAATGTGGCAGATGCTGTGATCTGCTGAATCAGCAGATGGAGTCCATGACACCTAATTCCACTGCCTTGCACAAGAGTCAAAATTAGACTGATGATGCTGTAGGCCCAGCTCTGAGAAGGCCCCAGGGTGTTATGTGTGAGAAACTGGCCACAGTATCAGCTTTCTCTCTCTCTCTCTCTCTCTTTTTTTTCTTAAGATAGAGCATCTTGCTGTGTTTTCCAGGCTAACCTTGAACTCCTGGACTCAAGCAACCCTCCTGCCTCAGCTTCCCAAGTGGTAAGTAGCTCATACTGGAGGCCCATACCACCGCTCCCAGTTCAGTACCATCTTTCACAACTGATAGACCTTTGAGTGAAGCCCATTGTGTAGCCTACGACCTGCCCATCCTCTGTCATTGCTGCAACAGATCACAGACCATCCACTTCAGGATCAAGGGTGGGAGAGGATCTCATGTCATTGACTACTGGGCCTCCCCTATGGTCTTGGCAGAATGGACACTGAGTATCACCACTTTTCCTGTATTGTGCTCCTACATCCTCCTTGGATCTGAGACTTTGTATCTCTTCTCTCCTGACCACTGGATATAATGCACCTCTATTCTCAGGACCATTACTGTTCTTGGGTGGCAGGGATTCAAGGGGTTCCATCTGACACTTGGGGGATCAACATGAGACAACTCTTGACAACAGCATTGCTCTGATGTACCCAGGTCTCAGGATGGGTTTCAGTCTTGTTCCAACACTCACCTCACAGTTGATGGTTATGGCGGTCGAGAGTCCATCTTTGTGGTCAGAAAGATCTCAGTTTAAATTTTGCCTTTGCCACTACTCTTAGAGTGAGCCTTGGGTATGGTATTTAACCTCGCTGAGCCTCAGTTTCTAATCTGTCAAATAGATGTAATCATACTACTTCATCAATTATTGTGAAGATTATCAAGGTAATGCATATCTAGTGCTTAGCACGGGGTTTAGTTGGACACTATTCTGAACACTATGTGTCCATTAATTCATTAAGTTCTTATATTTCCAAGTGCTAAGTTTTATTGCTGATTTCATTCTATGTGTGAGAAAATTGAGGCACAGAGGTTAACTAACTTCTCCCCAAACCACTTAGGTGGGGATGCTCTGGCTTTGGAACCCATGATGTTAATCCCTCTGCTTACTGTTGATCAATATGCAGTTCTCCTTCCACAATCCAAAGCTGCATTTACTTAGCAAAGTAGTGGCGAGATCTTTTACATTGTAATCCCCAAAATGATGATGTAATTCTTCAGAGTAATCCTTACTTAGAATTAAGTGCTATCCACCTCCACATATTGCTCACTGTATGCTATGGATTTAAAAGCATTTTTTTCCAGCACAAGAAGCACAAGATTTGAGTCAAAAGCACAACATAGCTCCAGGATGCTTGTGTCTAATAATCTAGAGTTCTTAAACTTTACCTTTGGCCTTATTGTAACTTTTTCAATGCAATGAGCAATGGCCATAATTTTTTTCATAATAATATGTTGAAATCAATAGAAATGAGAACTTTTCCATGAATGGTACCCATTTTCTTTATAGCTTTTTTTTTTTTTTTTTTTTTTAAATTTCAGTAGCTTTAGGGGTATAAGTAGTTTTAGTTACATGGATGAATCGTAAAATAGTGAAGTCTGAAATTTTAGTGTATCCATCACCTGAGTAGTGTACAGTGTACCCAATATGTATTTTTAAAAATTATTTTTTTGTGTGGGTACATTGAAGGTGTATATATTTGTGGGCTACATGAGATGTTTTGATGCAGGCATGCAATGCATAATAATTCCATCATGTGAAATGGGGTATCCATCCCTTCAAGCATTTATCCTCTATGTACAAACAATCCAAATTATACTCTTTCAGTTATTTAAAAATGTACAAGTAAGTTACTATAGACATTATAGACACTATAGTCACCGTGTTATGCTATTGAACACTAGGTCTTATTCATTCTTTCTAACTTCTTTTTTTATACCTGTTAACCATCCCCAGCTCCCCTAACCCCTCCCGCTACCCTTCTCAGTCTCTGGTAACCATCCTTCTACTCTCTGTCTCCGTGAGTTTGATTTTTAGATCCCACATATAGATGAGAACATGTGATGTTTGTCTTTCTGTGCCTGGCTTATTTCACTTAGCATAATGTCCTCCAATTCCAGCCATGTTGTTGCAAATGACAAGACCTCAGGATCTCATTCTTTTTTTATGGCTGAACAGTACTCAGTTGTGTATATGTACCACATTTTCTTTATCCATTCATCTGTTGATGGTCACTTATGTTGCTTCCAAATTTTGGCTATTGTAAAAAGTGCTGAAACAAACATGGGAGTTCAGATATCTCTATGATGTACCAATTTCCTTTCTTTTGGATATTTACCCAGCAGTGCGATTGCTGGATTGTATGGAAGCTTTTTTTTCATTTTCTTGAGGAAGCTCCATACTGTTTTCCATAGTTGCTGTACTAATTTACATTCCCACCAACTATACAAGGGTTACCTTTTCTCCAAATCCTTTCCAACATTTGTTACTATCTTTTGGATAAAAGTCATTTTAACTGGGTTGAGATGATATTCCATTGTAGTTTTGATTTGCATTTCTCTGATAATCAATAATGTTGAGCACTTTTTCATCTGTCTGTTTGTCGTTTGTATGTTTTCTTTTAAGAAACGTGTATTCAAATCTTTTGCACATTTTCTCACTGGATTATTGGAGTTTTTCCTATAGAGTTGCTTGAGCTCCTTATATATTCTAGTTAGTAATCACTTGACAGCTGGGTAATTTGCAAATATTTTCTCCCATTCTGCGCATCATCTCTTCACCTTGTTGATTGTTTCATTTGCTATGGAGAAGTTTTTTAACTTTATGTGATCTGATTTGTCCATTTTTGCTTTGGCTGCCTGTGCTTGTGGGGTATTACTTAAGAAACTTTTGCCTAGACTGATGTCCTGGGGAGTTTTCCTAATTTTTTTTGTAGTAGTTTCATAGTTTGAGACAATCTGTAGTTTTTTTTTTTTTTTTTAAATCCCCTCATTGTCTGTCCACTCTCCTTCCTTCTGAGTCTCCAGTAGCCACTATACCACTCTGTATCCCTTTGTGTACCCATAGGTTAGCTCCCACTTATAAGTGAGAACACATGATATTTGGTTTTTCACTCCTGAATTACTTTGAATAATGGTCTCAAGTTCTTTCCAAGTTGCTGCAGAAGACATTATTTCATTCTTTTTTATGGCTGGGTAGTATTCCCTGGTGTGAATATACCTACTTTTCTTCATCCACTCTTCAGCTGATGGACACTTAGGTTGGTTTCATATCTTTGCAATTGTGAATTATGCTGTGATAGAAATGTGCATGCTTGTGTCTTTTTGATATAATGATTTCTTTTCCTTTGATTCCCATTTTCTTATTGCCCAAACTAAGAGTTCTGAGATGTCTTTGGAACAGTCCCAGAACTATATTAACATGATATTTCCGTTCAAATACTTGCATCTGGTTTTGATCCAGGAGATTCCTTATTATTGGAGTGTAATTGATTGCCAAATGCTTTGATGAAAGTCAGGTGCACTTGAATTTGCACATTCAGGTGCATGTGTCTTAGCTTGTTTTGTGTTGCTATAACAGAATACCTGAGACTAGGTAGTTTATAAAGAAAAGATATTAATTTGGCTCACAATTCTGATGGCTGGAATGTTCAGAGTTGGGCATCTGCATCTTGTGGGGGTCTTAGGCTGTGTCAACTTGTGTCAGAAAGCAGAAGAGAATCTGGTGTGTGCAAATAGATCACATGGAGGGAGAGCAAGTAAGAGAATGAAACCAAGGAAACCAGACTCTAACAACCTGTTCTCTCAGAAACTAATCCATTACCATGAGAGTGAGAAGTCACTTACTCCCAAAGGAGAGCATTAGTCTATTCATGAGGGACCTGCCTCACTGACTCAAACACGTTCCACTAGGACTCACCTCCCAGTATTGCCATATTGAGGAACAAATTTCAACATGAGTTTTGGCAGGGACAAAACAAACCATAGCACCTTGGATCATAGCAGACTCGAATCCCAGCATAGCCTAGTAACTATGTCCAAAAGTGAAGTGCGGTTAACTCATTAGGGCTTACTCTTAGAGTGTCTATGTTGACTTTTAGGGGTTCTAACACGTTTGTTACTTAGAGTACTTAAATAATATGTTTAATGATCTGTTCCATTTTGGGGTGGGGAAGGGATGTTGTGGAGTTTTCTGCTCTATTATCTTTGGAATTCTCCTTTTAGGAAAAAATTAATAACTACCTTGGGAGCAATCTTGTTTCTCTGTCATTGATGAAAGTCAGTTGTGTGATTTCTGGAAGAGAGGGATGAGCTCTGCGTTGTACGAGCCACACTCAAGCTGTTATGATGTAAATATTTCAAGTAGAATGTGCTACCAGTGCTGGTGACTGAGGCTGGGCTGTGGGTGCTCACAGGAGCAGCTGTGTTTCCATGGTGACAGAGCTGGCTCTTAGCAGCCTTGTCTGCCCCAGAGCCAGTCCCTTTGGGGAGGACATCTCAAGCCCAACTGCCAACATCCATCAAGTGAAGCATGTTCACATTTAACCAAATTCCAGAAAGGTATTCTGGAAGGAATTTCGGAGGTTGGAATGTTATTATTCAAAAACGATATTTGGGTTGAAAGAAAGCAGGTTAAAAACCAGTGACATTTCTAGGTGTTTTAAATATCTAACTTATAGTTTTGTTAAAAAAAAAAAAATCCTTGCAGACATACCATGTTCCACAAAAATCCTAAAATAGAAAATAGATTTTTTGTAGCCATGAGTGAAAATAAATGGCCCATCTGCTTCTATTTCAGGTGTTTAAAAATGCAAATTATTGCCTCGTACAGTGGTTTGTACCTGTGATCCCAGCTACTCAGGAGGCTGAGGGGGGAGGATCGCTTGAGCCCAGGAGTTAGAGGCTGCAGGGAGCTGTGATTATGTCACTTATGCACTCCTGTCTGGGTGACAGAGCAAGAGCCCATCTCTTAAATAAATAAATAAATAAATAAATGAATACAAATTGCAAATAGTTTTCTGTTTCAGTTCTGCTTTATTACTTACCAGACTGAAACTGTTCTGCTGTGTGGACCAAGCTAGGAGAAAGACATTAGGGTTTGTTCAGTGATAATTAGAACTTGGCTTCCCTGCTGTGCTCTGAAAGGTGGAAACTGTGTAGGAAGAAGCTTTGGTGCCATTTAAACTCAGTGGAGATAATGGTGTTCAATGAACTTTAAAGACCTTAAAATGGCATCTGAGATAGCCCAAGGCCATCTCTCTCAGAATCACAGTCCCTACCAAGTTGAGTAGTTTTCTACTTTTCTGTATGTTGGGAGCTGACCAGAGAGAATGCTCTCACTCATTAACGCAAATTATAGAGAATACCTGAATAGGTATGTCTTATACTGCTGTCTCTCTTTAAATGATCTGATACTTTGAGACAGATTATATCTCTTTTTATATTACGATGCATATTTACATTTCATTAGAAAAAGGGAGTTACGTTACATTGGTAGCTATATTTTAAGGTATTTACCTGGTACTTAATTCTAAGTCTGTGGTAATTTAACTTTCACAACATCTTTGTGAGATGAGTAGAATTGGCCCTCTGTGTCCATGGGTTCCACATCCATGGATTCAACAACCAATGTAGGTAGGCCTATGATAGTTGTGTCTGTACTGATCAGGTACAGACTTTTTTTTTCTTGCAATTATTGCCAAAACAATACAGTATAACAACCACTTATATAGCATTTACATTGTATTAGGCACTATTTGGGGTGATTTGAAGTATATGGGAGGATATATGTAAGTTATATGGAAATACTCCCTCATTTTAAATAAGGGACTTGAGCATTCATGAATGTTGGTATCCTTGAGGAGTCCTGGAACCAATCTTTCATGGATACTGAGGAACAACTGTATTATCATGTCTCTTGTGGATGAGTAACTCAAGGATCAGAATAACTTGTTTCAGATCCTGTAGCTAGTCAGTAGTGAAATCAGGAATCAAACACAAATCTTTAGTCTCCAAAGTCCTTTGCCTTTAACACAGTTAAAACTATTTCCACATTCACCAGGCAAGATCCAAGAAGATGAAGTTTGTTACCTTAGAGATTCCCCATGATGGAGGAACTTGGTGGGTGGCTTCATGCTGCCCTCTTGACAGCCCCCAGGGGCTCATTCATGCCTGCCCATTAATGGCCACGCCAAGCCCCAACCGTGAATCAAGCCAACTTCTGCTGTCTTTGCCCAGCTTTTGCTTCACCAAGTAGAGCAGAGCCACAGTGCTCAGGCCCTCCAAATGAGAACCAATTAATGTTAACTTCTTCATCTTCAACTTTGGCCTTCATCTCTGTTCTCAAGGTCACCCTCAGCCTCAGGCTAAGAGTGCTCTCAGCCTTGTTTCCAGCACTTGGCAAATCCTGTCTTCATCTCTAGGCAAGGTCTCAGGGACTCTTCTAGATAGTGTCAAGTCCTGAAGGCCACTAGATTACTTTAAACCCGTCTTGGCAAATCGTTTATTTTATTCATTCATGGTTTCCTATCTCTTTAAATGAAAAAAAAAAAAAACACCAAATTTGTTTCCATAAGCTTTTCTTACAATACAAATCTTTGATTCTATGAAAGTCCTAAATTTAATACAAAACATTGTCTGTTCTATTACTTTGTTGAGTGTAAGACTATTTAGGTGAACCAATCTGCAGATACACCTGATTGTATTTTGTGTCTACATGTATTCCTTCATTCTTTCTTACTGTATCTGGGAAGTTCTTCCTCTTTAGACAACCCCTCCGCAGTGTTCCTTCGTTATTTTTACTCTCAAAGATTTTTCTGTTGCTCTATTGTGTTTGTCTCCAATATGTCCTTTGCACAGACTCTTTTCCTTCTGCCTTCAAAAATGTGTAGTTCTACCTTATCTTACAAAAATGTAATTTGATTCTATTACGTCTTATAGTTTCTTCCTTCTATCCACAGATGTCTGAAATGAATGTTATCAGCTGCCTCTTCTCCTCTGTTTTTCATTCCTTGCTTGATTCATTGCAATCTGCCTTCCGGCCCTACTTTTCTGCTGAGATTGCTCTCTTAAAGGTTAACAGCCTACATTTTGTCAGATCTAATGGCCTTTTTATCCATCCAAATTCACATAGTGTTGACATTAGGATCCAACTAGACTGCAATTATTAGGTTCTGCTAAGCTTGCCTATCTCCATCCCAGCTAGAGCCACTTAACCGATCTCTGCATTTCAGCCTGGCTCCAGCACCTCGAAGCAGTTCTTGCTGTGCTAACAGTGGACTTAAAAAAAGTGGTCAGACAAAGCAACAAGTTACATCTTGACATTAGCAGCATGGTCTTTTGGGCATTAGGCTGATTTTACCCTTGGGTAAAAGAGAACCATCAGGGACACTTGAGACTTGGCATAAACTTAGGGTGGAAAAAATCTGCCTGAGATTTGGGAGGCAGGACTGACTCTAAAAGAGACCTTTCAGCCCGTAGCCCAGCTACTGTTAATAGCCAAGTGTTATGGACTGAATGCTTGTGTCTCCTCAGAATGTACATGTTGAAACTCTAATCCTTAACATGCTGGTATTAGGAGGTGAGGCTTTTGGGAGGTAATTAGGTTGTGAGGGTGGAGCCCTCATGATGGGATTAGTGCCCCAATAAGAAGAGACAGGAGAGAGCCTGGTCTCTTTTTGTCTCTCTTTCCTACCACGTGAGGCTACAGACAGAAGGCATCCATCTGTGAACCAAAAGGAGGGCCCTCACCAGAACCTGACCATGCTGGCACCCTGATCTTGGACTTCCTGTCCTCCAGAACTGTGTCAAATACATTTCTATTGTTTAAGCCACTCAGTCTATGGTGCTTTGTTGTAGCAGCTCAAATTGACTGAGACATCAACGTTGTCCTGACTCAATAAAGCAAAAAAAGAAAAAAAAAAAGCCAGGATCTAGGCTTCAGGATGGTGATAAATTCTTGGAGTTGTTAATTTTAATGATTAAAAACAAGTGAAGCTCATTTGAGAAGAGGCAAGGAAACTGGAAGAAAGGACAGCTCCATAAGAAAAGGGAAGATAAAACCAGAGAGTTAGCTGGAGTTGAATGTTACTTTCCTTTCAGTTTTGCAGAGAGGGAGTGGGGATAGGAGGAAGTACCCCAGTCCACAACCTTAGAGAAGAAGGACCAGAACTTCTGACTACTGGCACAATCAGAAATAGATTAGTAAGTTTACAGCTTGATGCTCAAACTAGTGCTGATTTACTCTAGGGTTCTCACAGATACCCCACCTAGCATATGGAATTACTTCCAGACTCCAACAACTGGTTGGGAGAAGACTCCTAATAGACTCTCAAGTTTGCTGTCACTAACCTGGGACCTTAGAAGGGCTGTGTACATACTGCTTCTCAAACTGAAATTCTCATCCACATTACCTGAGATCTTGTTAAACTACAAATTCTGATTCAGTAGATTTGAAGAAGAGGCTGAGATTCTGCATTTCTAGTAGACTCTGGAAGCCTTTAAGTAACAGTGATGTTGCTGGTTTGCGACTGATCCTCTTTGCAGAGCAAGGAGTGCAGGAAGCAACCATTATTCTGAGCAGCTGAAGGAGGGCAGAGCCTATGTTTTAGAGGAATCAGCCCTGGGCGTGGGCCTTTGGTTTTGGTACCATTGAAATCTAATGAATGTGGAGGATAGAGTCAAAAGCAATGTGACTGTGTTAGTAAGCTACCATTTATTTAAAAATTGTGAAGGAATAGAATACATATATGTATAGGCTTCTATATTGTGGGCTGCTAGTTGACTATTCGATATTCCTTCTTCCTTTATTCTTTACCAACAGAACCCCTATATTGGGATTTGCAAAATATCCATCTTAAAACCTACTTAAAACCTTAAAACCTACTTTAGGCTTAAGCCTAAAAAGCTAAACAATTAGATGTGATGTGGGATTTTCAAGAAAGCTTTTTAAAGGAAGCTGACTACTGGGAGTGATATCCTTTTGTTCTTCCTTCTTGCCTGGAATATTGATGTGATAGATCTCACTCTAGCAGTTGTTGTGCTTGTGAAGTGACTTTAAGGATAAAAACTACATTCTGAGAATAATGACAAAGAAAGATTAAAAGTGCCTGAGTCTCTGATATTTATCAATTTGGTGTGCCTGCCTCCAGACCTCTTTTACTTGAGAGAAAAACACATCTATACCTTCTAAATGACTTCGATTTTCACTCTTTTATGTGCTTAACTCAGTGACTAAGTGATACTTATATGTATGTAATATTTCTGGAAGTTAATCCAAAGAACTGATAGCAGCTGTTGCCTCTGGAGAGGGGAACTATGTCCTGGTTTAAAGGCTGGGAGGAAAATTTAAATTCTGTAGCATTCCCTTCTTTCTAGTTGGGAATTTTCATTCCAAGAAGATAATATCCACAAACAAACACAAATAATAATAATAAATAAACAATAACAACGGAACACAAACAAAAGACCAAACAAGTGAAACCAAAACAATAGTAATGTGAAAATCTTGAGTTCCTCTTAAGTGTTTGAGAAAATGATAATTATGAATTTTCCATTCCTATTTGCAAATCCTTTCAGTGATATTTTCTTTCATTAAAGGTGAAAATGGACCCAGCTGCATTATATGAGTTTAATCAGATATTTGTACATGAATGGAAATTAGCATATATAATTGACATTCAGCTCAACTTTAATTTTCTGTCTTGCCTACTGGAGAAATTTACATCAGGATCACTATACAAATAATCAAAACTCCAGCATTTTTGCCACTGAAGTCAGCTAAGATTTCAAATTCATATTTATGATTGATGATAAATGAGGAGGAAGAAATATGTTTTGAAAGTGTCATTGTTTGCTGGGTCTTGATACAATTCATTTAATCTATTATATGGAGTCCTGGGTTTTCATTGGTAATATTATTTTATGGCAGGTATCCTGGGAGATACACATCTTTACATATGATCAACATGTAATTAATTAAGACTGTTTAAGAATTTTCTGCTAGCACAAACATCTCCACCCGCCTTTTAAGGCTCTGTTTTGCAACAAACTCAATCTTCTGTCTCCTCTAGCCAGGAAAACATTCTACTGTGATGCCCAAAATTCCATACTTTCCTATCATTCCAACCATTTGATCATGGATATTTCCAGGGTCTGAGTATTGGCCTCCATTTTTACCTTCCCAGTTACATATATCCTTGTTTGTACACAGTTTGTTATGTGCATATGTGCATGCACACACACACACACACACATTCAAGGAGTAGCTCAAACCCTGCAGTAAACATCAGTGAGGCTTCCTCTCACTTCTCCAGTTCACACTGAATCACTGGAACAAATATAACACACTGGTGTCCTTAGTCTATGTCCAGCCCATAGCCCATAGCTTATAGATATATTTCATTTGGTTCACATGTTGTTTCCTTAAAATGTTAAGATGGTCGTCAAAAGGGAAATATTTTAGAAGGTCATTTTGGAAGATTTCACATAAAATCTCAAGTTTCTGGTTTCTTTTTAAAAAATTAGAGGAAAAATTGGACCTAAATTCTGTGTATTAACAGTCCACTCAAACTGAGTGGCTGCTACTCCTTGAAACAGAGCAGTCATATTTTTTGGAGTCCTCACACCCTATTTGCTGGCCACTGAGCCATTTGAGTGTTTCCCCTGAATGTATGGACATGAAGGAGCCTTGACCCGGAGAGAAGAGCATGGATGGGAGGTGAGGTAAGCCAGTTGCCCTGAGCCCAAGCTTCTATGCACACATCTGTAGGTCTCTGCACTTATCTGGAGAAGTTGATTCAGTGACATTTAGATCCATGCACTTCTTGGTACAGAGCTGTGCACTCTCAATAGCTATGTGAAAAAATTATACAATTTGTTTTCCTCTTATTAAACCACCTTTTTATACTAATATACACTTTTGAGATGGAATAAAGCCTATTGAGCTAAAAGATCCCTCCTTATCCCTTTATTTTTTAGGTCAGGAAATTGACACACAGAACTAGTTATCACCACCAACAAATCTCATCGCCATTTCTTACCTCTTTTATGGCGGTGTGTCTGACCTTTCTAAATTAATGACAGATTCTCAGAGGAAGGGGTGTCATCTTCTTCTATTTGTTTGTGAGAAGCTAATAGAAGACTGTGTGAATAAACAATGACCTAAATAATTTGTTACCAAATTAAACAACTATTTTTTTACCAAATAAAACAACTGAGATTTTGACATGAGAGTACCTTTCTTTCTAATCTTTATATTTAAGAGTTCCTGTTCTTCATATTTGAATTTATTGTTGAACCAGAGTAACAAACCTGATTTTGTTTGTTTATTTTCTTCAGAAATATGTTTGTATTTTCAAACATGTGATTTGAGCATTTCACTAGGGGACTAATAATCACAGCCTGGAAAATATCAGGATATATCTAATTCATACTTCATGAGATTGAGAAACATTTTCTCACATCAGTTAATAAGATGACAATTATAAAAACGTATTCCTTTTTCTCCAAATGGTGCTAGCGTGAAGTGTTTAACACTATGACAGAAGCAGATTTAGAAAAAGATTTTGCAGATGTCATTTGAAATGTTAACCTATGTTAGACTCTGACTATGAAATAATATTGTCTAAAGGACAGTGCTTCTTGCTTTCCTTTTTATTTCTGTTTATTATTTTTTCTAATTGGGAAAGATTTTGCATTATATAATACACGCAGATAGCTCTACTCGGGAAAGTAATTAAACGGTTGTATACAAAAGAACTATTAAGTATGTTTAATTCTTGCTAAAATGAATGAAGGCAGCCTCAGGAATCTATTGTAACCTCTATGTCACCCGTCTTCATCAGCCCTAGTTTTGTTGTTTGTGGTGTTGCTACCAATTCTAATCTTACAAATAGAAGGAATTTAAGCCTTATTCCACCACTGATGGATTCTCAAATAGTTTTCAGCAGGGACTTTCCTGACATCCCTCCTTTAGTCTTATCATTTAACTAGTTTTTATTGTGTGAAGATGGAAAAGAGAAAACAAGAGGGAAGGCAAGGGAGAAGAGAAAGAGGATGAAGAGTGGGATGAAGATAAAAGAAGGAGAAAGAGGGAAGAAGCCACATTCTTAAGGCTGAAACCATATCTTGTGGCTTTGGAAGGATTTTATCTATATCTTGGAAATAGTAAAATTACCATGTGAATTGGTAAATAAGGAAGGAATTTTGTCTCTGTTCAAAAGGCTAACTAGAAGTAGCATTTTAATAGTTAATAGTGAAGTCAACCTGGCTAGATTGCATGCCACACAGTGACATTTAGATGTCACGCAGTGACACTTGCTTTTAGTCAGGGTTCTCTAGAGAGACAGAACTAGCAGGGTAGATGTATACATGAAGGGGAGTTTATTAAGGAGAATTGAGTCACACGATCACAATGTGAAGTCCCACAATAGGCCATCTGCAAGCTGAGCAGCAAGGAAGCCAGTCCAAGTCCCAAAACCTCAAAATAGGGAAGCCAACAGTGCAGCCTTTAGTCTGTGGCTGAAGGCCAGAGTCCCTGGCAAATCGCTAGTGTAAGTCCAAGAGTCCAAAAGCTGAAGAACTTGGAGTCCAATGTTAAAAGGCAGGAAACATTCAGCATGGGAGAAAGATGAAGGCTGAAAGACTCAGCAAGTAAGTTTCTCCCACCTTTTTCTGTCTGCTTTATTCCAGCCACGCTAGCAGTTGATTGGATGGTGCCCACCCACATTGAGGGTGGGTCTGCCTCTCCCAGTTCACTGACTCAAACGTTAATCTCCCTTGGCATCACCGTCACAGAAATACCCAGAAACAATACTTTGCATCCTTCAGTCCAATCAAGTTGACACTTAACTATCACACTTGCCTCTTCCCACTGGCCTCCAGAAGGGTCCAGCATCATGGTACCCTCCCGCTTTGCTCCCTTTCAGATATTCTCAGATGCATCATTGGTATTAAAGAGCAAACTACAGACATCTGGTAGTCTTCAAAGGTTAAAAAATTAAAGGGACAAAGCCATTTAACAATCATAAAGGGATAAAATTTTGGAAATGTCACATTAGCAAATGGTGGGGAAGGACTTTGGTGATGAGGAGGTGGAATGAACAACAAATGCCACACACTTCCCTTTTGGGTACCACTTCCTTTTTGGGTAGACAGGCAAGCCTCCAGAGAGGGTACCTCAACACTGTCCCTCTCCTATTGGTGAGAGGCTGCTGGTGGGTGTGCAAGCAGGTTTATTCCAAGAGCATCGACATCTAATGGCGCTCCAGGTAGAACAGATGAAAACTCAAGTCTGGAATGCTAATTCTTTGTTTACATACATTTCATACCTGGATGCTCTTTCTACACTATTGTACAAGGAGCACAGAGGAAAATAAAGCACTTTCATTGTGGGCAGAGAAACTACCTTTCAATAAACTGGAAAATAACCTCAGGAAACATAAGTCAGTTGAAAGGAAGGACTGGCCTGAACAGCAAGTTGTGACCTGAATCCCGCACATAGGCAGTGGGCTTGAATAAGGAAAGTACCTGTATGACATATCCTTTCATCGTTATTAACTAATAAAAGGACAATTACAAACAAAGACAGAGCTATCAATGCTTATTTGCTAAACATCTATTTGGTATTGAGTATACTTATTTGCAATCAGAGCATAAAAATGCTGCCATAATCCCCCTGGAAGGGCGATGTTTTTAAATGTTTAGTAAAGTTGGCTTACTATCCTTCCAAGGGAGCATATCAAAACATTTTAATGCTGCTTCAGATCAACTGATTCAATAAGAGTAACTGTGGATTCCAACAGCTGAAACTGTCACCTATTCAACTAAAGAATATGTTCAAAATAAATTATTTTTACAGCCTTTTCTACACACCACACTCTAATTGGGAAGGTGAATATAGAGCTTGTATTAATATATATTTTCTCTGTCTTGAAACCAACCAAAATCATATTGAGAAACTTTGGTTTCTATTATACCATTCCACCGTGGCCTCTCAACATGTAACTAGAAATATTAATAAGATATATTTTCTCTCTTTTCAAACCCAAACCTAATTAAAAGTTATGCCACGCTCATCCCAATGCCAAACATTTGCTCACCGAATTCTCCTCCCCGAATCCTGGGCATTGTTCAAGGTCTATCCTAGGTGCTCTGTCATGAAGGCTTCCTGAGCACACCTCAATCTCTGAAATTCTATGTTGTGTCTATTCTGCATTTCTAAATGAAACATTGCCTAACTAGTTTTTCTCAGCTTTCGAGAACCAGAAAAATATTTCATCACTTCCTTAGGTACTTTTTAATCACTAAAAATATACTTACCCACCCAAAAGTGGCATATTAGGTGTTCAATAACGGTTAGATTTTGTCAGTGAGAAGTGATGGCTCCCTCCTTGGGAGAACCACAGGATTTACTATTTACTATTCTCATCCAAAGCTTATCAGCAATACTATATTACATTATTTTGGTGGTCTTCTGAGCGACCTCTTATGATGTAATAATACATATATATATATTTTAAGATGGAATTTTGCTCTTGTTGCCCAGACTGGAGTGCAATGGCATGATCTTGGCTCACTGTAACCTCCGCCTCCCAGGTTCAAGCAATTCTCCTGCCTCAGCCTCCTGAGTAGCTGAGATTACAGGCACCCACCATCATGCCCAGCTAATTTTTTTGCAGTTTTAGTAGAGACAGGGTTTCACCATGTTGGCCAGGATGGTCTCGAACTCCTGATCTCAGGTAATCCACCTGTATAAGCCTCCCAAAGTGCTGGGTTTACAGGCATGAGCCCCTGTGCCTGGATTATTCAATAAAAGTTTGAATTTTTATTGTACTGTCACTTTATTTTATTTCTCTTTGTAACTTTGCATCTAGTCCATTGCTGACACACAGTATTTGTCTAAGAAACTTATGCTAAAAACTGAAAATAATTTTTTGGAACCTCTCGAATGAGTTCAACGAAAGGTAAGAAGGGCTCATTAAAAACTTGTTTGCTGAATAAACAACACAGAGTAACACATAAATACATAACTCATTGCTCTAAAAGTAAGAAAGACTGATGTAAGCTAAGAAGCATGACCACTGAAAATTTTTCTAGTGGACTAATACAAAGCTTCAGATAAATTAGGAAGGGTTGAAGTTGATGGCAAAAAGCTAAATCACAAACGATATTCACTTTTAAAGATGCCTAGAGTTAGCAATTTTGTTTTAAAAGGTTACATTTCTGGTCTGGAAGGGAAAAAAACTTAGAAGTCATCACTCCATGCTCCAACAATAAAAAGCTAGAAAAACTGAAAAATCAACAACTTTTCTTAGATACTTCAGAAAAGTAAGGTTGCAGGGTAAACTACTGCTCCCAAAATTGGAGATATGCAGGTAGATACAGAGAATCCAACTTAATGGAACATAAACCCAAACTGTGTAGACAACTCTGGACCATAATTGATGAATTGTTGGAGGCTTACAGTGGACACTAAAAAATAGGGTGAAAGTTAAAAAATGGTGACCAGTCACTTGGAACCCCACACATTTTTGTGAGTTTTATTTACAGGAGCTCCACCAAGTTCTCACGGTGAATATTAGAGGAAAAATCCCCTTATGCCCTCAGCAGGGGTAGGGGAAAAGAAATCATTCTGAAATATGTCAGAGCATTCTGTTCTTAACAAGCTCTGCCCTCAAGAAAAAATTTATTTTAAACATGACCTAAACTATTGGGATTTTATCAGAACTTAATGACCTGGGGAAAGAGAAATACCCAACTCCGGCCTTCTTTACTAATCCTTTCTCATCTAAGTGGGAAAGCAAAAATCTAAGACATATTTGTGAAGGTCACAATTCAGAGGCTCAAAAACAGACTGAATCGCAAGGCTGTAAAATGCATCACTTTCCCCTACATCTTACCACCACATTGTTAAAGGCACATTTATCATGTTTCCTTCTATTCTGCACTCATGTCCAGCTATCAGGAAATAATTGCAAGTCATACTAAAAGTGAACTTCAAACTTTTTAGTTTGAAGAGACAAAGGAAGTATCAGAACCAGACTCAGAAATGGCATGAATGTTGGAATTACTGGAATAAAAATTTAAAACAACAATTATTAATATGCTAAGAGGTTTAATGAAAAAAGTAGTCAGCATGCAAAAACACAAGGACAATATAAGCAGAGAAATGGAATTCTAAGAAAAAAGTAAAAAGAAATGCTAGAGATAAAAACACTGTGTAAGAAATAAACAACGCCTTTGTTGGGCCCATTACTAGACTGAACACAGCTGAGGAAAATCTCTGAGCTTGAGCATATATCAATAGAAACCTTCAAAATGAAAAAGCAAATAGAAAAACTAAAAAAACAATAACAGGTTATTTATAAAAATAAGAACAGGTTATTTAAAAATAGTGGGACAACTATAAAAGGTATAAAATATGTGTAATAAGAAGAGTAGAAGGAGAAAAAAGAGAAGAAAGGATTGAAGTAATGCTTGTAGTAATGATGACTGAGGATTTTCTTAAATTAATATCAGATATCAACCCACAGATCCAAGAAGCTCCAAGAACAGGATAAATGCCAAAAAAACTACATGTAGGTTTCTCGTAGAAGAGAAGCAGGTAGATACAGAGATTCAGAACTTAAAATCAGAAAATCAAAGATAAGGAAAAAAATTCTGAAAAAAACCAGAGGGAGAAAAATCACTTTACTTACAGAGGAGAAAAGAATTACAACTGACTTATTCTTGGAAACCATGAAAGCAAGAAGAGAATGAAGTGAAATATTCAGTGCTCAGTACACACATATGTTTATTGCAGCACTCTTTACAGTAGCAAAGACTTGGAACCAACCCAAATGCCCATCAGTGATAGACTGGATAAAGCAAATGTGGCACATATGCACCATGGAATACTATGCAGCCATAAAAAAGAATGAATTCATATCCTCTGTAGAGACATGGATGAAGCCGGAAGCCATCATCCTCAGCATACTAACATAGGAACAGAAAACCAAACACTGCATGTTCTCACTCCTAAGTGGGAGTTGAACAATGAGAACACATGGACCCAGGGAAGGGAACATCACACACTGGGGTCTGTTGGGGGTGGAGGCCAAGGGGATGGAGAGCATTAGGACAAATACCTAATGCATGAAGGGCTTAAAACCTAGATGATAGGTTGATGGGTACAGCAAACCACCATTGGTATACCTGTGTAACAAACTTGCAAGTTCTGCACATGTATCCCAGAACTTAAAGTAAAATTTAAAAAAGAGAAGTATTTACTGTTAAGAAAAGACCCTCACCAACCTAAAATTCTGCACCCTGTGAAATTATCCCTTTAAACTGAAGGAGAAATAAAGATTTTATCATAAAATCAAAAATTGAGATAATTTGTTGACAGTAGACCTGTCTTACAAGAAATTCTTTAGAGAGATGTAAGGTAATATAGGTTAGAGAAACTTGTATCTACAAAGAGAAAGAAAGAGCATCAGACAAGGAATAAGTGAAGATAAAATAAAAATTTTACTTTTTCTTATTCTTAATTGATCTAATACACAATAGCTTGTTCATAATAATAATGTATTTGATTATATATGTTTACAAATGCTTCTGTATGAGTATAATGAATAAGTAGTGATACAAGGGATGGGAAGATAAAGTAAGACTATTTTATTGTTATGAGGCACTCACCCTACCTGGGAAGTGGTAAAGTGTTATTTGAAAGTGGATATGAAATTGTTGTGAATTCATATTACAAAGTCTAGGGCAACCACTAAAAAATGAAGTTATAAAAGTATAATTGATATGATAAGAAAGGAGAATAAACTTATATAAAATGCCCAATAAAAACCACAAAAGGCAGAAAAGGGTGGAAGACACTATTGTACTTGGAGACTTCAATGTCCCTGTTCGGAAATGGACAGATCCAGCAGGCAGAAAATCAGTAAGAACGTAGTTGAACTCAACACAACCATCAACAGATGGATATAATTGACATGTATTGACTATTTCATCCAGCAACAGTAGAATATACATTCTTCTCAAGCTCACATGGAACATTCGCAGGAAAGACCAAATTCTGGGCCATAAAACACACCTTAACACAATTTAAAGCATAAAAATCATACAATGTCTGCTCTCAGACCACAGTGGGATTAAACTAGAAATAAATCACAGAAAGATAGCTGGAAAATCTCCAAATACTTACAGATTAAGCAATATCCTTCTAAATAACATGAATCAAAGAAGAAGCCTCAAAGGAAATTTAAAAAATATTTTGAACTAAATGAAAATAAAAATAAAACAACAAAATTTGTGATATGCAGAGAAAGCACTGCTTAAAGAGAAATTTATAGCATTGAATACAAACATTACATAAAAGCAACATATAAAAGAAACAATCTAAGCTTCTACTTTAGGAAACTAGAAAAAGAAGAGCAATTTAAATCCAAAGTAAGTAGAAGAAAAGAAACAATAAAAATTAGAGCAAAAATCAATGAAATTGGAAACAAAATCAGTAGAGAAAATCAACAAATCATAAGTTTAAATAGAAAGCTGTTGAATAGAAATAAAAAAAAAAATCAATAACATTGATACACCTGTAGCCAGGCTAAGAAAAAGAGGGAGAAGACACAAATTACTAATATCAAAACTGAAAGAGGGGATATCACTACACATCCATGGGCATCAAAAAGACAATAAAATAATATGGTAAACAAATTGGATAACCTAAATAAAACAGATCAATTCCTTGAAAGACATGTCTGCCAAAATTCACACAAGAAGAAATAGATAATTTAAACAGGGTTATATCTATTAAAGAAATGGAATCTATGATTAATCTTCCCAAACAGAAAGCAGCAAGCTCAAATGGGTTCACTGGTGAATTCTACTAAATATTTAAGGAAGAAATGATATAAATTCTTTAGTACTGATGCAGGGGCTCATGCCTATAACCCCAGCACTTTGGGAGGCCAAGGTAGGCAGATCACTTGAGGTCGAGGGTTGAGACCAGCCTGACCAACATGGAGAAACCCCATCTCTACTAAAAATACAAAATTAGCTGGGCATGGTGGTGCATGTCTGTAATCCCAGCTACTCAGGAGGCTGAGGCAGGAGAATATTTTGAACCCAGGAGGCAGAAGTCGTGGTGAGCCGAGATTGCGCCATTGCACTCCATCCTGGACAACGAGAGTGAAACTCCATCTCAAACTAAACTAAACTAAACTAAAATAAAAAAAAATTCTCTAAAATCTCTTCCAGAAAATAGAAGCAGAGGGTATGCTATTTAACTTGTTTTAGGAGGCCAGCATTATCCTAATACCAAAGCCAGAAAAAGACATTACAAGAGAAGAAAACTGCAGGCCATAGACACAAAAATCTTCAACAAAATATTAGTAAATTGAATTCAACAATGTATGAAAAGAGTTATGCATCATGACTAAGTGAGATTTATCCCAGTTATGCAAGGCTAGTTTACTATTCTAATATGAACTAATGTAATTCATCACATCAGCACGCTAAAGAAGAAAAATCGCAGGATCATAGGTACACAGAAAGCATTTGACAAAATCCAATACCCATTTATAATTACGAACTTTCAGCAAACTAGAAATGAGAAGAAACTAGGAATTGAGTACAAATATTAGAAAAAAGAAAGATCTAAAATTAATAATCTAAGTTCCAACTTTAGGAAACTAGATAAAGAAGGGGAATTTAAATCCAATGTAAGTAGAAGAAAAGAAATAATAAAAATTAGAGCAAAAATCAATGAACTTGGAAACAAAATCAACTTGGTAAAAAACATCTACAGAAAACCTAGAGTTAACATCATATTTGATGACAGCCTAGAAGTTTTTCTGCTAAGATCAAGAACAAGGCAAGGATATTCCTCTTACCACTTCTATTCAACATTGTACTTAAATTCTTAGCTAATGTGATATGACAACAAAAGTAAATAAGAGGTATTAGGAACAGAGAAATAAAACTGTCTTTGTTCACAGATGACATGATCATCTATGTAGAAAATCTGAAAAAAAATAAACATAAAACTCCTGGAACTAATAAACAATGATTCCAAGGTTGCAGGATAAGAGGTTAACATACAAAAGTCTGTCACTTTGCTATATACTAGAAAAGTATAACTGGCATTTGCAATTAAAAACACAATACCATTTACATTAGAACCCCATAAAATGAAATACTTAAGTATAAATCTAACAAAATATGCACAAGATATTTATGTGGAAAATTACAAAGCTCTGATGAAAGAACTCAAAAGACTAAATAATAGAAGACACACCTCCTGTTTATGAATAGGGAGACTCAATATCATCACCATGTCAGTCTTTCCCAACTTAATCTATAGATTCAACAAAATTCCAATCAAAGTCCCAGAAAGTTATCTTGTGGATGCCAATCAACCAAATCTAAAGTTTATGTGGAGAGGAAGAAGTCCTAGAATAGCCAACACTATATGAAGAAGAACAAAGTTGGCAGACTGTCATTACCAAACTTCAAGACTTAGTATAAAGCTTTAGTAATAAAGCAATACAGTAATAGAGAGAGTGGTATTGGCACAAAAATAGGAAAATAGTTCAATGGAACAGAATGGAGAGCCCAGAAACAGTCCCACACAAGTATAGTCAACAGATCTTTGACAAAGGAGCAAAGGTAACATAATGCAGCAAAGATAGTCTTTTAACAAATGATCGTGGAAAAATAGAACATCCATATGCAAAAAAATGAATACACTCCTTAAAATTAATTCAAAATGCATTATAGACTTAAATGTAAAACACAAAACTATAAAATTCCTTGAATATGTAAAAAAAAACCTAGGTGATCTTGGGTATGGCAATATCTTTTTAAATACAACACCAGGCTGGGCATGGTGGCTCACGCCTGTAATCCCAGCACTCTGGGAGACCGAGGTGGGCAGATCACTTAAGGCAAAGAACTGGAGACCAGCCTGGCCAATATGGTGAAACCCCATCTCTAATAAAAATACAAAAATTAGCCAGACATGGTGGTGGATGCCTGTAATCCTAGCTACTAGGGAGATTGAGGCAGGAGAATCACTGAACCCGGGAGGTGGAGGTTGCATTGAGCAGAGATCGCGTCATTGTCCTCCAGCCTGGGTGACAGAGCGAGCCTCCGTCTCAAAAAACTAAAAAATTAAATAATAAATATATAAATACAACACCAAAAACATGTCCCATGAAAGAAATAATTTATAAACTGAACTTAATTAAAACTAAAATGTTCTGCTCTGAGACAGTTTCAAGAGAAGGAGAAGACAAGCCACACTTTGGGAGAAAACATTTGCAAAAGAAGTGTCTGATAAAGGACTGTTATCCTAAATATACAAACAATTCTTAAAACTCAGCTATAAGAAAAGGAATAACTCTATTAAAAATGGCCAAAAGACCTGAATAGAAAGCTCACCAAACAAGATATACAGAGGTAAGTAGGCAAATATAAGATGCTCAACATCATATGTCACTAAGGAACTGGGTAAAGATGGGATACCACTACACACCTATTAGAATGGCTAAATTCCAAAAACACTGACAACAACAAATTCTGGTGAGGATGTATTGAGGATTCTGAGTTCAACAGAAACTTTAATTTATTCCTGGTGGGAATACAAAATGGTCCAGACGCTTCAGAAGACTGGCAGTTTCTTAGAAAACTAAACATATTCTTACCATATGATCCAGCAATCACGCCTTTTGGTATTCATGCAAAAGACTTTAAAACATGTTTGTACAAAAATCTGAACAAGGATGTTTATAGCAACTTTATCTATAGTTGCTAAAATTTGGAAGCAACCAAGATGTCATTCATCAGGTGAATGGATAAACTGTGGTATATCTATACAACGAAATATTCAGTCTAAAAAGAAACTAGCTATCAAGACTATTCCTGGGTTCTCTATTCTATTATATTGAGCTATTTGCTGTTTGTCTATTCTTTTTCCAATATCACACACCTTTTATCACTGTAGTTTTATGTCACATCTTGGAGTTGAGTAGTGAAAAGACATGGAGGAAACTTAAATGCACATTACTAAGTGAAAGGAGCCAGTCTAAAGAGGCTACATATTGATTTCAGCTACATAACATTCTGGAAAAGGCAAAAATATGAGTATAGGAAAAGGCAAAAATATGAATATAGTAAAAGAATCGGTGATTGTCAGGGAGTAGGGGGAGGAACAGATGAACAGGTGGAAGACAGGGGATTTTTAGGGCAATGAAACTATTCTGTATGATACTATAATGATGGATGGACATCATTATACGTTAGTCCAAATCCATAGAAGGTACATTGCCTAGAGTGAATCCTAATGTAAAATGCCAAAAGTGAACCCTGATGTAAAATGATGGGCTTTTAGTAAGGATGATGTTTGATGTATTACACTTGTAATAAATGTACCACTCTGATGCAGAATTTTTATTAATTAAAAATTTTATTTTTTAGAGCAGTTTTAGGGTCACAGCGAAATTGAGCAGAAAGTACAGAAATTTCCATAAACCCCTTGGTATGGGATATTGATGGTGGGGAAAGCTGTGCATATGTGGAGCGTGGGTATATGGCATGTAAAGTAAATATACAGAAATGATTTTCTATGTGCTCTTTAATCAAATTTAAAAATAACCATGTAGTTCCAGCACCTGTACCCTTGGCCATGCCCACCCTCCTCCAGTATTTAGTAGATTTTGGACTCTGCTAGTTGACAAGTAGGATAAAGTTATGTGGAGCAGGAATCTTCAATCTGGAGTCCCCATAGGGAAGATGCCTAAACCATCTATGTCCTGTGTTGTCTTTGTCATTAAACAGAGGAATCTGGAGGCGGAGGTAAGTGTGCACAAAGCCATAAGGAAATCTTTAAAAATTCCATTTTTTTAAGGGAAATAGATCAATCTACTTAAAGTGTGCAGTTTTGAAGAAATCTTCTCAATTTAACTGTGGTCCTCTATCTCTTCTCATCCCACACTTTGTTGTAAAAAAATGTAAGCCCCTTCACTCATGCTAAGTTTTGGGCCCAGACCTGGCAGGAGGATGGGATGCTAGGTTTTAAATGAAATCTTTTTGCTGTGTAGGTAACAGTGGCACTTTCGAGAAAGGATCTGTCTTCTGTTAAGTCATCTGATTGGAGGCATTGGATGATATCAAACACCTTTGTGAATTCAGTGCCCTGGCTTCACTGAGAGATGGGTTTGGCATGGTGGTAAAGTGTCCAGACAGCCTGGAGTCCTATCCCAGTGTTACCGCTTATTACATGTGTTTCCTTGGCCAAGTTTTTCCCTCTCTCTGCCTGTTTGTTTCCACCTCTACAAAGTAAGATCAATAATAATTATAACACCTAACTCATGCATGAACTTTATGTTTAGATTAAATGAATTATAAATAAATTGATTAATGTCTGGCATGGGGTATTACACACTCATCTTAATGTAGGGACTGGCAATCTCTGACTTGGAGGAGGCTGTAAAATTTAAGCAGCTTCTGCCACTTCTTCATTGCTTCCTAATAAGGTGATCTCAGAAGATGGACCCAAGGCTAAGGGCAGCCTAACATGGAGGACTTGGAATGGAGGCACTAAAGGTATGAATGCAGACACGCACAAGACTATGGCCAGTTGAGGGGATGGGAGTCAGGTTCTGAGTCCTTGGCTGCAACTCTCTTCAGACACTGCAATACATTCTTTGTGTATGAGATTGCAATCCTCTGGGGGATGGATTTGATCTGAAACCAAAATGTACTGCCGTGAAAGGCTGCTGACCTTCCTGGGGAACAGTCCCTCTGTTAGGTGGGAGCATGGGCCAAAGCAGACAGGACGGGGCTATTCACAGGGGCAACCAAGCTCACTCATTTGGACCCACCCATAGACAGCCGTGCTCCTTGATGCCTCCTATTCAACAAAAATACAACAGCATAATGCAACACAAAAACACAGCAGCATAACATAGCAGCAACAAAAACACAACAGCAGAAAACAACAGTGTATCTCTCTTAGGGAGTAGAGGTATTTACCGAGGGTCAGAGTTGTTGAGGTGCTTCAGTGATTAATGTGTTTGCCAGTGGCCACCAGCAGGACTCTTCTGTCATAGCAGCAAAATTACATACTTATGTTTTGCTTTCTCTGAGGGGACATAGTAATTGATAAGAAAAGGATTATTTGATTCAGTGGAGTATGGTCTTCATTGGGATTTTGTAAAAGGTTGAATTCTTCAGAAAAAAAATTTAGAATTGTCAAAGCAATATACTCTATTCAAACATCTAATCTACATATTTCCCTACTAAAAAATCCTCTTAGTATTCTAAAACATCTGAAGAAAATGAGAAGATTGAAACAAAACAAATTATTGCACATATTTGATTATTGGCTGAAATGCAAAGTCCCGTGTTTGAGCTCTTTGTGTCTTTTTTTTTTTTTTTTGAGATGGAGTTTCACTCTTGTTGCCCAGGCTGGAGTACAATGGCACAATCTCTGCTCACCACAGCCTCTGCCTCTCGGGTTCATGTGATTCTCCTGCCTCAGCCTCCTGAGTAGCTGGGATTACAGGCATGTGCCACCATGCCCGGCTAATTTTGTGTTTTTAGTAGAGACAAGGTTTCTTCATGTTGGTCAGGCTGGTCTCAAACTCCTAACTTCAGGTGATCCGCCCGCCTCGGCCTCCCAAAGCGCTGGGATTACAGGCATAAGCCACTGCTCCTGGCCTGATCTCTTTGTATCTTTCTCTTTGTTGATACTGTCATTTCATATGAAAATAAGTCATCCATTTATTCATTAGGAAAATGAAGGAAACTGTGTTGTGAATATAAAAATATCAGATTTGAGTAGGACTGCATAACTTACAATTTTAGCATTACAAATTTCAACCAGGAAATGAGGTGCCTGGCTCCAGGTCAAGATCCTATGTGTGACCTTTCATGTCAAACCATAGGAGGTTTCAAAGTCGTTATCTGGCAGGCTCATGGGGGAAGCTGCCCTCCCCACATCAGCTAGTGCACTGCCGTCCCTGAAGGGAAGTGCAGTCAAGGACTCAGATCCTGACCCCCACTCCCCTCAACTCTACAGCTGACCCTGTTTTGTGTATCTGCATTTCTACCTTAAGTGCCTCCATTCCGAGGCCTCCTAATTGGGCTGCCCCTAGCTTTGGGTGCATCTGCTGAGACCACCTTATTGGAGTAGACTTGAAGACAATTTTCTTAACTTTGAATGGGTATTTTGTATTTTTTTCACTACTAGTCCTTTCCTCTTCCTCTCTGGGTCCATAAGATAGGAGGAGCCTTTGGTTCAGAGTTCCTTTGGCAGTGAGACCATCCTGGCCATGTGCAACACTGTGGGAGCTGGCACCTTCATCCTGGCCTGCACTACAACAAGGAATAAAGGATTGCTGGTTACTTTCAGTTTGGTGCTTCCTAATTGACCCCTTTGATGCAGGGGAGCTTGGCTTTCACTCTTTCTCTCTCCTTCGCCTTTTTTTTTGAGAGTTAAAAACCCCAAACTTTTATTGAAGATTTTTTCTTTATTTCTTCTAAACAAACAAACAAACAAACAAACACGGGACACATGTGCAGAATGTGCAGGTTTGTTACATAGATACACGTGTGTCATGATGGTTTGCTGCACCTATTGACCCATCCTCTAAGTTCCCTCCCCTCAACCCCCACCCCCAAAAAGCCCCTGTTGTGTTGTTACCCTCTCTGTGTCCATGAATTCTCAATGTTCAACTCACACTTATGAGTGAGAACATGGGGTATTCGGTTTTCTGTTCCTGAGTTAGTTTGCTGAGGCTGATGATTTCCAGCTCCATCTATGTCCCTGCAAAGGACATGATCTCATTCCTTTTTATGGCTGCATAGCATCCTATGGTATATATTTACCACATTTTCTTTATCCAGTCTATCATCAATGGGCATTTGGTTTGTTTCCATGTCTTTGCTATTGTAAATAGTGCTGCAATAAACATACGTGTGCATGTGTCTTTATAGTAGAATGACTTATATTATTTTGGGTATATACCCAGTAATGGGATTGCTGGGTCAAATGGTATTTCTGATTCTAGAGCATTGAGGAATCACCACATTGTCTTCTACAATGGTTGAACTAATTTACATTCCCACCAAGAGGGTAAAAACGTTCCTATTCCTCCACACCCTCACCGGCATCTATTGTTTCCTGACTTTTTGATAATAACCATTCTGACTGGTGTGAGATGGTGTCTCACTGTGGTTTTGATTTGCATTTTTCTGATGATCAATGATGTTGAGGTTTTATTTATGTGGTTTTTGGCTGCATAAATGTCTTCTTTTGAGAAGTGTCTGGTCATATCTTTTGCCCATTTTTTGATGGGGTTGTTTATTTTTTTTCTTGTAAATATGTTTAAGTTCCTTGTAAATTCTGGATATTAGACCCTTGTGAGATGGGTAGGTTGCAAAAATTTTCTCCCATTCTGTGGCTTGCCTGTTCACTCTAATGCTAGTTTCTTTTGCTGTACCTTAGCTCTTTAGTTTAATTAGATCCCATTTGTCAATTTTGGCTTTTGTTGCAATTGCTTTTGGTGTTTTCGTCATGAAATCTTTTCCCATTCCTATGTCCTGAATGGTATTGCCTAGACTTTCTTCTAGGGTTTTTATGGTTTTGAGCTTTACATTTAAGTCTTTAAACCATCTTGAGATAATTTTTGCATAAGATGTAAGGGAGGGGTCCAGTTTCAGTTTTCTACATATGGCTAGTCTGTTTTCCAAGCAGCATGTACTGAATAGGAGGAGATCCTTTCCCCATTGCTTGTTTTTGTCAAGTCTGTCAAAGATCAGATGGTTGTAGATTTGCATTGTTATTTCTGAGGTCTCTGTTCTGCTCCGTTGGCCTATATGTCTGTTTTGGTACCAGTACTATGATGCTTTGGTTTCTGCAGCCTTGTAGTATAGTTCAAAGTCAGGTAGAATGATGCTTCCAGCTTTGTTCTTTTTGCTGAGGATTGTCTTGACTATACGAGGTGTTTGATTCCATATTAAATTTAAAATAGGTTTTTTTTTTTTCTAATTCTGTGAAGAATGTCAATGGTTGTTTGATGGGAATAGCGTTGAATCTATAGATTACTTTGGGTAATATGGCCATTTTCAAGATATTGATTTCTCCTATCCATGAGGATGGAATGTTTTTTCATTTGTTTGTTTCCTCTCTTATTTCCTCGAGCAGTGGTTTGTAGTTCTCCTTGAGGAGGTCCTTCACATGCCTTGTCAGCTGTAGTCCTAGGTATTTTATTCTCTTTGTAGCCATTGTGAATGGGAGTTCACTCATGATTTGGCTCTCTGCTTGCCTATTATTCATGTATAGGAATGCTTGTGATTTTTGCACATTGGTTTTGTATCCTGAGACTTTGTTGAAGTTGCTTATCAGTTCAAGGAGTTTTTAGGCTGAGATGATGGGGTTTTCTAAATATAAAATCATGTTGTCTGCAAACAGAGACAACCTGACTTCCTCTCTTCCTATTAGATTATGCTTTATTTCTTTCTCTTGCCTGATTGCCCTGGCCAGAACTTCCAATACTATGTTGAATAGGAGTGATGAGAGAGGGCATCCTTGTCTTGTGCTGGTTTTCAAAGGGAATGCTTCCAGCTTTTGTCCATTCAATATGATATTGTCTGTGCGTTTGTTATAAATAGCTCTTATTATTTTGAGATATATTCTATCAGTACCTAGTTTATTGAGAGTTTTTACCATGAAGTGATGTTGAATTTTATCAAAGGACTTTTCTGCATCTATTGAGATAATCATGTGGTTTTTGCCTTTGGTTCTGTTTATGTGATGGATTACGTTTATTGATTTGCATATGTTCAACCAACCTTGCATCCCAGGGATGAAGCCAACTTCATGGTGTTGGATACGTTTTTTAATGTGCTGCTGGATTCAGTTTGCCAGTATTTTATTGAGGATTTTTGCATTGACGTTCATCAGGGATATTTGCCTGAAGTTTTCCTTTTTTGATGTGTCTCTTCCCTGTTTTGGTATCAGGATGATGCTGGCTTCATAAAATGATTTAGGGAGGAGTCCCTCCTTTTCAATTGTTTAGAATAGTTTCAGAAGGAACAGTACCAGCTCCCTTTTATATTTCTGGTAGAATTCATCTGTGAATCCTTCTGATCCTGGGATTTTTTTGGTTGGTAGGCTATTAATTACTGCTTCAATTTCAGAGCTTGTTATTGGTCTATTCAGGGATTCAACTTTTTCCTGGTTTAGTCTTGGTAGGGTGTATGCGTCCAGGAATTTATCATTTCTTCTAGATTGTCTAGTTTGTTTGCGTAGACGTGTTTATAATATTATCTGATGGTAGTTTATATTTCTTTGGGGTCAGTGGTGAAATCCTCTTTATCATTTTTTATTGTGTCTATTTGATTCTTCTCTTTCTTCTTTATTAGTCTAGCTAGTGGTTTATCTATTTTGTTAGATTTTTCAAAAAAACACCTCCTGGGTTCGTTGATTTTTTTGGAGGGTTTTTTGTGTCTCTATCTCCTTCAATTCTTCTCTGATCTTAGTTATTTATTGTCTTCTGCTAGCTTTTGGTTTTGTTTGCTCTTGCCTCACTAGCTCTTTTAGTTGTGATGTCTGGGTGTCAATCTGAGATATTTCTACCTTTCTGATGTGGGCATTTAGTGCTATAAATTTCCCTGTTAACACTGCTTTAGCTGTAACCCAGAGCTTCTGGTATATTGTCTTTTTGTTCTCGTTCATTTCAAAGAACTTCTTGATGTCTGCCTTAATTTCATTATTTACCCAGGAGTCATTCAGGAGCAGGTTGTTCAGTTTCCATGTAATTGTGTGGTTTTGAGTAAGTTTCTTATTCCTGAGTTCTAATTTGATTACACTGTGGTCTGAGATCCTGTTATGATTTCGGTTTCTTTACATTTCGTGAGGAGTGTTTTACTTCCAATTATATGGTCAATTTTAGAATAAGTGCCATGTGGCACTGAGAAGAATGTATATTCTGTTGTTTTGGGGTACAGCGTTCTGAGACATCTACTAGATCCACTTGATCCAGAGCTGAGTTCAAGTCCCGAATGTCTTTGTTAATTTTCTGTCTCTTTGATCTAATACTGACAGTGGGGTGTCAAAATCTCCCAATATTATAGTGTGGGAGTCTAAGTCTCTTTGTAGGTCCCTAAGAACTTGTTTTGTGAATCTGGGTGCTTCTTTATTGGGTGCGTGTATATTTAGAATAGTTAGCTCTTCTTGTTGAATTGTTCCCTTTACCATTATGTAATGCCCTTCCTTGTCTTTTTTGGTCTTTGTTGCTTTAAAGTCTGTTTTGTCAGAGACTATGATTGCAATTTCTGCTTTTTTGCTTTCCATTTGCTTAGCAACTTTTCCTCCATCTCTTTATTTTGAGCCTATGTGTGTCAGCACACAGGATGGGTCTTCTGAATACAACACACCAATTGGTCTTAACTCCTTATCCAATTTGCCAGTCTGAGTCTTTTACATTTAAGGTTAGTATTGTTATGTGTGAATTTGATCCTGTTATCATGATGCTATTTAGTTATTTTGTACATGAGTTGATGCAGTTTCTTCAAAGTGTCATTGATCTTCATATTTTGGTATGTTTTTGCAGTGGCTGGTACCAGTTTTTCCTTTCCCTATTTAGTGCTTTCAGGAGCTCTTGCAGAGCAGGCCTGGTGGTAATGAAATCTCTCAGCATTTGCTTGTCTGTAAAGGATTTTATTTCTCCTTTGCTTATGAAACTTAATTTGGCTGGATATGAAATTCTGAGTTGAAAATTCTTTTCACTTTCTCTTGACTGAGGGCATATGTGGACTTACTCCTTACCCTCTGAGAAATAACCCTTCTGTTCACAATGCCATTTGGCAGAGTTGTGTCTTTCTTATTCATTTAAAAAAACAAAATTACACAGTGGTAACACAATGCTTAAAAACTGCAGTGAGGTCTAGTAATGCTTGGGCAGGAGGGGACCTGAACAGTGAGAGTCCAGTTGGATGCCCCTGCATTTGCACTTTCAGCTGTACTGCTGTGAGGAGACCTCAGCTGTTGTGCATGAGCTTTACATACCCTAGATGTCACTGGGATCTCCTTATTTCTCAGAAGTTTAGAATACTTGGCTCAAAATGAATACTAGTCCTAAGTACTCCCCAAGACTTCAGCAAATTCCTTGCACTAATGTCACCACAGAGTTCTTTGTCCTGAGTTTGCAGATACAAATATGCTCTAGTCATTCATTGCTAAACAATAGGGATACCTTCTGACAATGGCATCATCAGGTGATTTTCGCTGTGTAGGCAACATGAAGTGTACTTACACAAAACTAGATGGTGTCACCAACTATACACCTAGGCTATATGGCATAAGCTATTTCTTCTAGGCTACAAGCGTGTACAGCAAGTTACTGTACTGAATACTGTAGGCAGATGGAGCACAATGGTAAGTATTTGTGTATCAAAACTTATCTAAACATAGAAAAGTGAAATACAGCAGTATAATATCATGGAACCACCATTGCATAGGTGGTTTGTCATTAACCAAAATGTCCTTATGCAATGCATGACTATGTTTCAAATTCCTATGTGGATTCCACTTATATTTTTTGAAAGTTAAGTATTATTAATTTCCCTTCTAAATTAATTTGCCTCCCTAAATAAAGCATAGCTGAGGTATTCTAGATTGGCTAGATCTCTGATTCCTCATCATTTCCCACAAGTAAACTGGTGAAAATGGCAATTTTACTGAAGATATGAAAAGTTAAGGGAGGGATTCTATAGGCACGTTCTCCCACCTTCAACTGTTTCATGGTCTGCTTCCTTCCCAAAGCCCAAAGTCCTCTCCTGCCACATTCTCCCTTGGACTTGGCCCCTAGAAGGGCATCCCATGCCCTGACTTCAGCTGTTTGCAGCCCCCCTGCAGTTATAAAATGAATAAGCTCTGGAGACCTAATGTATAGCATGTTGACTACAGTTAATATTGTCCGTTTGAAATTTGCCAAGAGAGTAGATCTTAAGTGTTCTCATCACACACACACACTAATGGTAACTATGTGAGGGAATGGATTTTTTTTTTTTTTTTTTGACAGATTCTTGCTCTGTTACCCAGGCTGGAGTGCAGTGGCATGATCTTGGCCCACTGCAACCTCTACCTCCTGAGTTCAAACAATTCTCCTGCCTCAGCCTCCTGAATAGCTGGGGTTACAGGTGCACACCACCATGTCTGGCT
Source organism: Theropithecus gelada (assembly GCF_003255815.1). Lineage (NCBI taxonomy): Eukaryota > Metazoa > Chordata > Mammalia > Primates > Cercopithecidae > Theropithecus > Theropithecus gelada. The sequence continues at coordinate 65,086,522 of NC_037676.1, read as the reverse complement.
AAAATTTTGTATTTTTAGTAGAGTTGGGATTTCACCATGTTGGCCAGGCTGGTCTCAAACTCTTGACCTCAGGTGATCCACCTGCTTTGGCCTCCCAAAGTGCTGGAGTTACAGTTCTGAGCCACTGCACCTGGCCTAGATGTGTTAATAGCTTAAGTGTGCCAGTCATTTCATAGTGTGTACATATATCAAAACATCACATTGTAACCTTGAATATATACAATTTTTGTTTGTCAATGTTATCTCAATAAAGTTGAAAAAGTCAGTCTGAGTCCGGTTTTCCTAATATGATCTTTGTTGTGCTAAAAAAGAGAAATCTAAAACTTTTTCCTTGAACTACTTTTCCCAAGCTAAACAGTAAGAGTAAATGGCTTCATTTAGTGATTTCCATTCTTTCTCATCTCTAATGCACATCTATTTCTTTAAAAGTCCTTGTATTACCCAGAGTTCTCCAGAAGGACGGACCCAATAGGATAAATGTATATACAAAAGAGAGTTTATTAGGGAGACTTGGCTCACACGATTATAAGGCAAAGTCCCACAATAGGTCATCTGCAAGCTGGTGAAGAAGAGAAGCCTGGAGTGGCTCAGTCCACATCCAAAAGCCTCAAAGAAAGGGGGCTGGGGCCGGGGTGGTGGCTCACAGCTGTAATCCCAGCACTTTGGGAGGCTGAGGCGGGTAGATCATGAGGTCAGGAGATTGAGACCATCCTGGCTAAGACAGTGAAACCCCGTGTCTACTAAAAATACAAAAAAAATTAGCTGGGCATGGTGGCAGGTGCCTGCAATCCCAGCCACTTGGGGGGCTGAGGCAGGAGAATGGCAGAATGGCATGAACCCGGGAGGCGAGCTTGCAGTGACCGAGATGGCGCCACTGCGCTCCAGCCTGGGTGACAGAGAGAAACTCTGTCTCCAAAAAAAAAAAAAAAAAAAAAAAAAAAAGAGGGCTGACAGTGCCGAGGCAAGTCCTGGGAGCCCCATCTACCCCAGCAAGGGGCCGCTGGTACAAGTAGACCCAGACCCAGGAAGCTGCTTCTCTGCCTTTTTCTGCCTGCTTTGCTTTAGCTGCACTGAGCCGATTTGATGCAGTCCACTGAGTTGATTTCTCTGGTTAGATGTCATTAATTTTCCTTCTAAACTAATTTGCCTATTGGAGAAACATCTCCATAAAATAATTTTCTTTTCTCTTAATATGTCATCTTTCAAATATTTTAAAAGAAAACTAACACAGGAACAGAAAACCAAACACTGCATGTTCTCACTCATAAGTGGGAGTTGAACAATGAGAACACACGGACACAGGGAGGGAAACATCACACACCTGCGCATGTCAGGGAGGGGGTGAGGGGTAAGGGGAGGGAGAGTATTAGGACAAATACCTAATGCATGCGGGGCTTAAAACCTAGATGAGGGGGTTGATAGGTGCAGGAAACCACCATGGCACATGCATACCTGTATAACAAACCTGCATGTTCAGCACATCTATTCCAGAAGTTAAAGTAAAATCTATTTTAAAAAGTTACAAATGCCTTTTCTTTAGAATCACCATTTCTTTTCCACAGCATTCTTTGCTGAGGTCATTTCAGACAACATGCCAACAAAGGCACACCCCACTCTCTTATTCTGCGTATCAGGTCCATTCCCATCAATAGAGGTCTACTGTCGGAAGAAAACTACAGGGGCAAGGAGAAAAGATCTAATCCTTCTTTTTTTTTTTTTTCCTTTTCTCCTGTCTCCACTGTGAGCGGAGAGAAAGGCCTGAATGCTAATTCAGAAGTCTTCATCCTGCTGTAGATCCATCACTTGCAGTCTATCGGCAGGTTGTCGAAATACTAGGCATGATGTACTCATAAGGCAGGGCCTCGGATAACAGCCCTTCCAGTCCACACTCATGCCAGTATTTAGAAACTGAGCTTATCAGGGTTTATAAATGTTGAATGCATGCAGTTTTCCCTCACTAAGTTTTTCAGGATATGAGAATTGAGTAACGGTGTTCAAAAGTAAGCATTCACATGCATGATAATGCTGGCATTATCACAACAGGGTCCCAAAGCACCGGGCAGACTGTTCAGTACACTGGATGAATCAAAGTTACAGCACCACGGGTATCATCATTATTTTATGTCTGAAGCTGAACCAGGTCGAGGGTTAATCCAAGCAAAAATTCTCCTTTGTCTAAAACTTCTTGCTACTTCAAGGATAAATTGTTTCTGCCTGAATTATTCAGATAAATGCCTCCTTGGTCCATTTCCTTTTGCTACACAGTCCTAATTTATAACAGAAGCAAATACCAGGTCACAAGGAATAAAAAAATGGAAAAGAACTAAGAATAAAGAAGAAAACATGAAAAGAAAAAGAAATACTCTATACCATCAGTATGATGAAATGATTTTTGCTTTCATTAAAGTTTAAAGTTCTTATGCCTCACCACAGAGGCTTATTTAAAGCTGTTGTAAAGCTCAAGTGTTCATAATCTGACTTTTTATTCTGGTGAGAACATCTGCTTCCTTTTCTAACAATCATACTTCTCTTTCTTTTCCTTTAAAGATGTTTTTCAAACTCCAAACACCCTGGTCTCTTAATGCATTCTAGTCAGATCCATTACATTCTTTGCAGAATGACATGGGAATCTTGAACAAGGTTTCCTGTCAGTTTAATGATTCAGTTGTTGATTTGCTGATATGTTTTAAAGCCATTTATTCTTACACAGCTACATGTACTACATTGCTCTGTGCATGTATTTGTGAATATATGTATAGATTTTCAGGGTAAATATACTCATACACATAAAACCAAGGGATTTATTTCATTTTGGAACACAGTTTGATCAAAGAGAAGCTTTTTATTCTTTGTTTTTAGACTGCTAGTGAGGGGTAGTTATGAAAATGTCATGTGCTGCTTTAAATATCTCGGTTAAATGCTAGGCTATTGTATTCATCATTATCAGCTAATGTTTCTGCTACCGGGCAGTGCGTTTTAGTATGAAATTTATTGTGGAACCTCACTATTCCCATCCTCTGAGTTGACTGTGTAGTCACAGTCTTGCTGAGAAGAGAGCAGTCATGGATTAGTGGAGGCTTTTGGTTCCTCTTGCATAAGTCTTTTGAACTATGACAGATATTGGTCAATCAATTCTCAATTCTCTCCTCCTGTCTTCTATTTTTTTTTTTGCTGGACTTTCTGGTGTGTCTTTTTTTTGGTTTCATTCCTGGTACATGTATCAGTAAAAATATTAATTACAGTGAATATCATGTATTGATTATACACTGTGCTAAGGCACTATGTTGAGGGCTTTATACATGATTTCATTCAATCCTTAAAACAGTCTTATGAAGAAGTTACTACCATTTTCAATTTATAAAGAAGAAATTGAGACATGGAAGATTAATGAAATTGCCTGATATGATGTCGAAGTGAAATGTCAGAACTGTAACCCAGGTGCGTATGACTCTAAAGTCATGTTTTTAATCATTCGGGTGTTCTGCCTGCTTGAATACAAAAAAACAGAGAGCCTATGGTTACTCTCTCTTTACTCTTTTCTTTTCTTTTTTTTTTCTGGAAACAAAACAAAACAAAACACTTTATTTATTTATTTATTTATTTATTTATTTATTTTTAAGACGGAGTCTCTCTGTGTCGCCCAGGCTGGAGCGCAGTGGCGCGATCTCGGCTCACTGCAGGCTCCACTTCCCGGGTTCACGCCATTCTCCTGCCTCAGCCTCACCAAGTAGCTGGGACTACAGGTGCTCGCCACCACGCCTGGCTAATTGTTTGTATTTATAGTAGAGATGGGGTTTCACCATGTTAGTCAGGATGGTCTCGCTCTCCTAGCCTCGTGATCCACCGCCTCGGCCTTCCAAAATACTGGGATTACAGGTATGAGCCACCACACCCGGCCAACACTTTAATTTTTAAGACAACTGCAGGCACCTCAAAAATGGATTATTGTTACAACACTTGTTAGCTTTTCACAATCTAGTTATTGCAAAGGCACATGAATAAATGTTAATGGACAAAGTAAAAAAATGAGGCACCTTAATGTATGTAAAATTTAAAATAAAAAGACATTCAATCCACTGACTTCTAAAAGAGGCTAAATATACCTCTATATATTACATTCTAAAATTGCATTGCCTACTGTGGTTTGTGTCTTGGATTCTACAATTAATTTTAAGGAAATGCATAAACAAAACTGTGCAACCTGCAAAGGGAAAATCATTTTCTCAACGTCATTTCATGGAAAGACAATAAAACAGCTACTAAAATTTGTTGTAGCCACACATAAAGCTACCTATGGAATGAATGTGATCACTGTTACCTTTGAGCTGTGAGGAGTATTCTGCCCATTGCACTGCAAATTGTATATATCATACCTTGTGTTCTAGACAAGCATGATCATGCTTTTCCAAAAATATATGTATTTTTTAATTCCACACAATGAACACGCTTCTCTTTTCATATTTAATCTATGTAGAGCTTAACTTACAGTGCCCAGAGGAGGCAATATGATATGGTACTAAGTCTTTACATTTTTAAAGTGAAGTCACTCTTTTTCTTTAAAAATACTTTTAAAAATATGCAAAAATACAAATGAGACTGCTAAATTATAATGCATATTTTAGAATGAGAAGCATATCTTTTCTTCCTTTAAAGTGCCATATAGAGAATGGTATCTTACAACCCGGAGTCACTTTGTTTAAAATCAAATGTGAAAGGACTGTTATGGAATGAAAAGTTTGCACAACTCCTTGGAGCAGTTAAAGTCGGCTATGCGAGGTAGGCTACATAGCACTCAAGATTTGGTAGCTTTTTTGAAATTTAAGCCCCCCTCCCATGTTTAATGGAAAGTAACATTTACAGGGTGTGATTACACATACACTATAATACAGGAATGATGTCTCTTTGCCAGAAGATAACATTGCACATTTCCTTGCCATTTCTTGGTTCCAACTTGATAATTTTTTAAGATTGTAAATTATATAGTACTCAGCTAAATTTTTTTTTTCATGGTTACAAACCCTGCCAAAACACAAAGGGGAAAGTATTTCTCATTAAAACACACACACACACAAACACACACACACACATTTGAATGCCACACAACACAAGAAACAATGCTTACAGACATGTTATTGTTTCCAGAAGAAAATGGTCAGTAAACTACTAAGGTGAAGACAAAAGACTACCCTTCCCCAGGATCACAGTGCACAAAAAGCAAAATGTCAAACAACAGTACTTCAAAGCAAAACAAAGGTCTGAGGGCGAAGCCAGTTCACTTGCAATCCTGTTAAAGAATGAGAGTCACCGTTTAGGTCCAATGCGCTGGGAACATTTGCTAGCTCAGAATGCAATACTGGTAGAATGTGCTAAGAATTCAACCAAGGATGCCGAAGGCATTAGCCAGCGGAGGCTCGTTTTTTCGGGAACCATCTCTAACATCGGGATCAGGAAATCTGTAAACTGTGCAGTATCTTCATGGGGCCAGCCATACTTCTCCACAAGTACATCAAAAGGGCATCAGGGCTTCGGCTTGGTCATGTCGCAGTTCTCCTTTTCTGGTGAAAAACTCCTTGAAACATTCCCCCAACATAGCGTATTTTCGAGGGACTGTCCCCCGCAGTTCAATGATCAATGCTATGTGATCTTCGTCTCTCGAATAGTCTTCCCCAGAATGTGGTTCAAACAAATAATCGCGCGTTGCCAGCTCAAATGCCATACATGCCGTGCTCCAGATGTCCGCAGGGGTGTTGTATCCCGTTCCTATTAAAACCTTTACGGAACGGTGCTGACGCATCTGGATGTTTTCTGTGAAGTGTTTATGCACCCAACAAGCATTTCCCAGGTCAGCAATTTCTACTCTAATTTTATCAGCATTTCGTGGATCCAGGGGGTTCACCAACAAGTCAGCCTCCTGGGTTTTTGCTTTTGGCAAATCCCCAGTACTGCAGGCTGAAACCGTCCTGCTTTTGTCATGGGACGGACTGCTTTCCCTTTGCTCAGTAAGTGGTGATCCCTCAGAAAGCACAGAGCCGCAGGCCACAGGTTCTAAGGATCCAGAGAACAACTGGGTGGAAAACTCTGGAAACTGTGACTCGGGAATTATATGCCGTCCATTTGGCAATTCACTGTTGAATTGTTCATAGGAGCTGCTGTATGTGTAATCACTTTCTGCTTTTGGCTCATCAAGATTATACTCCTAAGGATTTCGGCAGTCTTCTTCATTATCCTCTTCATCGTCCAGTTGGTGCTCCAGTAAGAATGGGCCATTTTCAAGATGGCCATTGGTTTTAGGTGATTCTATCCACCTCGGGTCTATGTTCGCAAGTTGCTGATCTACATCATCTTCTTTTTCAATGTTTTCTTTCTCAGGGTCTTCTTTCTCTTCCTGGTCCTCAGCTTCACCATTTCCCTTTGCGGTCTCTGCCTCGGCCGCCGCCTCTAATCCTGTTGTTTTTAGTTTCACCTCTGGGCAGTATTCGCCATCTGCCAGGGCGGCGGCGCAGGCGCAGTTCTTACCTCCTGCCGGTTTGAGCCAGTGGAAGCCACAGCCCGGCGAGTCTCCTCACCCTCACGCTTAGCCGCCGCCTTCGCGAAGCCCCTAGGCCCGCTTCCGCCGCGTTGGAATGAGCTCCAGGATAGTGCTTCCCATTTAGGCCCAAAAGCGGAGGCCGAAAAGAGAGAAACACCCAAAAAATCCGGAGCCTCAACAGAAAGTTCCTTTAGTTCCTCCTCCTTCCCCGCCACCAGCACCACCGCCACCGCCAATTTTGGCAGATCCCACACCACCAGAGCCAAAGGAGGAGATCCTGGATCAGATGATGAGGAGCAAGAGGACCCTGCGGACTACTGCAAAGGTGGCTATCATCCAGTGAAAATTGCAGGCCTCGTCAATGGCTGGTATCATGTTATTAGAAAGCTTGGTCAGGGGCACTTCTCTACTGTCTGGCTGTGTTGGGATATGTAGGGGAAAAGATTTGTTGCAATGAAAGTTGTCAAAAGTGCTCGGCATTATACAGACACAGCCTAGGATGAAATAAAATTGCTCAAATGTGTTCAGGAAAGTGATCCCAGTGACCCAAACAAAGACATGGTGATCCAGCTCATTGACGGCTTCAAGATTTCAGGCGTGAATGGGATACACGTGTGCATGGTCTTTGAAGTGCTTGGCCACCATCTCCTCAAGTGGATCATCAAGTCCAACTATCAAGGCCTCCCAGTACGTTGTGTGAAGAGAATCATTCGATGGTTCCTTCAAGGGTTAGATTATTTACACAGTAAGACCAAGATTATTCATCCTGACATAAAGCCGCAAAACATCTTGATGTGTATGGATGATGCATATGTGAGAAGAACGGCAGCTGAGACCACTGAGTGGCAGAAAGCAGGTATTCCGCCTCCTTCAGGGTCTGCACTGAGTACGGCTCCGCAGAAGAAACCTATGGGAAAAATATCTAAAAAACAAAAAGAAAAAACTGAAAAATAAACAGAAGAAGCAGGCTGAGTTATTGGAAAAACGCCTGCAGGAGATAGAAGAATTGGAGCAAGAAGCTGAAAGGAAAATAATAGAAGAAAACATCACCTCAGCTGCACCTTCCAATGAGCAGGATGGTGAATACCCTTTTCTTAACTTGAGAAATATATGATACAGAGGATCAAAGCATTTAGAGTCACCATAGTGTTTACACACATAAATATGCACATGCATACCCAGGCATATCCTTGCATGAACACGTGTGGTTACATACCAAAATATATATGCATACACATGCACACACATATATGCATACACACACACACACAGACACTTAAAACACTTAAAACTGTGCCTTATCACTCCTGCATTGTGGAAAAATAAACCATTTTAAGCTCCTTTTAGAGTTTTTGTAAAAAACAAAAACTAATGCCATTTGTTCTAATCGGAGTCCCCAAAACTACACTTATATTTTCTAACTTCTCTGTGGAATATTCTTATCTTTTTCATTCTCTGTGTTATTTCCTGAGTCTTCATTCTTTCCATTTCTTCAAGTCATTGACTTGTATCCTATCTCTCCTAAAAGCTATAAATCATTAAATGTTATTTTCTGCAATTCCAAAGCAATTTTCAGTGAACTTTAAAAACTCTTGAATCTATTTTATTTAGAACTAAAATTTTTAAAAATGATTTTCAGCACTCTTTTCATGAAGGAAGGAAAACTCAAGTATTATAATAAATGTTAAATATTTCCTTTTTTTGTCCCTGAAAATGTTTTGAATTATTTTTAATTGCACTCTTTATTTTAGTTTTTAAATATATGATGCTCTTTCCAAGAAGCCAGTTTCTTTTATCTTTTTAATTTTAAATATAAGTGCATTTTAATTTTCACTTTGTTTTACTTACAAAGAATCATAATTTTCTATGTGATACTGTAAATGTCATTGTTATGATTCCATTCATTGATTCCATATTGTATTTTCTTTTTAAAAAAATTATTATGTTCTTTCTAGAAGTGACTGCTTTGCACACTGCTATCTATGTGAAATATTTCTTCTTCTGTTAAACTATGTTAACATGATGAATCGGATCTGCCATGTAAATGAGAAGCCAAATAATGTTTTTACTGCTTTAAAATACAGAGGGGCAGCTGTCTAGTTTTATTAATATTGTTTTTATAATTGAATTTCTGGTGGCAAATTCACTTTTTGGCAATCAGTCTCAATAGCCAAACTGAACCTCAGCTCAAACAGATTGTTGTCAATAAAATATGGTGAAAGTAGAAATTTAGTTAGGACAAGTACAGATTTAAAATGCAAGAAAACAATTGGAGCCCTAAATGCACCATATGGGTATCAAGAGAGTCAATTTGTTTCACATGTGACACTAAAGAAGAAACAAAGAAAGTGCCTATGTCAGCTCCTTCATACACATCAAGATGAATCTGCCTTCTTTATGCACTCATTCATTTAAAGTTATTTTAGAATGTGAAGATTAGGCTGCTGATTCAAACCTGTTCATGGTTTAATTCTAAAATTATTCGTACTACCAAACATTAATTAAAGCCAAACTACTAATAAAAATAACACTTTAGTTAATTTGCAACAAATATGCTAATATCTTAATATAATCAGAAATTACAAAATAGCATCACAGTTATATTATTTGGAAAGAATGAATATGCCATTTCTTTTAAAAGGCAGTTACTAAATTGACTCCATTCAAATAATGCAGTGAGTTCCCACAATATTCTGAAAATGATGCAGGCTGAAAAATTGAACTTCTTGCGGAATCATGACCAAAAAGAAATGTCCCGTTCAGTAATCTTACTGTTGGTTCACCGAGGCAGATGCACTTTTGGGTGGGGTAGACGAGCAAATAATTTGAGTTAATTGTGAGGCAAGAAGGACTGGCATTCTAGCAGATGCCTTGTGAAAATGGAACTTTGACAAAGTCAACAAGATATGCTGGGGTGTGGCCTGGCATGGCTCCCAGCAAGGCTACGGAGAGAGGTACATTCTACATTGTCAGAAGCAGAGTGCAAAGGATGAGCAAGGAAGAGACAGGGATATTAGCCTTGTTCCAGAAAAGGAGGGAAGATCAAGATGCAAGTGAGCAGAAACCCAAGGTACATACTCCAGAGAGCTTTGAGGAGAGCAGCTCAGAACAACATCTCAAGCATGTGTCTTTTCTTCGGAGGCAGCCCAGAAATGAACCTAACAATTTTTGAAACCCCTGAAAAAGTTTGATGAAGTTGTTCTGCTACCAACTTTGTAGCCAGCTAGTCAAATGTATGTACAAGGTGGAGAACCAAATCCAGTTTCCACTCTGAGGACTTTTCTACAGTTTACTGTTAGTTACTTTGCATCTCTCAGATGGTTTGCTTCCTGGCCTTAGAATGATTTGGGGGAGCAGAGGGCAGCAGGTGCTGAAAATAAGGCTGGAAATGAAGATTAATATGGAAAGGGATATCTGAAGGTAGAGGCTGGGAGTGCTTGAAGAAGCTGGTCTGATTTTTTCTCTGATGATGGTGTAAATTAAAGATATGGCTTCAAGTACCATCAGTTCTGCTAGCATGCTTGCTTTGAAACGTGAATTTGTCCCAATATGATTGATATATTAGGAAACAACCTGAACATAACAATTTGGGAATATTAGGGAACAATTTTCCGTCAAATTTCAGACAACTTTTCTTCTACTTCACAGTAACTCATAGTCTGCAATCCTTCTGTTGCGAATTTCCACAAGTAAACTGCAGATACTTTTCAAAGTAAAATGCCCCATTTATTGTAGTATAAATGTACTTCTTAACCATCTAATATGTATAAATATATTACATCATTTTAATAGATCTCTATTTTTAAATATTGCCATTGAAGCATTTGAGTGTTGTTCCCCTGACCCATTTTTTCCATAAGTCTTGTGGCTTTTACTGCATTATTTCTTAGGAACACGTATGCCTCATTAAAGCAGAACTTATGGGACAATCAGTTTATCTGCTAATATGATTGGGATGGATTGCAAAGCATTTGGAAAGGTATTTGTGATTGTGTTCTGGGATTCTGGTAGAAGAACCCTTCTGGTCTATCCTTGTCAATGGCATTAATACAGATTTCTCAATAGTCAAAAAATAAGGATACTTCCCCAGTGCTTTCATGAAGAAATTAATAGAAACCAATGTGCCTGAAGAGCAATGCAGACACAGGATGTGACTGTGAAGGAGAGGGACATTGGGAGTGTGGGGGCCTCCTTGATAATGGGTGCTCTTCTGGAGCTAACAGGTTTTCCCTACCTGATTTTTGCTGCTCCAAGGTGAACAATACACTTTGCAGTCTTGCCAGTTTTCAAGATCGACAAATTCTGTGTATGTAGCAGGTAACTGAATAGCTGAGTTCTTCAGGAATTAAAATACAGGGAGTTTGGAATTGACTTTCTGGTTTTGTAATTGGGAAGGTACTGGATCTGGCAGCATGAGGAAAGAAGAGGACCAGTAAATAAATCTGTTCTTGGCTCACCCGTGCATCTCATTGAGGTTCTGATGGTCTGTGCTAATGGCCCACAGGAGGTTTGGCTTCCCCAAGGAAGTGACACCAACACTTTATGAGTTGTCAGTGAGGGTTTGATGGATAAAACCTTGTTCTCTCCAGTGATACAGTCAGATTCAACAGAGACAATCCTCAGAGAGAGTTCCCTTACAAACCCCACCCCCAACCCTGCCCCACCTGAGGCCCTCACAGCCTTCCTGTGCTCTTTTAAAGGAGTTGCCCTCCGCAGTGCAATAAGTCACAAGACTGGTTCCTTAAGACTGGAGTTAATATTAAATTGGTAAATGCAAGACTTAACTCATACTAGACCTCTGACAACTGCTAAAATATTTTATTGTTGCATATCATTTTTATTGGAGAGCTGATTTTAAAAACTATGTTTTAAGTAGCCCAGAGCATTTTAGAGAAATGTCAAGAGAAAAAAAGGGGGACGAATGAAAGAGAGATAAAGGGCTTTAGTTTCCCATCCCATTTTAAGGGAAACAGCTTCACTTTTATGTTTTATAATAGAGATTTGTTGTGGGTTGAAGTGTGGTCCCCTCGAAATATGGAAGTCCGAACCTCTGGTGCTTATGAAAGAGGGTCTTTGTAGAACATCGAATGAGAGTGAGGTCATTAGGAAGGATCCCAATCCAATATGTCTAGACTCCTTAGAAAAAGGAGCAATTTGAGCACAGAGACAGACACACACACAGACACACAGAGTACACCATAGAAACTACAAGACAGAGATAGGGTGATGATTTCACAAACCAAGAAAAGCCAAAGATTGCTGGCAAACCACAGAAACTAGGAGAAAGCCATGGAACAAATTCTCTCTCACAGCCCTCCAGAGGAATCAGTCCTCCAACACCTTGCTCTCAGACTGCTGTCCTCCAGAACTGTGAGACAATACATTTCTGTTGTTTAGGCCACCTAATTTGTAGTACTTTGTTATGGCAGTACTGGAAAACAAAAACAACAACGACAAATGGATTCTTGGTAAAATTTCACTTGAAAGACAAAGCAAAAAGAGTTACCAGATTAAAAACATGTGAAAAGTATAGAATTAGAGACAGTGGGCGAGATGGAGAACTGGGGTTGTTTCCAATCCAGAACTCCACTTGTTCAAAGGACACAGACAGACCTCTGTGTCCCAAGATTCTGCCAAGGTAAAGTGAAACACATACTTTCTGACATGGGTATCAGGTTGATGTCTTCATGGTGGGGCTGGCACTGTATAGTTTTTGATGAGTCAGGAGAGCAAGAATAACAATATCACCCAACATTCAGATTATGTAATAGCCTAATGGAATCATGATCAGAAACCTCTGAGCAGTCTAATATGTACTCAATGTGGCCATAATAAAAAGATCTTTTATCACTCTTCATGATTCTGGCTAGTTATGTTTTTCAGGAATCCTTGTTTGGTATAAATTATAGTTCACTTGTGCTAATACTGCAATCCTGGAGTCCATGGGAAGGTATTGGTTTTAGATAATGATTTTATTTAACACCTGGTGCTCGCTGCACAGATGTGCATCCTTGCTTCTCTTCTGGACAAGGAGGAAAGACAATAGATGGGTAGATGGAGCCCTTCTATAGATTTCTTTCATTAAATTCTCCATGGGATGACATCTTTGACTGATCATGAATACATGTACCTGGCAGAAGATCAATAGCTCAGGCAGCAGGCTAGAAGACAGGTGGTCTTTGGGCTTAAAAAGTCTAAATATTTCAAAGTCCTGGGATTTCTGTCAGGAACAGTACATTTTGTTTTCTTTTGTACTCCAGTGTGTTCCTACCTGAGGGAGGCTGCTGGAAGTGATGATAAAAGCACCAGGGTTAGCCTTGGCTTTCAGTGATTTCAAGTGATGCTAGGAAAGTCCCTGAGTTCCCAGAATCACCAGGTTGTGAGGGAGTAGATAGTATGCAGAACACATACCCCTAGTGACATTCAAAATTATTAGTGGGTCTGGAAGCTTTTGAGGCACTGATAAAAAATTGAGGTTGTTTTTGTATATTGTATTCATGGTGTTGTCACCCAGCTCAAGGAGTTACTCAGTCATGACACTATGGTTTGTGTGTGTGGCTAAGACCGGTTCTTGAATAACAGCCAGTGTCCTTATTGAACTAAAGTGGAACTTTGAGGATCCCCAGATAATGAGGTTTCCAATTCTGTCATGTGTGCCTTGACAACCCTCCACAGTACGTATGGGAGACATCATCACTGATCGAGGCACACAATTTATGCTGAGCCTAGAAGAGGACTGGGAATTCTACAGCCATCTAGCGAGGCAGTCACCACCAGTAGATTAGTTGTCAAGCATGTTAAGTCTGTTTGCCTTGGCTGTCTTAGGTGTTGAGTAAGCACTCAGCATGAGGCCTTTTGCCTTTCCTGAAATGAGGCCAGATGGGTGGCTCAGTCCCAGAAAAGCTCCAGTGTCCCCTTAGAGAAAAATTAGTCTGAGTAGAAATACCTAGATTTATTTCTGGGATATACAGTCTGGAGGCTGTTTTACCCTTGGTTGTGAGCCATGTGCAAAAACACAGGTTGTCACGAACAACTGCTCCTAGTCACCACTTGCAACCTGAGGTCAAGAAGCTGGCCTTGGACCAATCTGCATCAGATAGAAAAATTCATCTGACAGCACTGCATAAGGATAAGTACCACCGACTGTCTCCAATGTCTATTCAAACCTCTCCAGGAATTTGTTTAGCAGGAATAAGTGGGAGCAAGTCCTCTGCAGTGAATTACACTCTCTCTTCAAGGTCTGTGAGGTGGGCTAGTCTCTTGGAAGGAGCCTTAGGTCTAGTCCTTGATCACCTGTTAGTGTAAATTATCTGCAATGTTAAAACAGAAGCAAGGGAGAAAAAAGCAAACTGGCATCTATGGTGGCTGGAATTTTGTATACACAATCTCATTAATCTTCTCAACAGCCCCTTGAGTGGGTGGTATGATTTCATTTTACATGCAAGAAAGGTGATGGCTCAGAGGGATTGTGGACCCTGCCCAATGTCACAAGTAGGAAATGACAGACGTGAGGTTACATTTAGCTCTGCTCAGACGCTGCCCTTATTCCTTAGGCATCTGCTGCTACCATACCACATGGCCTGTACTTGAAAATAAGCCACATCTATCCTATCACGTATTTTGCCTCTTCCAAATTTTAAATAGCTTCCCATTATTGTTTCAGGTCCCTTCTCTACAGTCAGCATTTAAGCAGATTGATCAAGCACTGTTGCCCACCTATCCAAGCTTAAAGGCTGCCATTAGTAATAATTCTGACATTTCTGAGGTCATTCCTTCTCCTCCCCTCAACACAGAGACACAGTCTGGCTCCACAATTCAAAATGAAAAAGCAAAACGGCAACGAATGTCAACTGCAACAGTGATTCTTACAGACAAAGCACTAAGAGAACAAAGCTATTAAAAATTTTATTCTCCTTTGCCCTTCCATTTACTGGGCTATATCTTCTTTATCCTACTGAAATCAGCAACATTGGAAGCAATATCTATGACCACTACCTAGGACACATACACTATCCTCTATATGAAAATCTAGTAGCGTGAGACCCACAAATAGCTTGTTTAGTACTGGGGGTTGGTATCAAAAAGTGAGCAAATCTTTTAGGATTTACTATAAAGAATATAGGGAACTATAGCAACATAAGAGCTCATTATCTTTGAAGCAATTTAAGCATACACACACATATATGTATATATTTATTTGGTTTTGGTTAAAATGCTTTTTATTTAATTTGGTTAAATGTAACTAGGTTACTTCTATGAAGGTTTTTTTTTGTTGTTCACTTGAAGTAAGAGTATAGAAAAAGTTAACTGGGTTACTAAGAATAGATAGGATGGCTGGTGCAGCAGCCCAGACAAGATGACGACAGCTTGGCCTAAGGTTGTGGTGGTCAAAGTAGAATAAGGTAGATACATCTGGGTTACTTAGGAGATTAACAAGTGATAAGACTTGGTTATGAACTGGGGTGAGTGGATACAGCACCTTCAACTGAATTATCGAGCTATCCACATTGGGATTGATCGGGGAAACAACCCGAATCATGGAGAAGGAAGAAAAGCAGGGTAGGGTGATGGCCCACCTGGGTGTGACACAGAGCCAAGGGAATCCCTACCCCCAGCCAAGGGAAGCAGTGAGTGATTGTGCAACCCTGGGAAACCATGCTTCTCCCACAGATCTTTGCAACCTGCGAATCAGGAGATCCCCTCATGAGCCCACACCACCAGGGCCTTGGGTCCAACACACAGAGCTGTGTAGAGTCTTGGCAGAGAAGCTGCTCAGGCATGCACCAAGATCCAGGAACTTTACATACTCCAGTCCTGGGATCCCCAACAAAGGTGTCTGCAGCCCGGGCAATGCATGGTGTCCGTACATACTCCTAGGAAGGGGGCTGAATCCAAGAAGCGAAGCAGCATTGGTCTGTGGGTCCCACTTCCATGGCACCTCAGAAGACAAGACCCATTGGCTTGGAATTTCAGCCAGCCTGCAGTAACAGGGTGCCTGCCTGAGAAGAAATGGGGCCCTGAGGGGAGGGGCAGGCTGCCATCTCTGCTGTTTGGTTGACTCAGCTGTTTCAGCCTGTGGACTTTGGAGCGTCCAAATGGTCTGGATGAGGAATAGTTTCCCCAGTGCAGCATAGCTGCTTTGCCAGAATGTGGCCAGATTGCTTCTGTAAGCGGGACCTCAATCCATTCCCCCTCACTGGGTGAGACCTTCCAGCTGGGCCTCCAGCTATCTCAACCTGCACATATGGTATGGACAGAGCTCTGATCTCTCCTTGGGATGCAGTGCCCTGGGGGTGGGGCATGCCACTACCTTGGCTGTTCAAGCATCTTAGCCAGTCCAGCCTGTGGGCCTTGGGGTTCCCAGTCTGATTGGAGGATGAAGAGATCCCCAACACAGCACGCTCCTCTATCGAAAAGCAGCCAGACTGCTTCTTTAAGCGGGTACTAGATCACATTTCTCCTGACTGGGTGAGACCTCCCAAACAAGGTCTTCAGGCACCTCTTACAAGTGTGTTTGGCCTGGCAACAGGTCAGTAACCCCCTGGGATGGAGCTTCCAGAGGAAGGGGCAGGCTGCCATCTTTGCTGTTTCACAGACTTCACTGGTGATAACTCCAGGTACAGGAAAAACCGAGATAACTAAGGTCTGGAGCAGACCCCCAGCAAACCACAGCAGCCCTATGGAACAGCGGTCAGACTGTTAAAAGAAAAACAAAACAAAACAAAACAGAAAACAACAAGAAAAAATCCCTATGAGAATCCCATCCAGTTGTTAGCAACCTCAAAGATCAAAGGTAGATAAGCCCACAAAGATGAGAAAGAATCAACTAAAAAATGTCAAAAACTCAAAAAACCAGAGTGCCCGCTTTCTTCTAAATGACTACAGTGCTTCAGCAGCAAGGGCTTAACACAGGGCTAAGGCTGACATACTGAAATGAGAGAAGTAGGCTTCAGAATGTGGATAAAAATGAACATCGCTGAGCTAAAGGAGCGTGTGTAACCCAACACAAAGAATCTAAAAGTCATAATAAGACAATGCAGAAGCTGACAGTCAAAAAAACCAGTTTAGAAAGGAACATGATAGAACTGAAAAACACAATACAAGAACTTCACAGTGCAATCACAAGTATTAATAGCAGAATAGACCAAGTGGAGGAAAGAATTTCAGAGCTTGAAGACTGTCTTTCTGAAATAAGACTGGCAGAAAAGAATAGATAAAAAAGACTGTAAAGGAATGAACAAAACCTCCAAGAACTATGGGATTATGTAAAGAAACCAAATCTATGACTGATTGGGGTACGTGAAAGAGACGGGGAGAATGGAACCAATCTGGAAAACATACTTCAAGATATCATCCAGGAGAACTTCCTCAACCTGGCAACACAGGTCAACATTCAAATTCAAGAAATGCAGAGAACTCCAGTAAGATACTCTATGAAAAGTTTATTCCCAAGATACATAATCGTCAGATTCTCTAAGGTCGAAATGAAACAAAAAATGTTAAGGGCAACCAAAGAGAAAGGCAAGGTCACCTAAAAAGGGAGGCCCATGAGAATAACAGTGAACCTCTCAGAAGACACTCTACAGCCAGAAGAGATTGGGGGTCAATATTCAACATTCTTAAAGGAAAGAATTTCTGGCCCAAGTTGGTCGCTTCCCTGCACCAAAGTGAGAAGCAGCCAACATGTAAAGGTGGGAGTCACATTACAAAACTGAGGGCGATGAAGAAGCAAAGAAGAACAAGAAGAGAACCTTGAAGCAAGTGGAGACTATAAGTATTCAGGACGAGATAGTTTAGTTTTTGTGGTTGATGCTTCCAGGGCTATGTTTGAATCTCAGAGTGAAGATGAGTTGACTCCCTTTGACATGAGCATCCAGTGTATGCAAAGTGTGTACACCAGTAAGATCATAAACAGTGATTGAGATCTCTTGGCAGTGGAGTTCTATGATACAGAGAAAGACGAAGATTCAGTAAAATATTTATGTCTTACAGGAGTTGGAGAATCCAGATGCAAAATGAATTCTAGAGTTTGACCAGTTTAAGGGGCAGCAGGAACAAACATGTTTCCAAGACCTGAGGGACTACAGATCTGATGACTCATTCAGTGAAGTGCTGTGGGTCTGTGCCAACCTCTTTAGTGATGTCTAGTTCATGATGAGTCATAAGAAGATCATGCTGTTCACCAGTGAAGACAAGCCCCATGGCAATGACAGTGCCAAAGCCAGCTGGGCCAGGACCAAAGCCAGCTGGGCCAGGACCAAAGCCAGTGATCTCCGAGACACAGGCATCTTTCTTCACTTGATACACCTGAAGAAACCTGGGTGCTTTGACATATCCTTGATCTATAGAGATATCACCAGCATAGCAGAGGATGAGGACCTCAGGGTTCACTTTGAGGAATCCAGCAAGCTAGAAGATCTGTTGCAGAAGGTTCGCGCCAAGGAGACCAGGAAGTAAGCACTCAGCAGGTTAAAGGTGAAGCTCATCAAAGATATAGTGATCTCTGGGCATTTATAATCTGGTCCAGAAGGCTCTCAAGCCTTCTCCAATAAAGCTCTATTGGGAAAAAAATGAACCAGTGAAAATCAAGAAAATCAAAATTTAACACAAATACAGGCAGTTTGCTTCTGCCTAGCGATACCAAGAGATCTCAGATCTATGGGAGTCTCAGATTATAATGGAGAAAGAGGAAACAGAAGAGCTAAAACAGTTTGATGATTCAGGTTTGATGCTCATGGGTTTCAAACCCTTGGTAATGCTGAAGAAGCACAATCACCTGAGGCCATCCCTGTTCATGTGCCCCGAGGAGTTGCTGGTGATTGGGAGCTCAACTGTGTTTAGTGCTCTGCACATAAAGTGTCTGGAGAAGGAGGTTGTAGCATTGCGCAGATACGTACCCCACAGGAACATGTCTCCTTATTTTGTGGCTTTGGTGCCACAGGAAGAGGATGGAGGACCAGAAAATTCAGGTAACTCCTCTAGGATTCCAGCTTGTCTTTTTATCCTTTGCTGATGATAAAAGGAAGATGTCCTTTACTGAAAAAGGCATAGCAACTCCAGAGCAGGTGGACGAGATGAAGGCTATCATTCAGAAGCTCCGCTTCACATACAGAAGTGACAACTTTGAGAACCCCGGGCTGCAGCAGCACTTCAGGAACCTGGAGGCCTTGGCCTTGGATTTGATGGAGGCTGAATAAGCAGTGGACCTGACATTGCTCTAAGTTGAAGCAATGATTAAAAGACTGGGCTCCCTGGTGGCTGAGTTTAAGGAGCTTGTTTACCCACCGGATTACAATCCTGAAGGGAAATTTACCAAGAGAAAACATAATAATGAAGATTTTTGGAAGCAAAAGGCACAAGGCGAAGTATTCAGAAGAGGAGCTGAAGGCTGATATCTGCAAGGGCACGCTGGGCAAGTTCACTGTGCCCATGCTGAAAGAGGCATATGGGCTGAAGAATGGGCTGAAGAAGCAGGAGCTTCTGGAAATTCTCATTGAGCACTTCCAGGCCTGACCAGAGGCTGCATGTCCAGCCACTCCTTCACACCATGGCCAGGCTGCCTGGCCTTGTTCTCAGCCAGTTAAAATGTGTTTCTTCTGAGCTAGGAAGAGTCTGCCCAACAGAAGTTGAGGGATTTTACATTTCTGAGACTTTCTGTTGCCATGGTGATGGTGTAGCCCTCCCACTTTACTCTACCTTACTTTATTGCCTGAATAAAGAGCCCTAAGTTTGTACTGAAAACAAAACAAAACAAAACAAACAAAAAAAAAAAAAAGAAAAGAAAAGAATTTTCAACCCAGAATTTCATATCCAGCCAAACTAAGCTTTATAAGTGAAGGAGAAATAAGATACTTTTCAGACGGGCAAATGCTGAGGCAGGCAAATGCTGTCTCAATGATCTGCCTAATGTTGTCAGTGGGATGTTAAATCTCTGCCTTACAAGAGCTTCTGAAGGAAGCCCTAAATATGGAAAGAAAAACCATCACCAGCCATTACGAAAACACACTGAAGTACACAGACTAGTGACACTATGGAGTAACCACATAAACTAGTCTGCAAAATAATCAGCTAGCATCATGATGACAGGATCAAATCCACACAAAACAACACTAACATTAAATGTAAATGAGCTACATGCCCCAGTTAAAAGACACAGAATGGCAAGCTGGATAAAGAATCAAGATCCATCTATATGGATCTTAAGCCTCACAGAAGATCAAAATAAAAGGATAGAAGAAAATTTATCAAGCAAATGGAGAACAGAAGAAAGCAGGAATTGCAATCCAAGTTTCTGATAAGACAGACTTTAACAAAGATCAAAAGGACAAAAAGGGCATTACATAATGGTAAAGGTTTCAATTCAACAAGAAGCACTATCTTAAATATATACACACCCAGTACAGGAGCACCCAGATTCATAAAGCAAGTTCTTAGAGATTTTAAAAGAAACTTAGACTCCCACACAATAATAGTGAGAGACTTTAACACCTCAATGACAATATTAGGCAGATAATTGAGACAGAACATTGACAAAGATATTCAGGGCCTGAACTCAGGTCTGGATCAAGTTGACCTGATAGATAACTATGAAACTCTCCACCCCAAAACAACAGAATATATATTCTTCTCATCACCACATGGCACTTACTCTAAAATTGATCACATAATCAGAAGTAAAACACTCCTCAGCAAATGCAAAAGAGCTGAAATCCTAACAGTCTCTTGGACCACAGCACAATCAAATTAGAACTTAAAATTAAGAAATTCACAGAAAACCATACAACTACACTGAAATTGAACAACCTGCCCCTGGATGACTTTTGGGTAAATAATGAAATCATTGCAGAAATCAAGAAGTTCTTTGAAACTAATGAGAGCAAAGATACAATGTACCAGCATGTGTGGGATGCAGCTAAAGCAGAGTTAAGAGAAAAATTTACTCACTAAATACCCATACCAAAAAGCTAGAAAGATCTCAAGTTAACAACCTAACATCACAGTTAAAAGAACTAGAGAACCAAGAGCACACAAACCTGAAAGCTAGCAGAAATAACCAACATCAGAGCTGAATTGAAGGAGAGACACGAAAAGCCCTTCAAAAATCAACGAATCCAGGAGCTGCTTTTGCTGGAGAAAAGTAATAAAATAGATAGACTGACAGCTAGACTAATAAAGAAAACATAGAGAAGATTCAAATAAACACAATTAGAAATGATAAGGGAGATATTACCACTGACCCTACAGACATACAAACAACCATCAGAGAAAACTATAAACACCTCTATGTACATAAACTAGAAAATCTAGAAGAAATGGATAATTTCCCAGCACATACGCCCTCCAAAGACTGAATCGGGAAGGAATTGAATCCCTGAATAGACCAATAGAGAGTTCTGAAATTGAGACAGTAATAAATAGCCTACCAATCAAAAAAAAAAAAAAAAAAAAAAAAACCAAACCAAAACAAACAAACAAAAAAAACAAAGGCCCAGGACCCCAGGACCAGTTGAATTCACATCTGAATTCTACCAGAGGTACCAAGAATAGCTGGTACCACTCCGACTGAAACTATTCCAAAAAATTGAAAAGAGGGACTGCTCCCTAACTTATTCTATGAGGCCAGCATTATTCTGATACCAAAACCTGGCAGAAATATGACAAAAAAAAAAAGGAAATTTTAGGCCATTATCCTGGATAAACATCAATGCAAAAATCCTCAACAAAATACTGGCAAACTGAATCCGGTAGCACATCAAAAAGTTTATCCACCATGATCAAGTTGGCTTCATCTCTGAGATGCAAGCTGGTTCAACATACACAAAGCAATAAATGTAATTCATCACATAAACAGAACTAAAGACAAAAACCGCATGATTATCTCAATAGATGCAGAAAAGGCCTTTGATAAAAATTAACTTCCCTTCATATTAAAAACTGTAAATAAACTAGATCTTGAAGGTACATACCTCAAAATAATAAGAGCCATATATGACAAACCCACCGTCCATAGTGAATGGGCAAAACCTTTCAAGGGGAAGCATTCCCTTTGAAAACTGGCACAAGTCAAGTTTGCCCTCTCTCACCACTACTATTCAACATAGTATTGGAAGTTCTGGACCAGGCAATCAGGCAAGAGAAAGAAATAAAGTGTATTCAAATAGGAAGAGAGGAAGTCAAACTATCCCTGTTTGCAGATGACATGATCCTATGCCTAGAATATCCCATTGTCTCAGATCAAAAGCTTCTTAAGCTGATAAGCAACCTCAGCAAAGTCTGAGGATACAAAATCAATGAGCAAAAATTGCTAGCATTCCTATACACAAACAACAGGCAAGCTGAGAGCCAGATCACAAATGAACTCCCATTCACAATTGCCACAAAAAGAATAAAATACCTAGGAAAACAGCTAACAAGAGAAATGAAGGACCTTTTTAAGAAGAACTACAAACCATTGTTCAAATAAATCCGAGATGACACAAACAAATGGAAAAACATTCCATGCTCATGGATAGAATCAATATCGTGAAAATGGCCACACTGCCCAAAGCAATTTATAGATTCAATGCTACTCCCATTAAACTACCATTGACATGCTTCACAGAATTAGAAAAACTATTTTAAAATTCATAGGACCAGAAAAGAGCCAAAATAACCAAGGCAATCTTAAGCAAAAAGAAAAAAGCTGGAGGCATCATGTTACCCAACTTCAAACTATACTACAAGGCTACAGTAACCAAAACAGCATTGTACAAGTACAAGAGCAGACACATAGACCAATGGAATACAATAGAGAACCCACAAATAAGGCCACACGCTTACAACTATCTGATCTTTGACAAACCTGACAAAAGCAATGGAAAAAAGATTCCCTATTTGATAAATTATACTGGGAGAACTGGTTAGCCATATGCAGAAAATTAAAACTGGATCCTTTCCTTACACCATATACAAAAGTCAACTCAAGATGCATTAAAGACTTAAATTAAACCCCAAAACTATAAAAACCATAGAAGAAAACCTAGACTATGCCATTCAGGACATAGCACGGGCAAAGTTTCATGATCAAGATACTAGAAACAATTGCAACAAAAGCAAAAATTGACCAATGGGGTCTAATTAAATTAAAAAGCTTCTGCACAGGAAAACAAACTATCAACAGAGCAGATACAGCCTACAGAGTGGGAGAAAGTTTTTTTGCACTTTATCCATCTGACAAAGGTCTAATATCCAGCATCTATAAAGAACTTAAATTTATAAGAGAAAACTAAACAACCCCATTAAAAAGGGGGCAAAGAACAAGAACAGAGACTTCTCAAAGGAAGACACACATGTGGTCAACAATCATGTGAAAAACAGCTCAACATCACTGATCATTAGAGAAATGCAAATCAAAACTGCAGTGAGATACCATCTAATGTCAGTCATAATGGCTATTACTAAAAAGTCAAAAAACAAATGCTGGTGAGGTGGTGGAAAAAAAGGAACACTTTTACACTGTTAGTGGGAGTGTAAATTAGTTCAACCATTGTGGAAGACAGTGTGGTGATTTCCCAAAGACCTAGCAGCAGAAATACCATTTGGCCCAGCAATCCCATTACTGGATATATACCCAAAGGAATATAAATCATTCTATTATAAAGATACATGCATGTGCATGTTCATTGCAGCACTAGCCACAATGACAAAGACATGGAATCAACCTAAATGCCTGAGATGGTTTGGTTGTGTCCCCACGCAAATCTCACCTTGAATTGTAATAATCCCTACATGTCAAGGGCAGGGACAGATGGATATAATTGAATTATGGGGGCATTTACTGCCATATTGTTCTCATGGCAGTGAATAAGTCTCACAAGATCTCATGGTTTTATAAATGGGAGTTACCCTGCACAAGCTCTCTTGCCTGCCACCATGTAAGACATGACTTTGCTCCTCATTCACCTTCCACCATGACTGTGAGCCCTCCCCAGCCATGTGGACCTATGAGTCAATTAAACCTCTTCTTTATAAATTACCCAGCCTTGGGTCTTTATTCACAGCATGAGAACAGATTAATACAATGCCTATCAATGATAGACTGAATAAAGAAGATGTGGTAAATGTATATCACAGAATAATATACAGGCTTAAAAAGGAATGAGATCATGTTCTTTGCATGAACATGGATGAAGCTAGAGGTCATTATCCTTAGCAAACTAATGCAGGAACCAAAAACCAAATACCACATGTGCTGACTTATAAGTGGGACCTGAATGATGAGAACACATGGTCATGAGGGGGAGAATAACACACATGGGGCCTGTTGGAGGGTGGGGGATGAGCGGAAGGAGAACATCAGGAAGAACAGCTAATGGATGCTGTGCTTAATACCTGGGTGATGGAATAATCTGTACAGTAAACCATCATGGCACATGTTTATCTATGTAACAAACCTGCACATCCTGCACATGTACCCCTGAACTTAAAAGTTGGAAGTAAAAAAAAATCAACCGGAAAAAGAAGATTCTATTATTTAAAAGGGAACTAAACTTTCTTTTAACTTTGAAAAAGGAAAATTCTTTTGTCAAAGCTCTTTTAGTTCATGCCTCTCTGTTGCACATTCATCACTTATTGGACTGAAAACAGATGGGCTTTCTTTCCTGCCCTCTACATGTTACTTTAGCGTTTTTTATGTTTATTCCTCTCTGATAGCTGTGTGATCATGATGAATTTTTAAAAATTCAAGTACAAATTGAGATTTTTCTATCTTGTGGATAGCAATCAAATTTTAGAAATTTGACATTCTGAATTCACGCTATATCTTCTAAAAAGACTGGGACCTCTGGTTAGTTCTGTGTAGCTAAGAATCACAAAGCAGGTTTGTTTTTATTAAGTAAATCAATAGAATACAGAAAGCAGGGTGAATGTTGTATTTAGTAAAATTATGTTGAAACTACTAGCAGGTTGGGTGTGTGGTGAACAAAAACGATTTGTCAGAACAAAGCCTCTCTTTTCCCTAGGCCACTCATTTTTTTTTTTTTTTTCTTTACTGAGTACACTGTTCAGTCCTTGCTTAAATAATGCCAGTTTCCTCTTGCTCCCAGTCCTGCCTGCCAGAATTTTGTGCCTGGTCAGCAGTCTGCATGTCTGTATGAACTATTATGTGAATATCTGTTTAAAATTCTCTTTTCTCTGATTTTATTTCACATCTTCTGGGATAACTGTGATAAGCCAAAGTAATAAATGTATAAGCTACATCAGTTATTTAGAGTTTTCAATCCTGACCCAATCCTCTTTCGTCACTCACTGTGGGTACTATATTTGCTCTCTTCCAGTTCACCACTGCTCCTGGACAGGACTCATATTCAGGTCCTGTGGGATGGTAGGGACAAGCGAGCTAAAGAAGCCCCTAGTCTCTTTTTGTTAAACTTCTTGTTTGTGAAAGGACTGATGAGAGTCGGAGGAAGAATGTTTGATAAATATAGGCAAGGAGCCAACTCAGTTAGGTACAGTATATACATATTAAATATATGTAATAGATTATATATATATACACACACATACACATATATATATACATATATATATATATAAATCTATTATCCTGCAGGTCAATGAATCTATATTATGAAAAAGAAGATTTATAAAAAAACACAGAGCCAATGTAGGAGCAAGAGAAGTGGAAATAGGAAAGCATTGAAAGAATCCCTAACTTTGGACATCTGCCTTTATATTAACCCTAAAAAAAATCCAACACATGATCGAATATTCCTTTTTTTATTTCTAGTGATGTCCACATATGTTCTAGGTCTGGACAGTGGTTCTTTGATGATTTACGGTTGCGTACAATGTACTTGGTAGGAAAAACGGGCATTATTTCATCTAAACTTCCTTTCAGATGTGGAGCAGGAAGGTAAGTGACCCGGAGGGTGCAGAGCACCAGGGGCCCTTCTTAGACAGTGTTTCCTTGTTGGGTAATGGGAGTATGATTCATGGAGTGTTGGGGATGCTGTGGTTAATTGACTGCCCAAGCTCAATGTTTCTGCCCCCGATAGACCTGGCAGTACATTTATGGGAGCCCAAATGGGGACAGCCACCAAAATGAAACAAGCTCCTTTGACCAGGAATTCTTTCTCATTCTTTTCTTTTGCCTTAATCCTTTTTCATCTAGACTTCAGGCAGATCACATTAAATTCTAATGTATAGCATTTCGTATCAAAGCAACTAATCTAGAACAACAAAACGAAATGTTCGGCCGGGCGCGGTGGCTCAAGCCTGTAATCCCAGCACTTTGGGAGGCCGAGACGGGCGGATCACGAGGTCAGGAGTTTGAGACCATCCTGGCTAACACGGTGAAACCCCGTCTCTACTAAAAAATACAAAAAACTAGCTGGGCGAGGTGGTGGGCGCCTGTAGTCCCAGCTACTTGGGAGGCTGAGGCAGGAGAATGGCGTAAAAACCCGGGAGGCGGAGCTTGCAATGAGCTGAGATCCGGCCACTGCACTCCAGCCTGGGCGACATAGCAAGACTCCATCTCAAAAAAAAAAAAAAAAAAAAAAAGAAATGTTCCCATTAAGGCCCAGCTATCAATATCTGATAACGTTGAAGTCAAAGAAAATTAAACTTTTATCTCGTGAGGCAATGAAGTGAGGACCTACTCTATTCTTGGGTAAAAAATAACATTTTTTTTTTACACTGATTTCACATTTTTTTTGTAAGTGATAACCTACAGCTTAATTAAGACTCCTAAATATAAACAGTTAATCTGAAATTTTCTGAAGGAATCTGAAATTCCTACCATATGTGGAAATAAATTGTCCTTTTTGGTTGGACATGTGTACACAAGATATCTAGAAAGTTATTTTATTCTGTGGATACTTTCACTTTTTATCTTGTTTAACCTTTAGTAACTCTGGAGAGTTCCCCCATTATGCTTTCTGTAAATAATGGAATCCTAAAATATTTAAATAACTTGAGGCCAAAATGCAAATATGTTAATTTGCCAAAAAATACTTAAGGCCAAAGTTGCCCTGTCCCATCAACCAGGCCAATGATCTGCATGTTTGTAGCATTTAAGTTCTTGCTTTAGCTTTAGCATTGGCAGCTACTGTTACTACAGCATTAATTTGTCATGCAAATAACCTTTTATAATGAAGTTGCGAGCGCCTCAAGTCACTTCTTAGTTATTGGATTTAGGATTCTTGGTATAAAGTTTTGGACTCCTACTGACAAATGGGCTAGTTCTCAAACTTTTTTATTTCTTGCATGGCATTTCATTTGTGCAGAAAGGTTATACTTTGGTACATACACCAGCAAAGGAGAGGAGTGAGGTTGTAGTGAAAAGCACTCCCTCTTACAGCAGAAGTTCCCTTCAGAAGGAGACACAGAGAGCTCTCTTATTATAGATGAGAAAAAAGGCACGAAAAAGCACTCTGTTAGTTCCCTATTGTTGATTTGGCAAATCCTCACAAACTTAGTCATTTAAAAAGCACAAATTTATTACCTTACAGTTCTAGAAGTCAAAAGTCTAATATGAATCTCCCTGGGGTAAAATCAAGATGTCAGGAGGGCCCGGGCATGGTGACTAATGCCTATAATTCTAGCACTTTGGGAGGCCGAGGTGGGCTGATCACTTGAGGTCAGGAGTTCAAGACCAGCTGGCCAACATCGTGAAACCCTGTCTTTATTAAAAATATAAAAATTAGCCAGATGTGGTGGTATGCACCTGTAGTCCCAGCTGCTCGGGAAGCTGAGGCAGGAGAATCACTTGAACCCGTGAGGTGGAGGTTGCAGTGAGTCGACATAGTGCCACTGCATTCTAGCCTAGGTGACCAAACAAGACTGTCTCTAAATAAATAAAATAAAATAAAATAAAATAAAATAAAATAAAAAGAACAAAGATGTTAGCATGGTACTGTTTTTCTGGAGTCTCTAGGGGAGAACCCATTTCCTTGCTTTTTCCAGCTTCATCTGAATTCCTTGCATCTGGGCCCCCTTTAAACTCTAAAGCCAACAACAACCAACAGCTGGCTGAATTCTATCTCCTCTGCATGACTTCCTCACTCTCCTGCCTCCCTCTTCCACTTGTAAAGACCCATGGTTTGCAAATATTTTTCTCATTGCATGGGTTGTCCCTTTGTTCATCATTTCCTCTGCTGTGCAGAGCTTCTTGATTTCGTGCAATCCCATTTGTCTATTTGTTCTTTTGTTACTTGAGATTTTGGGGTTACATCCAAAAATCCTTGTCCAAACAAATGTCCTGGAGCTTTTCCCATATGTTTTCTTCTAGTAGTTTTACAGCTTTAAGTCTTTAATCATTTTGAGTTTATTTTGGGGCATAGTGTAAGGTAGGGGTCTAATTTCATTTTTTCCTGAATGTGGATAACTAGTTTTCCTAGAACCATTTCTTGAATAGAATGTTTTTTCTCCATTATGGATTCTTGGCACTTTTGTAAAAAATCAATTGACCATGAAGGCATGAGTTTATTACTGAGCTTTCTGTCCTGTCCCATAGGTTGATGTGTCTGTTTTTATGCCAGTACTATGCTGTTTTAATTATAATCACTTTTATAATACATTTTGAAGTCAGGTAGTATGATGCCTCCAGCTTTGTTCTTTTTGCTCAAGATTGCTTTGGTTATCTGGGGCATATTGTGGTTCTATAAAATTTTAGGATTGATTTTTACATTTTTGAAAAATGACCTTGAAATTTTTATAGGGATTGCATTGAATCTGTACATTATTTTTGGTAGTGTGGATATTTTAACAATATTAATTATTTCAGTCCATTGAGATGGGATATTTTTCAATTTATTTGTGTTTTCTTCAATTTCATTCATCAGTGTTTTATAGTCTTCAGTATATAAGTCTTTTACCTTCTGATTTAAATTTACATCTAAGTTTTTATTTTTTTTCGGTTGCTATTGTAAATGGGATTATTTTCTTAACTTTCTTTTCGGATAGCTCATATATCTAGTAAGGGGTTAATATACAAAATATACAAGGAACTGAAATAACTCAATAGTAAGAAAACAAATAACCCAATTTAAAAGTGGTCAAAGACCTGAACAAACACTTATCAAAACAACTCATCCAAATGGCCAACAGGTTCATTTAAAAAATGAACTAATCATTAGGAAAACGCAATTTAAAACCATGACAAGATATCTGTTTATATCCGTTAGAATGGCTTTTATCAAAAAGATGAAAGATAACAACCACTGGGGAGGATGTAGAGAAAACGGAACACTTGTACACTGTTGGTGGTAATGTAAATGGTTCAGCCATTATCGAAACCAGTATGGAATTTCCTCAAAAAACTAAAAATAGAACTACCATATGATCTAGCAATCCCACTACTGGGTATTACAAGGGAAATTATTAAGTATGCCAAAGAGATATCTGTACTCCCATGTTCATTGCAGTGTTATTCGCAGTAGTCAAGATAGGGAATCAACTTGACTATCAATAGTTGGATAGAGAAAATACAGTACACAAAATGAATTATTACTTATCCTTTAAAAAGATGAAATTCTGTCATTTGGGACAAGATGGATGAATCTAGCAGAGGTTATGCTAAGTGAAATAAGTCATGCACCGAAAGGTAAATACTACATGATCTCATTTGTATGGGGAATCTAAAAAAGATTCATCCATATAAGTGGAGAATAGAATGGTGGTTATCAGAGCCAGGGATGGGGGGCTTGGGTGGGGAGGAGTAAGAGAATGTGGAGTTACTGTTTAAAGGATACCCAGTTTCAGCTAGACAGGAGGTTTAGAGATCTGTTGCACAGCAGGATGACCATAGCCAATAATAATGTACTGTGTATTTCAAAATAAAAGAGTAAATTTCAAAGATGTCATCACAAAAAATGTCAAGTAAGTGAAGGGATATATATGTTAATTAATTTGATTTAATAATGCCGTATTACACACATATATGAAAACATCACACTGTACTCTATAAATGTAATACAATTACAATTATAATTTATCGGTTTAAAAATATTATATTGAGCTCCTTGGAATAATCTAGGAAAATTTCCCCATTCTAGGGTCCTTAATTATCATCACAGCTGCAAAATACCCTGTTCTATGTAAGATAACATATTGACAGGTCTGGGGATTAAGACAGGCCCATCTTTGGAGGTCCATTGTGCTACCTACCACAAAGACCTGACTGCAGTAGATGTGTGAACCCTCTAGCTGAGTTCTTCAATTTGAAAGTCCCTGGGGAAAATGCAAAAGTGTGCAAAAAGTAAGCATACGCATAGCTGTTCCAGAGGTGCCATGATGGTGCAATGTTGTTCATACCTGTGCATGAACAACACAGGCATGGTTTGATGACTCTTTCTCAGATGTTCTGAGTAGGCCATGTATTCAATAGAGACATTTTCCCCTTCCTTTGCCATAGTTATATTTTTTCTTTATGTGGGCCGAGTTGCCAACTTTTAAATATAGAAACTGGGAACTGAAGAGGTATGTAATACTGTTAAAATGATTGGAGAAATCAATCTGGTAATATTTGCTTTGCTTGCAATTATAATATTTATTTGTAAAGCCCCTTTTATCCTGGATGGTCAATCAGCCTTAAGACAGCATACATATTATCAATCTGAGCCTCTCAAGCAATCTGGATTTCTGGAAGTTTCTTCATAAAAATAAGTTTTAGCACTAAAAATGTAGAGAGCAGTGTAAAAGGACAGGAACCAAAAGAAAGGAACACTTAATTTCTCTTTGATTGTATTTTTTTCGCGATCCTCCAGGTGTAAATAAATCAAGCTCTAGAGGAAAGGTAATATTATGTTTTACTGTTAAAAAT
This sequence comes from Theropithecus gelada, assembly GCF_003255815.1. Lineage (NCBI taxonomy): Eukaryota > Metazoa > Chordata > Mammalia > Primates > Cercopithecidae > Theropithecus > Theropithecus gelada. The sequence continues at coordinate 65,056,193 of NC_037676.1, read as the reverse complement.
TAATTTTTTAGAAAGCTTGATGGATATGTCTATAGTGGAACTGAGCAGACTATGTTGAACAATGGTGTATGCATTGTAAACACTAAGTACATGACCAGGTCACAGAATAAGTCAATATCCTTTTGAGATGTCTATTTTTCATGTGGAACTAGCAGTAGGAGGATAATGTAGGTTAAGGAAGATGCATGCCAGAAATATATTTTTTTCTCCTAGTGATAACAGTAAGGCTGAGCTCGTATTTACAAAAGCCATTTATTCATTCAAAAATATTTATTGAATGCCTACTAAGAGCAATGCTTTGGAGGGGATGTATGTGGATGTGAATACATAAGCATGAAAAGACAATTTACTTCTATCCTCAATCTTGTTTACAATCTAGAGAGAAAATACTGGAACTAATGTGTGATTCTTGAATGTGGGGAAGGCATTTTATAAATGTCTTAGGCAGGCTGGGTGCGGTGGTTCATGCCTGCAATTTCAGCAATTTGGGAGGCCAAGGAGGGAAGATTGCTTGAGGCCAGAGTTTGAGACCAGCCAGGGCAACATAGTGAGACCCTAACAAAAGTTATGTAAAAAATTTGCCTGGAATGGTGGCACACACCTGTAGTACCAGCTACTCAGAAGGCTGAGGCAGGATTGCTTGAGCCCAGGAGTCCACAGTTGCACTGAACTGTGATCATACTACTGCACTCCAGCCTGGGTGACAGAGGGAGGCCATTTCTAAAAATAAATAAATTAATTAAAAGAAAAAAAGTTATTTGATCTTCTAGTTTGAAACCAACTTCTGATTTCACTTATTTGATACATACCAAATCATGAGGTCTCTACAACAGATTTACCTCCTTTTATTCAGAATTTTAAAAAGCTAAAATAATGCCACTTCAAATATGGGTATCTTTTGTTTTTTCTACCAATTTTTAAGTGACTTTTTAGGAAATCCAAATTTATTTGATAGAGACAAAGGTGATTTCTATCTATTTTATTCTGTGGTGGTGTGAAAGTAGTTTTTTTTAAATGTAGGCAAATCCTCTAAAATCTTTAAATAGGATAGTCTGTCAGGCTTAGCAGATTTTAAGTTCATCAAAAAAAGAAAATTGAGTGTGCATAAATAAAGAAGAAAAAGTTGATGATAGACAAGGAGTTCTTGTTGTTATGTCTTTAGAAGGAGGAAAGTAATAGAGTCAAGAACAACGTAACAGAGAAACTGCATCACTGTCAGATTTCTGCCTATTAGAGAGATGGCTGTGTGAGATAGGATTGGGTGTGTGTAGGAAGGGAGGTAAAATTATGTCCGAAACGTCTACACCCTGGAGGGCTGTGGAGTGGAGTCAAATCCCTACAATCTTTGTACTCAGGAGCAAGATGGGAGATGACGCTGGTGTGTGTTACAATTTCTACCCGAGTTATCCAAAGCTAAAAGTTAATAAAAATCACTCTCTTATTTTCCGTTAGAAGAGTGCAAGTTTTTGTGGCGATCCCCCGGAAACAAGAATATTGTCTGGCACGTTTAAATTTTACTGGGACAATTGGATATCAGCTTCTGAAATGCTAAGGAGTTTATTCTTTTGGATTTTTTTTTTTTTTTTTTTTTTTTTTTTTTTTTTTTTTTTTTTTTT